>NC_053154.1:27814281-28414281 GCF_016835505.1 Polypterus senegalus
GAAGAAGCTGCGCAAGCTCACTCTTGAGAATGCAACGTATAGTTGTCCAGGAGAAAAGCAATCCTAGCTGAAATCAACCTTTTGTTGGGTCTGTCCCTGAGACTTATTACTTGTCATCGCGAAGCAGAGCCTTACTGGAAATTGGAGGCATCTGAATTGAAATGGGAGATCAGAGGGTGTAACAGGGATGCGAGGAATACATTGAGTGCGGAGAAACTCTAGAGACAGCGTGTGTATTAACTTGTGGATTTTTCTGTGAGTATTTGGTGGCAGCGTCACAAAGTTGCTTCCGCAAGAACGCGTTAGCTGCGGAGCTGAGCTCAGAGCAAAATGAGGTGAATGGGAGGGGAGAGGATGACGTCACTCCCCCACCCGCCTCAACTGTCAATCCCCCCATAAACACAGTCTTGGAATTTGCATAAGCACAGCCCTTCACCAGCAATTTTAACTTAGTTACAAAGTGATCAAAAAGTGATCAGGTTTATACCCTGCGTCCTCTCATTAAACTTGTATCCCACATTAGCCGAGGGCATGACAAACGCCAGCGGCAGCCTGTCTATGAACTTAATTTAAACTTTAGGTTTAGACCGTGCTTTGTTTCCTAAGTAGCTGCAGTCATGAATATGCTTGTATTTGTCACTCGCTCGCTTCTTATTGTTTCACTGCCTTCTCAATTATATAATGCATGTTTTCTTCAGCGTTTTTTGGAGCTCCTCCTTTGTTTTCTACGTACTGCGCTCACAGTCAGTTCACATGATTACGTGGGAGGCGTGATGATGTCACACGAAACTCCGCCCCCCACGGCCATCGAGCTGAACTCCATTACAGTATATGGAGAAAATAGGTTCCAGTTATGACCGTTACGCGTAGAATTTCGAAATGAAACCTGCCCAACTTTTGTAAGTAAGCTGTAAGGAATGAGCCTGCCAAATTTCAGTCTTCCACCTACACAGGAAGTTGGAGAATTAGTGATGAGTGAGTGAGAGAGTGAGGGCTTTGCCTTATATTAGTATAGATATATATATATATATATAGCAAAATACCCGCACTTCGCAGTGGAGAAGTAGTGTTAAAGAAGTTGTGAAAAAGAAAAGGGAACATTTAAAAAATAACGTAACATGATTGTCAATGTAATTGTTTTGTGACTGTTATAAGTGTTGCTGTCATCAAGGATTTGATTAT
Organism: Polypterus senegalus; assembly: GCF_016835505.1. NCBI lineage: Eukaryota > Metazoa > Chordata > Cladistia > Polypteriformes > Polypteridae > Polypterus > Polypterus senegalus. The sequence goes on from NC_053154.1 coordinate 27,815,464, forward strand.
CATTTCTTTCAATTTGGAGGATGTGTTGTGTTCAAGTTACATTCCGTGTTTGTCAACCGTTGTAAAGATAACAGGTTTCATTCATCGATTCCTTTCTTACTTCATCAATAAACAGCTCGTCTTCCTCTTTATTTGAAATATCACACACTGCATGCAAAGGTTTTTTTTTCACTGTCTTCCTTTAGTTGGACATTGACTTTTTCCACCGTGTGCTTTGTTTCCGCAGTAGCTGCACTTATGAATATGCTTGTATGCGTCACTCGCTTCATATTCTTTTGCTGCCTTCTCAATTGTGTAATGCGTTTTTTGTTCAGCGCTCTTTGAAGCTGTTACTTTTTGTCTGCGTACTGCGTTCACAGTCAGTTCACATGAGCCGCTCAGAGTACATGCATCGAAGGTTCTCATCTGTGCTTGTGCTATCTCGTGCGATGTTAGCTCAGACCCGGCAATGCGTCTTCTCATTAAACTTGTATCTCGTGAATATCGTATTCGTCGTAGGCATGACAAACGGCAGCGGCAGCATGTCTGTGAACTTAATTTAAACTTAAGGTTTACACCGTGCTTTCCTATTCGTTTGCATAAGCAAAGTCCTTCACCCTCGAATACTTAGCGGCAGAGTGTTTTTATTGGATTGCCGCTGACGGACGGCCTTATATGGGCAGGCAATCAATTACGTGGGAGGCATGACGATGAGGGACGCAACTCCGCCTCACACGGCGACCAAGCTGTGCCATTACAGGCCGGTATATATGTACATAAGTAGGTTTCAGTTATGACCATTTAGCGTAGAATTTCAAAATGAAACCTGCCTAACTTTTGTAAGTAAGCTGTAAGGAATGAGCCTGCCAAATTTCAGCCTTCTACCTACACGTGAAGTTGGAGAATTAGTGATGAGTGAGTCAGTCAGTCAGTGAGGGCTTTTCCTTTTATTAGTATAGATTATTAATCCTTGGAATCATAAGATAACTGGCATCTTGAGAACTTAATGTGCACTCTGGTTTGTAAGTAGCCATCCCCAGCCCTCCACGTGCGTAATAGTGAAACAGGACAGTGAGGAGGGCCCTGCCTGGCTCTCTACTCCTGTTGTCAATGCTTCCCACAGCCTCTGTCTCGGATTAGTGTGAATATATCGCTTCTGTTAGTGAACTATGATTCTTAGTGTGATGAGAGGTAAGGTACACCCCCTAAGGCTAGCGCTTTAGTGAGGAAGGCCCGCGCCCTCTCCCCTCAGCCCATTGCATCTCTCTCATATTTGCACAAGTAAATCGCTACTGCAAGCAAACTATGATACTTGGTGTGATGAGAGAAATCTTAAAATCAACTGGAATGGTGAAGCAAATTATAGAAAAAAATCAAATCTAAATAAGTAGTTCTCACGTGAAAAATGGACAAACATGGATTTTATATATATATAAATTTTACGGATTATAACACACCTGGGAAAACATTCGCCGGCAGGGAATGGCGGGGTACTAACTTTCTCCCTGTGCTTTCTTACAGAAAAAAGGACACTCCGCCGCCATAAGCCGGCTTTGCCCGCAGTACGTTTACTTCCGCCCTTCCTCCGCCATCTTGTCCTGACGTCATTGGTCCCAGCATCCCTCACGGTTCCTTCCCAGCATTCCTCCACTTCCGGCTCCTCCCTCATAAAATGGCCACCGACGCCATGCTTTGGCGTCTCGCATTTGAACTGTTTAGTTTATGTTTGACCTGCTTTTCTTTTTTTGATTATTGTGGATCGTCTACAATATACGGGGCCGGAAAACCCCAAACCTTTGTGCTGTCTCCTATTGGAGTTATTACAATATATATATATATATATTACGATATGAGATGATGCATTCAGATAAGTGAGCTGGACCTGGCCCATTTAAGGCTTTATATGATAAAAGCAGGATTTTGAAATCTAGTCAAAACGTAACCAGGGCCCAGTTGTGAGGGTTGTGTTTTCTTGTTCTTGTAATTATTCTTGCAACATTATTGTGAATGAGCTAAAAACTGTATAAAGAACAATTTGAGCAGCCAGTGAACACTGCATTGCTGTAGTCAATCCTACTAGAAATAAATGCATGAATTAATTTCTCAGTATCCCACATAGTTAGAAAACTACTTAATTTCCGAACATTTTTAAGATGGAAGAAACATGTTTTGGGCAATTTTGTAATGTGCACTTTAAATGGCATGCTGCAGTCATAGATAATGCATAGATTGTGAACTGATTCAGTAAAACTAATCATGATTCCAGCTGAGTTAAATAATGACAAAATATTGTTGTGATCAGCATGTTTCCCCCCACAATAATTAATAACTCTGTTTTTATTTAAAGACAAACAGTTCCTATCTGTCCACTCCTTTAATTCACTTAACTCGTCTAATTAAGAACAACATCGGAGAAACTCATTTGGTCTAAAAGAAAGGTATAGCTGGGTGTCATTGAGTGAAAATTAATGTTATGTTTTCTAATGACAGATCCCAGTCGAAGCATGTGATGTGAAAACAGTAAAAGTCCCAGTACTGAACCCTCCCGGACACCGTATCTCACTTCTTTGTACAGTATAATGATGGAGTATTGTCAGCACATATTTGTATGTACTGGAATCAATTTGATAAATAACAACTAATCTAGGGTCCTCATGCATAATGCCATGTATAGAATTCACACTAAAACATGGCGTACGGACAAAAGCGGAAATGTTCGTACACAAAAAAATCCCGACGCATAAATCTATGCAAACACAAATTTCCACATTTTTCAGCTACATAAATCCCGGTCAACGTGAAAAGTAACGTACGTGCACGCGCCTGCTGCCACTCCCCAACTCCTCCCAGATTTATGCCTCTTTGAATATGCAAATCAATACAAATAGCCCTTGAGCTCAGCATTCTGTGAAAAGACAATGCAAAAGCACAGGGAAAAATAGAAGTATTTCAGCGAATTCAAGGTGGAGGCGAAGAAAAACGTACTATTTGTTGGTTTAAACAGTGGTATAAACAACAAAAGGAAGTTGATTGAGTGACATAGAGTGTCAGAGAAACTCAAAAGTTCAAGTTCACAAAGTCGCACAGTGCCTGAAATAAAAAAGAAGTTGTCGGATGTCAAAGTCATCGTGAAAGGGCGAGTTGTAGCCCACCAGCTGAGAGTCAGGCCACTGCACCCAGAGCATCTCTCAGAGTCATATTATAATTTGATGTTAGCTGATCTAAGTTGTTTTCTATGATTACACTTGACATACTCAAATTATCTATACATTTTGAAGCAGAATGACAAGTTACATGTAGCACTCTTTGCTTAAATCTGTTTGTGTATTGGTAGGGGTAGAACCGAATCAAATGTAATTAAATAGTGATCAGAAGTAACTTCATTCAATAGAGTAATATTTAAATTTGGAATGTCCCACTGTGAGTTATAATTAAATCTAATGTGTGGTTATGATTATGAGTTGGACTTTTGACAACCTGACAAAATTCTACTGAATTTAACAAATAAGTAAAAACATTTGCTAAAATTATCAGTTTTCAAATCAATGTGTCCATTAAAATCCCCCATCAACGCTACACGATCATCATTTATAGCCAAATCAGATAAAAGATTGCCATATTCAGTCATGAACAATGAATATGGCCCAGCTGGTCTGTAGACTAGCACTATAAGTGTGCTGCAATCTGTTTTAATGTTTTAAATGAGTGCCTTAAGGAAATTCAAATTCTTTATTTTGTTTTTTTAAATAGAGTGCCATTGTGAAGAATGCTACACATCCTCTCCCCAACACACTGACAGTGAGTACTAACAGCAATCAAAAGCCCTACCTGAGCTCCTTTATACCGACAGCAAACACAGCTGGATAATGAACACCTCGCCGTGACTGTGACATCCAAGTCAGAACTTTTCTTTCTTTTTAATTATCTTGCTTTATAGTCATTCTAGTGTGTGTTCATACCAAAGTGTGTGTGTGTGTTTATTTACTTGTTTATCTACTTATGTATTTTTTTTTATTTAAAGAGCATCTGTTAAAATCGAAATTTCTCCTTGGGGTTCAATACAGTTCTATCTCTCTGTCTTTGTATTTCTGTATCTGTCTCTCTATCTAATTGTAGTACAATTTTTCAAGCACACAGTGGAGATTTAAAAATCTGAAGTCTCGAGCTAACTAGTGGTTTCATCCATCTTTAAAGGACAGCAGGTCATTGTGGTGCTTTGCCAATAAATATATAGTGTGTAACAAAGGAGCTATATAGGCTCCGGACCCGACACAGATGGACACGGAGACACGTATAAAAAGTACAAAGGCCTTTATTTTTCTTCACCCGTGGGCGCACGTCTTCCCTGTGACCCACAGGCAATACACAGTCCCACAAAACACCAGTCCAACTCACAGCTACACCACCTTCCTTCCTTTCCCACCACTCCTTCTCAAGCTTTGTCTCCTTCCTCCCAACTCTGGCTCTCTGAGTGGTGGTGGCTGGCCCTTTTTATAACCCACCCGGAAGTGTTCCAGGTGCTTGACCACCTGGTCCTAATTGCACCTCCGGGTGGGGCTGAAGATTCGTCCAGCCAGGCTGCTGAGTCCATGCAGCTCCCCCTAGCGGCCATCCGAGCCCCTAACCAGGCTGTGGAGGACTCCATCTCCCATGGAGCCCTGCGGGTGGTTGGGGAATCACCGTCAGCCATGGAGGCTGCCTCCAAGCGTCCTGGGGGAGGTACTGGAATGCCCATGGTGGCTGTCCCTGGAACATAAGCAGCAGGGGCGTCCCTGTCGGGCATGGGACCCGGCTGTCCTTCACAAGTGCCAGTGAAATACTGAATCATTATGATCTGCTGATGATGCAGCTGTGTGGTTGTTCTTTTACTTACTTGGATTCCGGTGTACGCATTTATGAATGAATGAATGAATGATCTTTATTGTCATTGTCACAGGTACATCGAAATTGGAAGATGTCTCTGGTCAGTGTATTATCACATATAAAAAAAAAAAACGAGTAGAATATAAACAAACATTCAGTAGTGCAAACTATCACATCTATAAAAAACAAAAAAACGAGTGAATCTAAACAAACATTATAGACAAACATTCAGTAGTGCAAACTGCATAAGTCAGTGCATAATTCATGTAGCTGTTTTGTGACCATTATCTGCTTTTAGTGGCATTGAGACGTGCTATTGCAGTTGGGTAAAAACTATGTTTGAGTCTATTTGTCCTTGCATGTATTGCTCTATACCGTTTGCCTGACGGCAGCAGTTCGAATAGGGAGTGTCCAGGGTGTGAGGTGTCCTTTATGATGTTATGGGCTTTTTTGAGGCAGCGGGAGCTGTGTAGATCTTCTAGTGTGAGGAGAGGGCAGCCGATGATCCTTTGGGCAGCGTTGATGACTCCCTGAAGTGCTTTCCTCTGAGCCACTGTGCAGCTAGCGTACCATATGCATATGGTACATATATTTGTTAGTTGTGGGAATTACAACTCGAAGACACATGATATCCAATATGGTGTTCCACAAGGCTCTATCCTGGGTCCGCTGTTATTCTCAATCTACATGCTTCCGTTAGGTCAGATTATCTCAGGGCACAACGTGAGCTACCACAGCTATGCTGATGACACACAGCTGTACTTATCAATAGCACCTGATGACCCCGATTCTATTGATTCACTAACACAATGTCTGACTAGTATCTCAGAATGGATGAATAGTAATTTTCTCAAGTTAAATAAAGAGAAAACTGAAATTTTAGTGATCAGCAATAATGGATACAATGAGGCTATTAGAAATAAACTGGATACATTAGGATTAAAAGTCAAGACGGAGGTAAAAAGCTTAGGGGTGATTGTTGACTGTAATCTGAATTTTAAATCACATATTCATCAGATCACTAGGACAGCATTTTTCACTTAAGAAACATAAGTAAAGTTAGACCTCTTTTATCACTGAAAGATGCTGAGAAATTAGTTCACGCGCTTGTTTTCAGTCGACTAGATTACTGTAACGCACTCCTCTCAGGACTACCCAAAAAAGATATAAATCGCTTGCAACGAGTGCAGAATGCAGCTGCTAGAATCCTAACTAGGAAAAGAAAATCCGAACACATTACTCCAGTTTTGATGTCACTACACTGGTTACCTGTGTCATTCAGAATTGACTTTAAAATTCTGCTTATGGTTTATAAAGCCTTAAATAATCTCGCCCCATCTTATATATCGGAATGTCTGACACCTTATATTCCAAATCGTAACCTCAGATCCTCAAATGAGTGTCTCCTTAGAATTCCAAGAACAAAACTTAAAAGAAGTGGTGAGGCGGCCTTCTGCTGTTATGCACCTAAAATCTGGAATAGCCTGCCAATAGGAATTCGCCAGGCTGATACAGTAGAGCAGTTTAAAACACTGCTGAAAACACATTACTTTAACATGGCCTTTTTATAACTTCATTTTAATCGTAATTTAACTTAATCCTGATACTCTGTATGTTCAATTCATCATAACAACTATTCATGGTGGCTCTAAAATCGGTACTGACCCCTACTCTCTTTTCTGTTTCTTTTTCCGGTTTCTTTGTGGTGGTGGCCTGCGCCACCACCACCTACTCAAAGCATCATGATGCACCAACATTGATGGACTGAAAGCCAGAAGTCTACGTGACCATCATCATCAGGTCCTTCCATGAAAACCCTAAATACAAAGAGGACTGTTTGATTTATGTTAGGTAGAATGCCCAGAGGGGACTGGGTGGTCTCATGGTCTGGAATCCCTACAGATTTTATTTTTCTCCAGCCGCCTGGAGTTTTTTGTTTTTCTGTCCCCCCTGGCCATTGAACCTTACTCTTATTCGATGTTAATGTTGATTTATTTTTTATAATTATGTCTTTCATTTTTCTATTCTTTAATATGTAAAGCACTTTGAGCTACTGTTTGTATGAAAATGTGCTATATAAATAAATGTTGTTGTTGTTGTTGTATATGCAGTATGTTAGGATACTTTCTATAGAAGCTCTGTAGAAGGACACCAGCAGTGTCTGTGTGATGTTATTCCTCCTGAGTACTCTCAGGAAGTACAGTCTCTGTTGGGTCTTTTTCAGCAGCTTAGAGGTGTTCACACTCCAGAGTAGGCTTTCCTCTATGTTGACTCCCAAGAACCGGAAGTCTGCCACCCTCTCCACACAGTCACCACTGATGATTAGTGGTTGGACTTCTGTCTTGTTTCTTCTGTAGTCTGAGTACTTTGGTCTTTTTAGTGTTTAGGAGGAGGTTGTTATCCTTGCACCAAGAAGACAGCTGCTCCACCTCATCTCTGTAGGCAGACTCGTCTCCCCCAGATATGAGCCCCACCACGGTAGTGTCATCTGCAAATTTCACAATGTTGTTGCTCTGGTGGGCGGGGGTGCAGTCGTGTGTGTAGAGAGAGTAGAGCAGTGGACTAAGCACACAGCCCTGAGGTGACCCAGTGCTGAGGCTTAGGGTTGGTGATGTGTGACGGCCCACTCTCACTCTCTGTCTGCGGCCAGTGAGGAAGCTGTTGATCCATCTGCAGATGCTGTGAGGAAGCCCCAGGTCTTTTAGTTTGACATCCAGTTTGCAGGGAAGAATGGTATTGAATGCAGAGCTGTAATCTACAAAAAGCATGCGTACATAGCTTCCTTGCCTCTCCAGGTGTGTTACGGCGGCATGGAGTGCTATGGCTATGGCGTCCTCAGTAGATCGGTTCGCTCTGTAAGCAAACTGGTGGGGGTCAAGGCTGCGGGGTTGGGCTGCTGTAATGTGATAACGGACCAGCTTCTCAAAACACTTCATCACCACTGGGGTGAGTGCCACTGGTCGATAGTTGTTAAGGTTGGAGATGTGAAGTTTCTTGGGCAAGGGTATTATGGTGGAGGTCTTGAGGCAGGGTGGGACAGTCGACTGTGCAAGGGATTGGTTGAAGATCCTGGTGAAGATCTCAGCCAGCTGGTCTGCGCAATCCCTCAGTACATGTCCTGGTACGCCATCAGGACCAGCCACCTTCCTCAGGTTTACGGCCCGCAGGGTGCGCCTCACTTCATGTTCCTCCAGAGTGATGATGGTACTACAGTGGGCTGTGTGGTGTTGCCGTGCCTCTAAAGCATCCGGTGCAGTGACCTCAAAACAGGTGAAGAAGATGTTCAGCTCCTCCGCCAGTGCTAGGTCACCTTTAGCAGCACCTAGGTTGGTCTTGTAGTTCGTCAGCTTCTGGACACCCTGCCACACAAGCCGGCTGTTCTTGCTTTCCAGGTGGTTCTCAATTCTCCTCCTGTAATCCGCCTTGGCCTCCCTGATGCCTCTTTTCAAGTTGGCTCTTGCCATACTGTAGTGGTTCCTGTTGCCGGACCTGAAGGCGTTATTCCTCTCCTTTAACAGCTGTCGGATTTCCCGGGTCATCCAGGGCTTTTGGTTGGGGTAAGCCCGGATATGTTTGTCCACTGTGACAGTGTCTATGCAGTGTTTGATGTAACAGAGGACACTGTCCGTGAATATTTCCAGGTCTTGATGTTCGAAGATGTTCCAGTTGGTTTTATCAAAGCAATCCTGCAGCTTTTGAGAGGCACCCTCTGGCCATGTAGTAACAGTCTTTGTGATGGCCGACGCGGTTTTCCTGATGGTGGCATATACAGGAATTAGGAGCAGGGACAAATGGTCAGACTGGCCCAGGTGTGGTAGAGGTCTGGCCCTGTAGCCCTTCTTGATGTTTGAGTAAACTTTGTCCAGAGTGTTATCACCCCTAGTGGCACACTTTACATGCTGGTGAAAATTAGGGATTACTGTTTTTAAATCTGCATGATTAAAATCCCCAGCTATGATGTGTACAGCGTCCGGGTATTTGCTCAGTTTGTTGCTAATGTTTGTAGGCAGAAGTGTTATCGCCACGTTAGCATTAGCATCTGGTGGTACATAAACAGCTGTTGTTATGATGACGGTGAACTCCCTTGGAAGGTAGATGGGCCTGCATTTAACAGTCAGTTATTCTATGTCCGGTGAACAGTGACGGTTTGTGATCACTGTGTTAGTGCACCAACTGTTATTCACATACAAGCAGATTCACCCTCCTTTTCTCTTACCGGAGTTCTCTGTTCGGTCCTGGCGCTGTGCGGTGTAGCCTGCTAGCTCAATAGCCGCGTTCGGAATGGATTGATGCAGCCAGGACTCGGTGATCAGAAGGATGCATGAGTCTTTGATGTGGTTATTCGCTGTTATTTGTAACTTTAGCTCGTCCATCTTGTTCGCCAGGGATCTGGCATTCGAGAGGAATAGACTAGGGAGCGGTGGTCTAAGTGGCTGCCTCCTTAGCCTGGTTAGCACGCCAGCCCGGCAGCCTCGCTTTCTCCTTCTCTCTCGACGCCGCCCGTGCCTCCTCCCCGCTGATATAGTAATCCACGAAGCGCCTGGTCTCCTCGCTATTTCCTCCGGTATTTTGTGCAAGCGGATAAATTCGATAGTCACACTCACACGGTAACTCACTCCGATCTTAAGGAGATCATTTCGGCTGAAGATGTTATTCGCTTGACTGACTGTACACAAAACAAAGCACAAGACGTACAAAAACAAAAACATCCAAACACAACACCGACTAGTGGGACACCGAGCTGCTGCAACTACGTGCGCCGCCATTTTTTCCTCACTGTATGAATGAGTATCACCAAGCCATGACTAGGAAGCTTGTTTCCTCTGTCTTTGAGTTCTACATAAAATGTTTGCATTTTTACTTTTATGGTTACAGATGGTCATCTCACTCGGCGGCTATGATTTCAAGGAGCTCCGATGGTTGAGCTTCTTACAGGTTGCTGCACAACCGAAGTGCCACTTCTACAGGCAGCATGTCAAGCATTTGCCATTTCGGGTGTGTACAGCCCGGCGTGTGTTTAGCTGTGAGGAGCAGATGTTTTGTGAGTAAAAATGATTAAAGAAATATTTGAACTAATGTAATTGAAGTCACATAGAATGTTACTTTTGTTTAAAATTAGGCCAGTCTGAATTTTCACCATTACTTTGAATTTTCAGAACCTGTTTTTGGGCTATCTCAAAAATGTGACTTTTAGGACAAATTACCTTGAAGAATAAGCGTGTCAGATTTCAACAAAATATGGCTACTGAGAACCACGTTTTAATTTGAACAGAAAGACATGAAAACAGCAGTAGGTGCCTTTCACACACTATGTAAATGCTACTAAAAAGATCAGGCTGTTCATAGTATAAAATCTAACTGGCCTCTGCCACGGTGCTAACAAACTTAAAACATAGTTTTAAGCAGATCACAAGTCTGTTACAGTCAATTCAGTAGTACTAGGGTGTTTTACCGTGTTAGCCATTATGAATGTAGTGAACAAGTCAAGCAAAATGACACCTTTTATTTGCTAACAAAAAGATTACAATATGCAAAGCTTTTGAGGCAACTCAGGCCCCTTCTTTAGGCAAGATGTACTGGAGTTCCCTGTGTTTATATAGACAACAGGATAGATAAAACATTGTAAAACCTTTAAGTGGGACATCTTAAATGTAAAAAATGAATAGACTTCTCCAGGCTAAGATTCATTTAGCACAGGTGGACTACAATGTATGGTCAAGATCTTTGGATAAGATAACTATCCAACAAAGCCTTTCTGATGAGTTCTTCAATACAATGTGGGTCTGTAGACAGGCTGTCTGTGTCAGTCCGAGAGATGCAAACAATCCTCATATCTGGCCATAAAACTCTTGTCTCTATTCAAACCATGTTGTAATGTGTTCAGTGTTAGCATGAGTTTAACTTCCCATTCTTTTCTCTCTCGCTGTGTTCTGAAGTTGCCCCATAAGCACTGTGACTTTGAAGTCCCTCTCACAGTGTCCATGGCTGTTGAAGTGGGCTGCTACAGGAAAATCTGTGTTACCATGCTTGATGTGGGCTATTGAGGGAGCAGTTGTTTTTGTTCTTGACATCTTTGTAAATATTTTTTTACATATTTATTTCCAAGTTATAGTTTTGGTGGAGATAGTTGAACCTCGGTTCACAACCGTAATCCGTTCCAAAACTCTGCTCGTAACCACATTTGGTCATGACCCAAAGTAATTTCCCCCAAGGATTGTATGTAAATAAAATAAATCTGTTTCAGACCGTACAAACTATATGTAAATATATATTTTTTTAAGATTTTTAAGCACAAATATAGTTAACTAGCCAACCCGCGGTGTACCATACGCCACATAATCAGGCCGTTTTTTTAATGATTTTTAAGCACAGGGAGAAAATTAACATTTGAAAAATCTGTAACGTAATAAATCAGCAAGAAAAGCATTGTAACAATGCACGGAACGAACCAACACACAATCGTCCGTGACTGAAAACTGGCGGACCGCCATCGCTCATGTGCCCACCTCCAACTCGTCACTTGAGTCGTTATCGTTTTTGCACAGTTCAGATGCACCTGTGACTCACGTAGACTTTCCGTGTTCCTACAGTAGCATCTAAGAAGACGCATGTTTGTCGCGGATGCGAATTGCTGTATGTAGCGTGTAAAACAGTTTGCAATGGTGCACGCGGTCGTGCATCGTAACCAAAAACTCGGTTTTTAAAGACTGCTCACTTCATTGTGTTTTAACCTCAGTTGTAAAGGATTGTTTTAAGGATCCCATGGGATTACCCTCGCAAACCGTTTTACATGCTGCATATGGCGATTCACCTCCGGCATGGCTCCTTCCTGCGTGCGCCATAGGTGTCTTACTTGTCGGCGGCTTAGTGAATCCACGCCCCTTCCGGCGTGCTTTCCATAGGTCTCTTGCCTTAGTGAATTATATATATAGATTATACCATAGAATGCACAACGTAATAGTAAACTAAATGTAAAAACATTGAATAACACTGAGAAAACTAACATTGCAAGAGTTCGCACTATAGCCTTACGAACCGCTCGCTGTAAACACTTTTTTTAATGAGTTTAAAGCACAGGGAAAAAAATGAACATTTGAAAAATTCGTAACTTAATAAACAACCAAGAAAAGTAACATTGCAACAATGCACGCTACGAACTGAAAAATGAACATTTGAAAAATCTGTAATACAAAAACTAACCATAAAACTAAGAAACCAAGAAAACTAATCTTGCTTTAGTCGAGTTCTGGCATGAAGGAAGTGAGGAGGAGCTGGGTGGAGAGGAGGTTACAGTTTTTCCATCTCTTCCAGCACTTGAGGCCTCTGCCTGGTTAACACTGTAACTCCTTTTGCAACATGAGCTGCTTTAATGGCCTCTTTCTGCTTTAGAATAGTCGAAATCGTAGATTTTGTACTCGGCAGCAAGATCAGTAACGTAAACGCCGCACTCATACTTTTCAATAATTTCTTTCTTTACTTAGAATCCAATTTTCTTCAAACCTTTCTTCTCGCCACTCTTCACTTCCTTAGAAGCCATGGTTAACTGCAAAAGCACACGAAATACTATAGAGCACAAAGAGTTCAGAGCAAAAGCACACACATCTGATCGAGAACAATGCAACACGTGCGGAAATCATCGGTGCACACAAACCGAAAGGGAAACTGGCTTGTTTGTATACCGAGTTTGTGGTTGTGAACAGATGCAAAAGTTTGGTTAACTTTTTGGTCGTAACCCGATTTGTATGCGTTCCGAGACGTTCATAAACCGAGGTTCCACTGTATTTGGTTTTGGCATCATTTTTTCTTCTCGAATTGATGCCCTTTTTGTATATATACAGTACAGGCCAAAAGTTTGGACACACCTTCTCATTCAATGTGTTTTCTTTATTTTCATGACCATTTACATTGGTAGATTCTCACTGAAGGCATCAAAACTATGAATGAACACATGTGGAGTTATGTACTTAACAAAAAAAGGTGAAATAACTGAAAACATGTTTTATATTCTAGTTTCTTCAAAATAGCCAACCTTTGCTCTGATTACTGCTTTACACATTCTTGGCATCCTCTCAATGAGCTTCAACAGGTAGTCACCTGCTTGCTTGCCTTTTCTTGTAAATATTTTTTCTATTCTTTCCTTTTGAAGAGCTTCCCGAGCCAAGTTCACAGAAGGAAGACTACTTTATTTTTCGTGTTTGTATAGAGGACTGTCGGAGTGTGCAGTACTTACTGTAAATACACACATTTTTTCCCTTGTTTTTTTTTTTCTTACTATTTGCTTTTGATGGAGTGTCAGTGCTGAAGGACTGTGAAACAAATGCCTGCCTGACGCTGCTGTGCTGTTGTTGTATAGCAGCCTTTCACCCTTCAGTTTTAGTCGGTGTCACTTCTCTCCGCTGATCCTGTTCAGATCATGAACCGTCAGATGTCCAGAGTGTAGGCTGGGGCCACTTTCCCACTACATGGGATATCACAAGGGCAGTGACTGGCAGGTGGCCCTCCTTTTGGGAGACAACGCAGAAAACACATGGACCATAACACAGAAACATACAAAATACAGCAGACCATTAAGAAAAGCAACATTAACATGAATAAATGATACAACAACAAACAAATGGGACATAAAATAACCTCAACACTGAGACATTTGAAAACACTCACCACGACCGTACCTCTGAAACCACCAGCTGTAATGGGGACAGGTGGAAATTAAAATGTATAAAAACGCAGACTTCAGTCGTGATCTGATTTGTTGGTCATTTTTACGTAGCCCTTGGGAGTTGGTGGCAGGATTGACATTTCAGCCACTGTGTCTTAATGCATGGGCACATAGGGGCCCTTTGCTAATCTTTTGTATGTTGTGAATTGCTGAGTGGTTGTGTAGGTAGGGACAACAGTACACTGCTTTTCCCAGGGGCTTTAATGCTGTTAAGACGGCCCTGGTGCTGAGGTGTCACCCTTGCACGGCTGCACTTAGGATTCAGTCCAGGTGGTTTGCTGTGTGGTAGGTGCAGCAACAATCTGTAAAAGTGCATGCTCACAACCTCCTTCTCCTTCCCTTATTGGATCTTGCTCAATACAATGTCTCATTCGCTGACTGGTCACCCCTCACAGAGGAAAACCATATTCCAGTGTAGTGGACATAGAAGAACTTGCTTGCCACAGCACTTGTGTGGCTTACTGAATCTGCATGCTTCCAAATTGACTTTTATGCAGTTTGAATGCTGCATACATGTGCAAAAGACAATAACTTACTAGTCACTACGGTTCCCAGATTACAGTAAATGTTGTGGCTCACTGCATTTCCATCCCTCCAAGGATTTTTAAACTGTTGCACATGTCCAGTGTGTGTGAATCGCTTCGTCATTCAAGATGTTGGCTGTTTTTATTTGGGTGGAGATACTTCAGTAAATGATGTGGAAAAATTAAAATGTTAAGGTGGTGAATGTCCTGAGCGAAAAGGTTGATAGGTGCTGGTAATATGATTGGTCTTTACCACTTGATTTCGATGTGATTATTTACCGATACAGTCAGTATATGATGATAAATCTGATAAATGGTGATATTCTTTGGAATTTATCCATGCAAGCTTTTCACTTTAAAAATGTTGAAACCCAGTGTTGTATAGTAACAAAGTAGAAATCCATCTTTACTGTAGTTGAATATTTTCGGGGTACAGTAATCCCTCCTTGATCACGGGGGTTGCGTTCCAGACCCCCCGATAGGTGAAAATCCGCGAAGTAGAAACCATATGTTTGTGTGGTTATTTTTATATATTTTAAGTCCTTATAAACTCTCCCACACTGTTTATAAATATTCCCCGCAGAGTTATGCAGCATAATCCCTTTGTATTCTCTTAGATATTAGGTAAGATTCATTGAAATTATGTATATAAACACACTGTTTAAAATAATATTTAGGTTTTACTGTATATAAAGATATTGAGTGTCTCCGATATCACATGGTACAGCCATTACGATAGACATGCCACCAGCAATAAATATGTACAATGCAAGAAAAATAGTATACAGTAAATGTGTGCACAGTGACACTAAACATACGTACATGTACTAAGTACTGTAAGTAGAAAATTAATTATGGTTACTCACCAACAATGACATGTCCGATAACAATGAGTTTTATTTTACTGCACAACAAAGGAGAGCGTTACAGCCCTTAAAGGAGCCACTTCAGGCGATTGTGTAGCACTGCCGTTGTTCTTCTTCTGGCAGTCTTCAATCCAAATCCCTAAAGCAGATTCCATCCAGACTACTGCCTTATTATATCCACTTACAACTTGTTTTGCACCCTGGTTAAAAGGACACTGCGGCCGTAGATCTTATATTCCTTTCCTACTTTTAAATAAAAGAATCGTAGCCTTCAACAAATCCAAAACGCTTACCTTTTCGCAATCATTAACATCTTCCGCTTGCGCTTGGACACAGCCCTGAAGCAGTAGCAGATCGTTTTGGAGCCATAATGAAGGGCTTGACTATGCACAAAGATAAACACAAAAGAGCACAACTCTTTACACAGCGAAACACGTTGATGCTGAATGAGCGAGACGAGACTTCCTGGTTAACACCGCATTCAGCAGGCAGGAACTTAACTGCGTGCTCTGATTGGTTAGCTTCTCAGTCAGGAGAACTTAACTGCGTGCTCTGATTGGTTAGCTTCTCAGTCATCTGCCAATAGCGTTCCTTGTGTGAAATCAACTGGGCAAACCAACTGAGGAAGCATGTACAGGAAGTAAAAAGACACATTGTCCGCAGAACCCGCGAAGCAGCGAAAAATTCAAGGCCATATATTTAGTTATGCTTTCATATAAAATCCGCGATAGAGCGAAACCGCGAAAGTCAAAGCGCGATATAGCGAGGGATTACTGTATTTCTAATTTACTTGAATATACAGGGTGATTCAAAAAGATTCATCCGATTTCCAAGTGCCATATTTTTACAACCGTGAGGCGCCGAGGGACCAAATCACATACCAATTGAAAGAGGGGCGTCATACAGTTTCTGACCATCACCAGTAGATGGCTCCCTTCAGTCTGTGAGGAAATGGCGACCCCAAGCAGAAATTTACATTTTGCGCAAAACTAAATCATTTACAATTTACTGCATTGTTCTGTACTGATTTACAAGTGAAATAAATAATTTTGAAATTGGATGAATATTTTTGCATCATCCTGTATTTTAATCCGATATATTCTGCTAGACAATTCAGTCCATCATTTGCTAACCCACTTAGTGGCAGAGTGGTGGTTCTGAGGCTAGGGATCTGCGCCGGCAATCAGAAGGTTGCCAGATCAAAGCTTCTAAATGCCAAAAGTGATTCCACGCTGTTGGGTCCTTCAGCAAGGCCCTTAACCTGTAATTGCTTCATGTTGGATATGACATTGACCTGCAACTGGCCCTGCAAACAGGTCCTCCAACTTGCAAGGGAAGATTTGGGGGCTGGTGGCAGGATTGGCACTCCAGCCACTGTAGAAAACCTCACATTGTACCATTCCATTCGAAGTAGTGTGATGTCTGAGGTGTCACTTATTTTATTTGGGATCCTGAGGTGCTTCATCATGTGGTGGGTGCAGCAATGTACTCTGTCCTTTCCTTGCTCCTCTCAGTCCTGAATAGGGTTGGTAGGGCTGTCAGAGCCTGTCGCAGCTAGCATAGGGTGCAATGCAGGAAGAAACCCTGGACAGGGTGCCAAGTCCATTGCAGGGTGAACACACACATACATATTAGGGCCAATTTAGCATCACCAATCCACCTAACCTGCATGTCTTTGGACTGTAGGGAAAAAACTGGAGCGCCCAGAAGAAACCCTTGAGGACACAGGGAGAACATGCAAATGCCACGCCAGGGGGACTCAGGACATGAACCGTGGTCTCTTTACTGCAAGGCAGCAGCACTACCTCTGTGCCACCGTGCCGCCCTAGACAATTAATTACTTCAGTATTAAACCAGAAAATAAAAGGACTATGTAAATAAACACAACACTTTACTCAGTTATCTAAAATACAGCTTTCCAACACTTTAGTAAAGTATATGAAGAATCTCAGACAACAGAACATTCATACAATCTCGACAAGGATGGGCCATTCAGGCCAACAAAGCTCGCCAGTCCTATCCACTTAGTTCTTCCAAAATAACGTCAAGTCGAGTTTTGAAAGTCCCTAAAGTCCTCCTGTCTACCACACTACCTGTTTGTTTATTCCACGTGTCTATGGTTCTCTGTGTAAAGAAAAACTTTGTACAGTTTGCCCCGAATTTACCCTTTCAAGTCCCCGTAATGTTGTTGAACTCTTTATAAAGTCACAGTCTCGATCCACTGAACTAATTACCTTCATATTTTTAAACACTTCAATCATGTCTCCTCTTAATCTTATTCTGCTTAAACTGAAAAGGCTCAGCTCTTTTAATCTTCTTCATAATTCATTCCCTGTGGCCTTGAAGTCAGCCTAGCCACTGTTCTCTGAACTTTCTCTAGCACTATTGTATCCCTTTCTGTAGCCTGGAAGTCATATTTAATTGTATGCCGCTGCTGCTAACACTTGATCATCTCTGCGGTCGTTCCAAGTCCACAATGCCACACTTTGCAGAACTGGAAGGTGTTGGATGTTGGTCACACCAATCCCAATGTCATTTATTCCTCCGCTAGTGACGCTGTGTTCAGACGTGGCAGCCAGACGAACAGGGTGAGTTTAATCCCCTGACTGCAGACAGGTGTACAGGACTTGTGCACTCACCTGCTGTGTCTAAGTCACCTTGTCATGCGTGTTGCTCACATATCTTCTCACATCCACATGAGCATGTGAACTGGTAGGAAAAGCTCGAAAGAGAAATTAAAAGGCCATTCCTTTTGAAAGTGAAAGTAGAAGTGATCAAGTTTGGGTAAAGCATTTTATTAAACACAAGCTGTGCAACCCATCTAAACGTAGACCTTGGCGTTAATGTTCGCCGGGCACCATGCAATGCTTTTGTCTTTTTATATGCCATTTGGGATGGGATTTGTAAAAGGAGTGTTAATGTCTGTGATGCACCATCTATTGAAATGACAAATGTAATGCATTTTATTGTTAAAAATGTCTGATGCACAATCTAGTGGAATGACAGAAACATAGCAACCAGACAGACACACGGGCACTTGTTCTTTAATTAAGGTGGATTTAATGAAGTGCAGTATCTTACTAGGGTCGGTTTTGATGACAAATGTTCTGTTCATTTGCTTGTAGTTCTGTATTATATGAACAACATTGGGGGTCATTTTTGGAGACAGGAAATGCTTATAAATATTCTCCATTTAAATTCATTGTAATCAGAATGAGACTTCACTTTACAAAGGAGTCTTCAGGAACCGATTAGCTCCTTCTGCACACCTCTCTCTCCCTATTAGTGCCCAGCCCACTGAATTAAAACACAGTCCCCTCACACTGTCGTTCTTCATGTTTTAATTATTTGGCTGATACTTTAGTTGCTGTAATACGATTCACAGACAAAAAGAAGGTGGTCTGAATTATTGTAGGTTTATAAGAGCATATATTGACATGATTTATAAAATGGAGAAATCCTAAATTTATTTGCACTTTTGCATATCAGGTACTTTAAAACTTATACTTAAGTAGTTTGTTTCTGGTCAACTTGTACTTTTACTTGTGTCACTCTCAAGAAAGTCGTCTCAAGTTTTACTCAAGTTAAGTACTTTATACAACATGACAGAAAACGTCTTTCAGATTCATTTGTGTTGCTTACTTCACAGATTGACCACCAGGGTGAGCACTTGAGCAATGAATTGACCGATTCTTCACACTTTCAAGTCTTATCACAGCCCAGTGCCTTTTGCTTTTCCTCAGTGTGAGAGTAAATTTCTTTAAAGTTTTTAATTAAAGCTTTTCTTATAGTTGCCTGGTTTGGCTAATCCAGAAGGTGCATTGTGCAAAGAGACCTAAAGAAAGCCATTTTGTTTCTTGGTGCGTATTTAACCAAACAGAGCACATTTAAGGGAGTTCCTTGGGTTCCTGGTTTTTGTTCAGTTTATTGAATTTTAAAAAATATACATTCCACTATTTCATCCAGTGTTTGTTGACCAGTTTACCACATAAATAAATGATATATTTTAAAACATTGTTTGTCATGGAAGTACTGACACATCATAAACCCAGGCATTGTCTCCATGTTCTCCCTGTGTCTGCACAGCTTTTCCTCTCACATCCCCAAAGGTGCTCAGGTCAGGTTGTTTGCCAATTCCCTGCAATTCTGTCCAGTGCTTTTGCCTGGCTTGGGCCTAGTGCTGCCATTATGTAATGCCCCTTGCCAGTGTGACAGTACCATGACTTCATACCCAGAGAAACTACTATTTCATGACCAGTGATAAAGTGATAAAGACAGAAACCAAAATAAAAAATAAAAAAGGGGGGCTTTTATTTACAGTGAAAACAATAAAGAATATTAAAAAAAGAACAGTAGTGTTGTGTCATCAATAAATATAACACAGTCCCCAATGACAGTCAGGTCAGGTTAGGTTAGGTTGGGGAGCATGCACTGGTACAGCGTGTTTCTGCACCCACCATACGACAAAACAGCAGAATCCCAGTAGGCAACCCCCCAAGGCAGACACACGATCTAAGTCCCACCCCATGAATATGACCATCTATCTGCCACAGCCAGGTGTTATGTGGGCATCCCCCTGGCCTGGTCCAGTCACTCGGGTGATGATCCTGTGAGCCAAATCACCCTCGGGGAATCACGCCACATGGCTGTAGTGCCGTAACTGACGCTCCCTCACAATGCAGATAATTGTGGGACTCCGTGAACAACACAAAGTCAAACCAGCGGTACCCAAAGATCCCTAATGACATGCTAAAATAAATATTTTCAAAGAAATAAGGTGAGGCAAAAATATGCTATTTACAATAAAGAACACAAATCCTTTCTTCTTCCTGCGTATTCTTAAGGACTCTCACAAAAAAACTAATAAGAAAAGCACACTACTGGCCCACCCATCTCCACCTGCTGTAGAGACGTGGGGTTTTGGCTGTCATCCCCCTGCTCCCTTTTACTCCTGATGCATGTGTTACCCCAGCAATCCCTCTTGGGTGCCTCTCTCGTCCTTATAGTATGACCTCTTCCTGATCCTCCAGTCGGGGAACATATCATGACATCGCTTCCGGCACATCTACACTGTCTGGAGCCCTGTGCCTCCACTTTTACTTCAGTGCCCTCGCTCACGTGTGTGCGCCTGCGACCTGCTGTCTGTCTGCACCTCTCGTGCTCACTTCGGTAAGTAATTCCAATTTATTCAAGTCTTTTCTGTTTCTCCCACAACGTTTACTCTTCTCCTACACAGCTTCGGGTGCAGGCCAATTTAGCGGCTCGATGGTTCACGCAGGGGTATGCATGACGCCATGCACCTGTACTGCCATTTCTTACAAGAGTCGCCAGCGTGTCCTCATCTTAAAGAAGTAAGTGCATTTAACTACTCTCTCAGAAGTAACTAGTGGTGCAGCCTGTCTCACGGGGTAGCCCCTGAATTGGATTAAGTGGGTTTCAGAGTGTTGTGTAATGCTTTGAATTTATAGTACTAGTCAAACCTCTAGCACACATAAAATGTGTTAATTCTAGAGTCTCATATTCCAAGGGAGTCAATGAATTACCTGAGTCAGGGACCTAAAGTAGTGGAGATACTATTTTGGAAAAACTATCATCTTCTCATCTAGAGTTTACTGTTGTGGCATGATTACTACAGACTACTGGCTGTCTGCTGTCAGTGGTGCTCGTTGAACAAAAGAACAGAAGAAATTTGACAAACGAGAGGAGACCATTCAAGTCCATCAAGCCTGTTTGTTTAGCTAGTAGCTATGCTGTCCCAATAGCTTATCCAGGTGTTCCTAAAGGTTGTGAAAGTTTCTGCTTCAACTCCACGTCTCAGTAATTTGCTCTGTGATGCTTCACAGCAATTGTGAGTCCCAAAGACACAAAAAAGACAAAGTTGGGTCAAAAACAATGTTCAAGAATAATAATAATAATGTTTTATTTATGTAGCACCTTTCATACACTCAAGGACACTTTACAATTCAATAAACACATTAACAAGACAATAGTAATTACATACAAGAAAATGAATAATACTTATTGAAGAGATGTGTTTTGAACAGGAGTTTGAAATAAATAATAGATTTTTCCTCGTGAAGGCTGAGAGAAAGAGCATTCCAAATTTTAGGAGCCATCACACTGAAAGCTCTGCCACCCATAGTTACTAACCTGTATTTACGTACAGTGAGGAAGTTAGCGTTACGATGATCTTAATGCATATGCAGGATTGTAAGGAAGCAGCAGTTAAGACAGATAATGTGGGGCTAAACTATGAAGGGCTTTAAAAGTGATGAGAATAATTTTATATTTGTTTCATGAAAAAGACTGGTAAGCAATGCAAATCATAAAGGACAGGAGTGATGTGAGCAGATTTTTTAGTGTGTAAGAAGACGAGCAGCAGAATTCTGTTGATATATTTAGTTGGGAGGCCATAAAACAATGCATTGCAATAGTCCAGACGGGTAGTGATGAAAGCATGAATCGGTGTTACAGTCTCCTTCACACTGAGGAAAGAATTCAGATAAGCAATGTTTCGGAGATGAAAAAAAGCTGTCTGTCTGCACTATTGATTGGAAAGTAAGGAGCTAATTAAAGATGACACCCAAATTACAGACTGATGCTGAGGGTTCAGCCAGGATCCCTAAGCCCACGAAGGTTAGAGAGGACAGACTTGGTACCAACTAATAAGGTTTCTGTTTTATCAGGGTCAAGTCGTAAAAAATTAGCTGTCATCCAATGATTGATTTCCCGAATGCAATCAGTTAGTGCAACTTGTGAAGATGTTGCAGTTGCATCAAGACTTATATAAAGTTGTGTGTCAACGGCACAGCAGTGGAGGCTTTGACCATACTGACTAATAATCTTACCTAATGGGAGCATATAGATGTTAAAGAGGACTAGACAGAGGACTGACCCTTGAAGTATACCTTGTGTGAGTGAAGTAGTGGCAGATTTGTGCTCCCTAATGAAGACATATGTTGTGATGTGAGATTTTGCATATAACTTGATAAATGTTTTGTATGTCCTTATTTATAATTTAGGCAAACCAATGTAATTTAGAGGTATTCGTGTTTGCCCCCCTTTTATGACTGTCTCTTTGTAATTTTATGACAGGATTTGGGGGGATGTGTCTTAAACCAGTTTGATGAGTATTTCTCTGCTAAAGTCTTTGAACCCCCTGCAAGGAAGCCAGGATGTTTAACATATGGTTTTGAGGCAGGAGATAAGATGATCTATTCCACCCATTGGTCTGAGGTATGGCTGTCTGGTATGGCCGTAGGGGTTGGACAGAAAACCTATAAATTTGCTTGCTCAACCACATTCTCTCTCTCTAACCAACATATGATGAAGAAGCATCTTTCTTGCTAACCTGTGATGATGAAGACAACACAATGAAGAGCACAGCTCAGCAGCCATATTGAACAGACATGTGGCTAAAAGCTGAGCACCAATGATGCCTTAACTAGAGACATTAAGTAACTGCAAGTCTGTGTGCCACCTGAATTACACATCACCATTTTATCAGGTTGTATGGTTGCCAATATTCAAATGTACTTTGCATTTTGTTATTATTTATGAATATTATCAGTAATACATTATTTTATGTGTAACTTAACTCCTGCTTGTCTTTTTACTACATCTAATTGCCTGAGGTTATAGATATAGAAGGGAAGGTGGGGTTAAGTTATAAACAGTGGTAAGTCTGTGAGATTAGGCATTCTAAGACTACATATTAATAATACAATAGGGGAAAGTAGAGCAATATATATATTGATAAGATAAAACAAGACATAATACTGACGATCACCGAGGTATGATGTGAACCAAGAAAGAGCAGCACCAGAGATACCAATAGCTGAAAGAACCACTGTCCTAAGATATCCGTAATGTTGTTGATATTGTCCTTGGCTAGCGAGAGCTCAGAACTTATATTTCTGGTCCCAGACCACTGATGATGAGCTCCTTAACACATTGAAGCAAAGCCAAAGTGAATGCTCTTGTTGATCTGGAATAAGAGGCATGTCAGTGAGTTCTGCTTATCTGATCTCCGAATCCACAATTTGTGAAGCCCAACCACAAGAAGGGTGTAATCATCTGTTTAGTCCCCACCTGTGAATATTGGTTACCGATTACATTTTTATAGTTGGCTGTTGATAAAATTCACCCCACGTCTTGACACTATTTTAAGGACCAGGTGTGTATGTTACCAGGCAGTGGAATGTTCCACAGCACTGCCATATGTGTTGGGTTAACCGCAGAAAAAGCTGTAGACATTTCCTGCTAATTTTGACTGAACTACAGAAAGATTTACAAAGTTTATGGGCCATGCTCATGTTTTTGTGAATCCAGGGTAATTTTACCAAAATCCGGCCTGTATTAAGCATGCGAAACATGCATGAGTTCAAGCGTATACAATCGCAAAAAAACATGCATCACAAAATAACATCTTCATTACTGCCACTTAACTCTAGCTCTCTCAAAGTACTTCATTTTTGTAACTACTGAAACATCTTCGTGCTAGCCATACTGTAAAATACTTAAAACAGATTAAAATGCAATGTTTTTGTACATTTTTTTGTGCTTTTTCCCACTAAAGGCTATTTTTGTTGTGCTGGGTGAGGATATCGTCTCTGGCAAGCTATCCAACTCTATTTTTCAACTCGGCAAGCACAAAATAAGCCGGCAAGAAAGTGTGCTGGATGAAAGACTTTTCTTACAATAGGAGTGCCTTGGAGACGAGTGACCGAGCAAAGAAATGCAGAGCTTACTGATCGTGAGGCTTAAAGCCAGCGCCGTCCAACAATACTAGTGCAGCCAATTAGGAGAAGCCAGAAGCGAAAAGACACTTCAGAGAACGGTTTGAGAAATTACATTTTTAAGGCTGCTCTTTTTCTGTGCAGTTTCAGATGAATGTATAAATACAGATTTTGTGGTGAATTCAGGAAGTATTCAGACCTCTTCACTTTTATCACATGTTGTTATGTTGTAGTCTTGTGCTAAAATTGTTTAAATTCACTGTTGGCATATCAAACAACACCCAATCACCAGAATGACAAAGCAGTAGCAGAGTTTTAGAACTGTTTGCTACGACACTTGGCTCAGGAGAATTCCATTGAATTGATCATTATTGAAATATTTCCACAACTTTGTTAATAGTCCATCTGTAGTCAATTCAATTGATTAGATATAATTAGGAAAGACACACACGTGTTTATGGAAGGTTCCACAGCTGATAATGTCTATCAGAGCAGAAATCAACTCATGATGTCAAAAGAATTACCTGCAGAGGCTTGTGGGGAGGCAAAGATCTGAAAAAGGCTGCAAAAAGATCTTCCAGCACCGAAGACTCCCAAGAACAAGGTGGCCTCCATAATTCTTAAATGGTTGGAGTTTGGAATAACCACAATTCATAATATTGCTGGCTACCAGGTCAAAAATGAGCAATCAGGGCCTTGGTTCAAGAAGTGACCAAGAATTCAATGGTGAGCTATAGAGAACCTTTATGGAGATGGGAGAAACTTCCAGAAGAACAACCATCACTGAAACACTCCATCAATCTGGGCTTTTATGACAGAAAGACTCCAAGCTAAAAGGCACATGGAAGTCTGCTTGCAGTTTGTAAAAATTCATCAAAAGAAGACTCAGACTGTGAGAAACAAAATTCTCTGGTCTGATAAAGCCACGTTTAGCATTGTATCTGAAGGGAACTGGGCACCACTCATCACCTGCTCAATATTACCAGTAAAGCAACATTGTTTTTCAGCAGCAGGGATTGGAAGACTGGAAACAGTCTGCTGAAACCAAGATTAGCTTGTCTGGAGGACACCAGGCTCTGCTTATCATCTGTGTAATGCTGTTTCAAAAGTAAAGCATGGTGGTGCCAGCATCAGGCTGTGGGGCTGTTTTTCAATAGTAAAGACTAGGAGACTAGACAGGGTTGAAGGAAATCTGACTGGAGCAAAGTATAGAGGTATCCTTAATGAAAACCTGCTCCTGATTGCTCTGAACTTCACACTGGGCAGAATTTTCAAATTCCAACAAAACAATGACCCCAAGATCAATGCATAGATAACAGAGGAGTGGCAATTCTGGGAACCTTCTTGAGTGACCTAACCAGAGCCTGGAGTTGAACCTGATCCAATATCACTAGGAAGACCTGACAACAGCCATCCATCCAACCTGAAAGAGCATGAGAGGATCTGCAGAGAAGAATGGCAGAAAATCCCTAAATCCAGTTGTGCAAAGCTTGTCATGTTGCCTCCGAAAAGACTCCACGCCATCATCACTGCCAACGGGGCTTTAACAAAATACTACTGAGCAAAGAATCTGATTACTTGTGTCAGTGAAATATTTCAGCTAGGATGGAAACTGTACAGGCCAGCAATTCCTGGACCTACTGGGAGAGGAGTGTGTGTACTGATGAGGTATTTGTGTGAGAAATGGACCAGTAGAAGTGAATAAAATGCACAACTTACAAAACTAGCAGACATCATAAGTAGGGATACTAAAGACCTAAGTAACAAGAACAAAAATTAGGTAAAACAAAGAGTTGGGATACCACTGTGATAAACCCCATTGATGAAAAGGGGAAATGATGAAAAGGAATAAGAATGTTGTAAATCAAAGGCGTTTTCTACCAAGCAAAAGGGCTAAATGAGAATAGCACTTCTGACTACTGCAATGCGGTGTTCACTGGATGTTCAAACTGTTCTCTATACAGCCTCCAGTTAATCCAAAATGCTGCTGCAAGAATTATTACAAGAACGAGAAAATACGAACACATAACTCCAGTTCTTAAATCCTTACATTGGCTCCCAGTTAAGTTTAATGCAGATTTCAAAATCCTCCTTTTAACATATGAAGTCTTAAATGGCCAAGGTCCGACTTACTTGTCTGAACTTCTCATGACTTACAAACCAAAACACACATTAAGATCTCCAGATGCCGGTCTGCTTATGATTCCAAAGATTAATAATATAACAGTGGGAGGTTGAGCATTTAGTTACAGGGCCCCTAAACTGTGGAATGGTCTACCTGCTACTATAAGAAATGCCCCTTTGGTCTCAGCTTTCAAATCCTGGCTGAAGACTCACGACTTCAGTTTAGCACACCCTGACTAGAGCTGCCAATTAACTGTGCATACTGCATCTCTGTTGTGAGTCATTAGTACTAAAACACAAGTAATATGATAGTTAGAATTGCCAAATCAATATGCGGACAGGATGTGCTGGGTGTAACAGAGCAAGATGCAGAGGACAGAAAGATATCGATAAAAGAGGATTCGCTGTGACAACCCTTAACGAGAGCAGCCGAAAGAAGAAGAAGAATTTGTCACTAACCCTCACCTATTCTGTTTCTCTTCTCGGTACTCAAATGTGGCACTGCCCACATGCCAAGTTGTTTTGCCTACCTAAGGTAAAGTCATCTCTGATGGAGGATTGCAGGAATCATTGGATAGAAAGGTCTTTTCATTGGATTGGCTGGCAAAGCGCTGTCTCAGCTGTGGAATTGCCAATGGGGGGGAGGCAGCATGATAGCTGAGGTCTTAAGGACTCTGAACAAATCCAAAATGCATTATTTAGCATCATCTACTGTTGAAGTCTGCTCTGTACTTGTAATATTTCTATTGCACTGTTATACTGTATTGAGGATTTGTTCTGTTCTCTGTATTGTATTGACGCCCTTTTTTTTGACACCCACTGCATGCCCAACCTACCTGGAGAGCGGTCTCTCTTTGAACTGCCTTTCCCAAGATTTCTACCATTTTTTTTCCCTAAATGTTTTTTTTGGGGGTGGGATGGGGGGTTTCTTGTCTTCTTAGAGAGTCAAGGCTGGGGGGCTATCAAGAGGCAGGGCCTGTTAAAGCCCATTGCGGCACTTCTTGTGTAATTTTGGGCTATACAAAAATAAATTGTATTGTATTGAATGGGAGCTCCGTCTCTCTCAGTCATGAGCTAAATAACCACTTCTGGTTTTATAGGGGATTCTCAGAAGGGGCAGCTTTCTTAGCCTGGCGAGGAAGTGAGGTCACTTGTCTTCTAGCTGATGTCTCTTTAAACTGGGCATGGAAAAGGGAATTGGGTTTGTAACAGCACTCCCAGTCAACTCGGAGTGGTATTGCTTACTTGGTGATAGATCTGACGATGTCCCCAATTTGCACTTTCTTGACATTGGCCACCAACTCCTGATTACTAGACACACTTTAACTTTGCTAACCATTGCTGAATTCAAAACCAAAGAATTCCTGTATCTGTCACCAAACCCCAGTGTGTAATCCTAAAGTCGAAGTCCAAAAGAAGGTTTTAGCATTTCAAGCCCTAAACGTGACATACTAAAGAAGGTATTTACCATTTATTTTAGTAATTCTCCACAGTTGTGGTGTAAACACTACAGCACGTAAAGAATATTGTGAGGTTTTAAAGAGGTTGGGATATGAACATACCTATACATGCTTCGTAGCGGAGTGAGACTGGCAAAAGTCAAAAAACGGAAAGATAAAAGAAACTGATTGTAAAGTTAAAGATGAGAACCATAAAAAGGAAACGTCAAATACCAAAACAAATCTTTCTCTCTACTTATTGCATAAGCTAAATTACTGAGAACCGCAAGGAAGCGTTCTGATTTATTTACTGTGGGATAAGTTTGAGATTCACTGAATTTATAGGCAACGACCGCTGTATAGTCAGTGAAACAACATTAGTCACATGACATGCAAACATGTATTACACAAACAAATGCTGACAAGTGTGACCACCAGGGGGCATTGCAACACACCAAACTCTAGACACGATTGCACGGCACACGTCTCAGTTTTGATAAAAGGCTTAATCTTATTTCTACCTACTACCTTCTACCTACTTCATAAAAGGACACAACCCAAACACACTACTGTTCTTCCATCTCTTCCTTCTGTCCTCCGCTCCTCCAGCTTTACCCACTTCTTCCCACCTCTGGCTCCCTGTACTGAGACAGGGCAACTCCTTTTATAGAGAACCCAGAAATACTGCCAGTGTCACATGATTGTCCCTTGGAAGTATTTCCGGGTAAGGCTGAAGCCCCACAAAGTAGGGGGCCATTAATCTCCTCAGCACCCCCTGGCAACACCTATGGGACTGAACAGGGCTGCTGCGTAGAACTACAGTTCCCAGCCTACCCTGTGGGTATCCATAGAGGTACTGTAACCAGGGACGCTGCCACCAAACATTTTGGGGAAGTAAATAACCCAAATGAATTGTCATTATACTGGCCAGCTGGCCGGTTAAGGTCCTTATTCAGTCCTGGCTAGGATGCTAGTCTGTGCATGCCGTTCATTACACAAGACATGTAAAAAGATAAATGTCAAACTAAATTAACATTAAATACAGAATAGTTTGAAATCTAAGTAACTCTTTATGGTGAGAAATAAACAAAGAACTGAACATGAAACAGTTATTTTAAAAATATAACATCAACAAAAAGAAAATGTACAGATCTGGGATGTTGCCCTGATCCAACCAAGACAGGATGCTGGTAGAAAGAGCAGTTGAAAGAAAATGAGAAAAAATGCAAAAACCTAAGAATATTTCCAGAACGAACACCCTGTGCTTGCACTCGGGGAAGAACGTAATGCAAAGCTAAACAGATTTGAATTCAGTTGAATATGTAAAATGTGGCAGAGACTCAATGATCTTTCTTCTGCTTAATTTATTAAAGAAATTGTTTTTAGAACATTTGTGTCGAGAAGAGGCCATTCAGGAGTGCGTGCGTGGGGTGTTGCTCTCTGGGAGAGCCGTGTTTTGAAAATAATTTTAATGTAATATGGACTAATTTAAATTATTATAGCTCACTAGTCAACCCGCAGCGTAGCATACACCGCATAATCAGTCCGCTTTTTAAATGATTTTTAAGCACAGAGGAAAAAACAAACATTTGAAAAATCCGTAATTTAATAAACCACCAAGAAAAGTAACATTGCAACAATGCACGCTACGAACCAACATGCAATTGTCCGTGACTGAAAACCGGAGGAGCGCCATCGCGCTTTCTCCTTCCAAAGCGAAGGACGGGGTTGAACGACGCTCGTTCAGTACGCACTGCCCGTTTATGTGCCCGCCCCCAACTCCCTACCTGAGTTGCTTTCGTCTGTGTACAGTCCACACGCACCTGTGCGTCACATTGACTGTTAATTTTCCAAACACCACCTCAGTCGGTTTCCACGTTGATTTTTCATTGTTCTTTGCGGTTCCACTGCTTTTTTTTTATATATATAATCCACCGAGTCACCCAACCATGGGGGGCTTTACATAGGGCAGGGACGTAATCAGTGCGAGCGTATGACCCACACGTACTGGGAATTTCTCGTTCGTGGGGAACAATTGGAAGCCATGGTCTCCATCACGACTGGGGTTCAACGGCTTACCCACGCCTCCCCGCGCCGGGTAGACACACGTTGATCCATTCAGTGTAGCGCGCGTGCAGCACCGGACATACAAGTGCATCACAGACCTGTTAATGCTCAATCTCACGTGGCTGAAAGCCACTTGTCCCTCTAAGAATTTGGACGCCAACCGCTGTTATGTTGTGTAACTATTTAGCAGGCGGGAGTCTCGTTCGTTTTCGGAAATAACCAGACAAATCGCTCCACCAACTAAGAACGGCCATGCACCACCACCCACAGAATCGAGAAAGAGCTATCAATCTGTCAATCCTGTCCGTGTCCGGGCCGGGTGAGGTTTCCTGTGTTGAGTCAAATGAAGCGAAAGTCTCCACACCTGGTGGTGCCCTTCCGTCAATTCCTTTTAAGTTTCAGCTTTGTAACCATACTCCCCCCTGAACCCAAAGACTTTGGTTACCCGGTTGGCTGCCTGTTGCGGGGCCTGCATTGGTGAAGCAGGTGAGACGGTAATGAAACAGAGGCACAGGGCTTATTGGTTTTTAAAGACTGCTTCCTTCATTGGGTTTTAACCAATGCACGGAACGAACCAACACACAATCGTCCGTGCGGGTGGAACGGGAGGAGAGGAGAAGGACATCCACTCCGCACCCTCCGTCATGCTATTCTGCTGATTTCTCATTCAGTATACACTGCCTGCTCATGTGCCCACCTCCAACTCGTCACTCGAGTCGTTGTCGTCTTTGTACAGTCCAGATGCACCTGTGACTCACGTAGACTTTTCATTGCTCTGTGCGGTTTTGGCTGCCTTTCTATATATAATCCACCAAGACACCTGACCACGGTTGGAGGGGGGTGTGTACAAAGTGCAGGAGTATCTAAGAAGACGCATGTTTGTTGCAGATGCGAATTGCTGTATGTAGCATGTAAAACAGTTTTCTATAGTGCACGCGGTCGTGCGTCGTAACCGAAAACTCATTTTTTAAAGACTGTTCACTTCATTGTGTTTTAACCTCAGTTGTAAAGGAACGTTTTAAGGATCCCATAGGATACCCCTCGCAAACAGTTTTACACGCCGCGATATGGCGATTCACCTCCGCGAAAAACATGCCTCTATTAACAGTCAAGCGTGGGTCGGAGCTGCATGTGACCTCTACGACAGACGAATATAAATGACGCCGGTTTTTCTGTGTCGTCACGTCCGAGTTGGTGGGCGTGGCTCTGTGAGTTGTCGTCGTATCCAATGGTCTTGGAGTTGGTGGGCGTGGCTCCTTCCTGTGTGCGCCATAGGTGTCTCACTCGTTGGCGGCTTAGTGAATCCACGCCCCTTCCGGCGTGCTTTCCATGGTTGTCTTGCCTTAGTGAATTATATATATACTGTAGATTCTCAGTGAAGCACTGTGACTTCTAAGCGCTAGAAGTGCCTGACCGGGCCGCGTGCAGCAAAAAGAGGCCTTCACTTGAAAACATTATGAAAACAATGTTTATTTCACATGGGACAGGAAATTGAACCCAGAAGTCAAATGTCCTAAAATTGGGCTTCAGCACAAGAGAGATGCTCTGCTCCCTCAAGGTCCAGTACACACAGTGAACGTGTTAAGGGTCATTGTGATATCCCATGTAGTGGGAAGTGGCCCCAGCCTACACTCTGGACATCTGATAGTTTATGAACCGAACAGGATCAGTGGAGAGATGAGAGTCAGACAAAAATTGAAGGGTGAATGGTGCAAGTTTATTTACAAGAGTGCTGTACAACCAAAAATACAGTAGTGGCAGGTGGGCTTTGAGACACAGTCCTTCAGCACTGACACTTCTTCATAAATAAACAAAAATATGGTGTGTTTACAAAAACTACACACAAACACTCCAATAATGAAGGTTGTCTTCTTTTATCCCTGGTTCAAGAAGCTCCTCCAACAGGAAGGAAAAAAATAAATGCACAAGAACAAAAATGTGTGTATACAAAAACAATTGCACCAAAATCAAAATCTATACCAGAAACAAATAAGTATATATACCTCCACCAAAATGATCACTAGGAGATATGTCAAACTTTTGCATCTGTTCACGACCACACACTCGGGTAACGAACAAGCCAGTTTCCCTTCCAGTTCGTACGTGCCGATGATTTCCACACATGTTCAGTTTCTCCCTATGCAGTGAGAGAGAGCGGGAGAAGGCAGTAAAAGAATACACTGGGCTTGTTTTTAAAGAGACTGTTTCCAGCATTGTTTTAATCTCGTATTTAATGAAGACTTTTTTCTATTGGATTTTAACCTCCACATCACTTCCGTTTTTATGGGATCATTTATTTATTGAAGGATTCTGAAAGCACTGCACTTTATTTAGTTTGGACTTTGTTTTTTTTTTTTTTTTTTTATTTTTAATTTTAATCAATCAATACATAGCAATCAAGTTTTAAAAAAAAGAATTATGCTAAGAACAGATCGATCCCCACCCTTGAGAGAGAGAGCAAGCCAAAGGTGTAAAATTTAAGGCTTTAAAAATACCTAAATCAACAAATTCTCTGTGCTTTATAAATCATTTCAAAATATTACTGATTAGATCCTGCCATGTTTTGAAAAAGTCTGCACAGATCCTCTAACTGAGTATTTGATTTTTCCAATTTTAAATAATATAACACATCAGTTTCCCACTGACTTAAAAGAGGAGAGTTTGGGTTCTTCCAGTTTATCAGAATAAGTCTGCGTGCCAACAGTGTAGTGAATGCAATCACAATTTGTTTGTCTTTCTCCACTTTAAGACCCTCTGGAAGAACCCCAAACACAGCTGTTAATGGGTTAGGAGGGATTGTGAGTCCAAGACTGTCTGAGAGGTAATTAAAAATTTTTGTCCAGAATAATGTTAATTTGGTGCAGGCCCAGAACATGTGACCTAGTGAGGCTGGGGCTTGGTTGCAACGTTCGCAGGTTGGATCATGCCCTGGAAACATTTTGGAGAGTTTTAGTCGAGACAGATGTGCTCGATATATAATTTTGAGTTGTATAATTGTATGCTTTGCATATGGAGCTTGAGTGAATTCTCTGCATTGCTACTTTCCACTCCTTTTCTGATATATTAATTGAGAGGTCATTTTCCCAGTGTCCTCTTGGATCTTTGAAAGGAAGGGATTGTAAAAGGATTTTATATATTGTAGAGATGGAGTCTAACTCCTTGAAATTGAGCAATAATTTTTCCAGCGTGGATGAGGGTGCAAGATGAGGAAAATCTGGAAGGTTCTGTTTAACAAAGTTCCTGATTTGAAGATAGTGAAAGAAATTTGTAGCTGGAATGTTAAATTTGGAATGTAATTGTTCATAGGATGCAAAGACGTTGTCTATATAAAGATCTCTAAGCAAGTTAATTCCAAATTTTTCCAGATATTAAAAACTGCATATGTTTGTGAGGGTTGAAAGAGGTGGTTCTTTTGCAGGGGTGCCACAGAAAGAAGCTTCTCCGTCTTAAAATGCTTTCTACATTGGTTCCAGATTCTAAGTGAGTGGAGCACAATTGGGTTATTAGTGTATTGCCGATAACGTGTGTTTATTGGAGCACAAAGCAAGGAATACAAAGAAGTACTGCAGGATTTTACTTCTATTGCGGTCCATGCCTGTGTATGTTCTTCTATTTGTGTCCAGGTTCTTATCGACTGTATATTTGCGCCCAGTAATAAAACTGGAAGTTAGGTAGAGCCATGCCACCTTCTGCCTTTTGTCTTTGTAGGGTCGCTCTTTTGATGCGTGGATGTTTAGAATTCCAAATAAATGAGGTTATTGTTGAATCTAATTGCTTAAAGAACGATTTATTAATGTATATTGGTATGTTTTGAAATAAAAAGGAGCTTAGGAAGAATATTCATCTTAACAGTGTTAATTCTTCCAGCTAGTGTGAGATGAAGGGTTGACCATCTATGCAAGTCTTGTTTAATTTTTTCCATGCAGACGACGAAATTTTGTTGATAAAGAGCTTTATGTTTACTTGTGATGTTTACCCCGAGGTATTTAAACTGTTCTGCAATGATAAAAGGAAGGGTGTCTAATCTAATATTATATGCTTGCGAATTCACGGAAAGAGTACACTTTTATTCAGATTAATTCTGAGACCAGAGAGCTTTTGAAATTCTGTGAGTGCTGCTAAGACTGCAGGCACAGAATTTTCTGGGTCCGATATATACAGTACCATGTCATCTGCATATAATGAGATTTTCTGTTCCAGTCCTTCTCTGCTAATCCCCTTTATCTGATCAGTATTTCGACAATGTATTGCCAGTGGTTCAATGGCAATTGCAAACAGCAGTGGTGACAAAGGGCATCCTTGTCTTGTGCCACGTTCTAGTTTAAAGTAGTCTGAGCAAATGTTATTGATGCAAACTGAAGCTTCTGGGTTAGTATACAGTAATTTAATCCATGCACAAATGTTGGGCCAAACCCAAACTTCTCCAAAATAGTAAAAGGTATTTCCATTCAATCATGTCGAATGCTTTTTCTGCATCCAATGATAATAATATTTCTGGGGTGTTTGATTTAGTTGGTGAGTATATTACATTAAACAGGCGTCGAAGATTTGAAGATAAGTGTCGGCCCCTAATAAATCCAGTTTGGTCTTGTGATATTACGAGGGGAGCACTTTCTCCATCCTTCTAGCTATGATTTTAGAGAGTATTTTAACGTCGTTATTCAGAAGTGAAATTGGTCTGTATGATGCACATTGTAATAAGTCCTTATTTTGTTTTGGAAAGACAGTGATTAGTGCTTGGCGAAAGGTTTGTGGAAGAGATTGGTTATCTCTGGCTTCTGTAAATGTTGCTAATAGGAGGGAGCTAGCTGAGCGGAGAATTTCTTGTAAAACTCTGCAGGGTAGCCATCAGGGCCTGCTGCTTTTCCACCTTGGAGTGACTTTATAGCATCCAGTAATTCTGATAATGACAGAGGTTTATCGAGTTCCTCCACACTAAAAGCGTCAATTTGTGGTATCTGTAATTTATCCAGAAATGCATTAGATTGTATATTGTCTTCTTTAAACTCAGTAGTATATAGGGATTTATAGTAGTCTCTAAAAGTGTACATTATATTTTTGTGTTCGATGATTTTATCTCCATTCGTGTTAGTAATTACGAGATTGCGTTGCATACATCTTGCTTGTGAATTTGTTGCGCTAAAAGCTTATTAGCTTTCTCTCCATGTTCATAATAATGATGTCTGGATTTGTAAATTAGTTGTTCGGTTTCTTTAGTTGTCAAGAGGTTTAATTCTGAATGTAGAGCCTGCCTCCTCTTATGTAGAGTCTCGCTTGGTAGTCTGGCATGTTCTTCATCTATTTTAGTAATTTCGCTTTTTATCTCTGCTACTTTCTTCGCTTCGGATTTATTTCTGTGGGAAAGATATGAGATAATCTGTCCTCTTAAGAAGGCCTTAAGAGTTTCCCAGAGTATTCCTGCAGAGATCTCAGGGGATGTATTTGTCTCTAGAAAGAATTCAATTTGTTTGGATATAAATTCAGTACAATTCTCGTCAGCTAATAGAAGCGGATTGAGACGCCATCTGCGAGTGAGTGTATGGGGCTTAGTAATTTCAGCT
The DNA here is from genome assembly GCF_016835505.1 of Polypterus senegalus. Classification (NCBI taxonomy): domain Eukaryota; kingdom Metazoa; phylum Chordata; class Cladistia; order Polypteriformes; family Polypteridae; genus Polypterus; species Polypterus senegalus. The sequence goes on from NC_053154.1 coordinate 27,850,344, forward strand.
CCAAGATCATCGGAGCATGGTCTGAAATAACAATAGCATCGTATTTACAAGATTTAATCTTAGGCAAGAAGTTATTATCTATAAAGAAGTAATCAATCCTTGAGTAGCAATGATGTACTGGTGAGTAGAAAGAATATGTTCTTGAATTTGGGTTTAAAAACCTCCAGGGATCTGATAAGTTGTGATCAGTTATAAACTTTGTAATTATCTTTGCGGTGTTAGTTGCCGTTCCCCCTGTGGAGGAAGTCTTATCTAAAAGTGGATTTAGAACACAATTAAAGTCCCCAGCCATTATAAGTTTATGAGTGTTCAGATTGGGAATGGATGCAAATAAATTTTGTATAAATTCCTTATCATCAACATTAGGTGCATAAACATTTATCAAAATCATTTTACAGTTAGATAAGTCTCCCATGACCATCACATATCTCCCTTCAGGATCCAATACTACATCTGATGCTACAAATGGTACTGTTCTATGTATGAGAATTCCCACCCCTCTAGTTTTCTTTGTAAAACTAGAATGGAACATTTGGCCAGTCCAGTCTTTTGCAGCCGGAACTGATCCTTACTTAGTAAGTGGGTTTCCTGTAAAAATACTATTTTAGCATTTAGACCTGTTAGGTGAGAAAGTACTTTCTTTCTCTTTAATTCGTGATTCAGGCCTTTAACATTCCAGCTTACGAAGTTAACTGTCCCATCATGGAGACACTGATTCTGAGTTTTTGGTGTCATATTATAGTCTTAACTGGAAGTGAAATAGTTTAGGTCTTAATTTCCTATTCCCCCAAGAGTTGTTGCCATGCAGCTTATTATTACGTTGATAGTTATAATTATAAAGATTGAGATGATAAATTAGATATAGATCAAGCCTGCTCTCTTTCTCTTCCCCTTAACCCCCACCCTCCCTTTTTGCCTCCCCAGGTGAGGCTAAAACCCACTTCACGCAGTCCCAGTCCTCTGACATACCCAGAGACAGAGCACGTCCAAAGCACATCAAGCCCCCATGCAGTGGCGCTTTAAGGTTAAAAGATAGAGATATCTGTTACCAATATAGTCTTTAAAAGAGGAAAAAGAAAAAAAAGAAAAGAATTTTGCACTTAATATATATATATATATATATATACATATACATATACATACACACATATATACATATATATATATATATACATACACATACACATACATATAATCTTCATCAATTTTAGTGCATTAAGATGATATCCCCAGATAATAAACCCAGGTGATGGTGTTAAAGATGTGTCCAAAACAAGCATAACAAGTCTTAATGCAGTAATAGCAATAACAGCAAACCAAGGGTATGATATTGAACAGTCTCATTTAGGGTACACATGAAATAATTAGAAAAGAAAAAAGAGGAGGAAAACGTAATTAAGCACAATAAAACATAAACATTTAGCCCTAGTAATACTAAGTAATAATAAGTAATAAGTAATAATAATAATAATAATAATATAAGAATATGAGAATATATGCTGATAAAAACCCGTATTTTAAAACAAATAGATCAGACAGTAGATTATTAATCCTAGCTTTATCATTTACCGCCATGACTCACAATTATGTATCAGAATAGTCCCGGATCAGCTTTCTTAACTCATTTTCTGCCTCCTCCTTGCTAGCGAAAACATAGAAATGACCCTGCCATTCCACTTTCAGTTTTGCCGGATACAGGAGGCCGTATTTGACATTGGCTTGCCGTAGCGCTGTTTAATATTATAGAAGGCGCGTTTAATAGCTGTTGCTGGAGAGAAGTCAGGGAAGACGCGAATGTGGCAATCTTCATATATAATATCTTCCTTTTTTCCTGAGGAGTTCCATCACCTCTAACTTAAATGATAATCGTTCAAAACGAACTATAAAAGATCTTGGTCGGGTCTGACGGTGTTTGATCCGCGACGCGTAAGCCGCTGCTATCTCAGATTCTGCTTTAAAGTCGCCCCGATTATTTTAGAAAAAGTTCAGTTGCGAATTTCACGGGTTTAAACTTTCTCGATTCTCCGGCAGGCCTTCAATTCTGACATTATACCTTCTATTCCCATCTTCTAAAGCAGCCAGTCTGTCTCCAAGTTTTTCTCCGAGTTTTTACATTCGAACTGGCATTTACTGCTCTTTCCTCGGCACTGGCAGCTAGATGTTCGGCTATTTCGATCCGATTCGTGAATGTCTCACTAAGATGCTCCAATTGATCAGCAAGCGTGCTCAGTTTAGCGAGTTTTTCTCAATGCGCTCTTCAATTTTGCCCAGCACCTGTCGAAGTTCAAGTTGGACCTCTTGACGCAGCCTTTCATTTGCCTGTTGGAATTCCTGTCGCAGCCTTTCATTTGCCTGTTGGATTTCCTGTCGCAGACATTCATTGGCCTGTTTCATCTGCTGTTTTAATTCCTGTTTCAGTCTCTCAAGTGCCTTTGCCGTTGCTTTCTCATTAGCCTTCTCGCTTTCCTTTATATCTTGCGTGAGCTCAGCGAGCAACACTTTCAGTTCAGATAGCTCAAATGTGCCTTCTTGTGCCGTAGATGAAGCAGCAGACTCTGCTGAAGCGGTGTCCCGCTGCTCCAGTCCCGCGTAATTGCGTAACTGAAGCCGCGGACCTCCCGGCCTTTTCCAGTTTCAGGTAATCCTCTCCAATCGGCGAGCTATCCACATCTGCACTCACGATCGCACCTTCGCTCCCTTTTCGCTCTCAGCCGGCGACGATGTAGCGGACCGTGGTCCCGAGGAGTCTGTACTTTCGCCCATCTGATCCAGGTCTGTCTCTGACAGGCCGTATCTCGAGCTAGGGCTTGCTGATCGCAGCTTGGATGTAGCTTTAGTCTTCGATTCTTTCGTTCTTTCCTTCTTGTTGGCCATGTTTATATGTGTTTACATATACTGTAGCGGTCCCTCTCGGGTTGAATAAATACAGGATATCTCAGAATAATAAGCAAATAATATGAAAAATAGCACCACTGCTAGCGGAGCTCCACTTCAGACGTCCATCTCCCGCATCGGACGAGATCGGACTTTGTTTTTGATTGTTATTTTGTTGATTTTAATAAAAGCACTTGGCACTTTTTGCACCATCCGATTGCTCCATTGTAGTGCCTCACTGTCATGCTCATCGGTAACATTACCGACAGTGAAGGGTTTAAGGGCTCCCGGAAGCGAGATGGGAGCACGCAGAGTTTACCTCAAAACTGTAACCTCCTCTCCACCCAGTTCCTCCTCACTTCCTTCATGCCAGAAGTCGACTTATGCAAGGTTAGTTTTCTTGGTCGTTTTATGGTTAGTTTTTGTATAAATTACGGATTTTTCAAATTGTTCATTTTTTTCCCCATGCTTAAAACTCAATAAAAAAGTGTTTACAGCGAGCGGTTCGTAAGGCTATAGCATGAACTCTTGCAATGTTAGTTTTCTCTGTTCATGGTTTTCTCAGTGTTTTTCAATGTTTTTACATTTAGTTTACTATTACACTGTGCATTCTGTGGTATAATTAACTATTTTTGTGCTTAAAAATCTTTAAAAAAAATATATACAGTGGAACCTCGAGATACGAGTTTAATTCGTTCCAGCACTGAGCTCGTATAGCGAATTTCTCATATCTAGAACAAACTTCCCCATTGAAAATAATGGAAATCCAGTTAATCCATTCCGCACCCCCAAAAATATGAACATAAAAATCAATTTTCCTAACAAATAACACTGATAAATAATATATACAAGTGGAACCTCGGTTTGCAAGTAACTTGGTTTACGAGTGTTTTGCAAGACGAGCTAAATTTTTTAATTAATTTTGACTTGATAAATACAAGTAGTATGGATACACTTTGTCTGCTGAGCGTCATGTGATCATAACTGAGCTGATGGTTCTTCTCTCTCGTGCGCGTCTCTCTCTCCTTATCTCTCTCGCTCTCATCTCTCTCTCCTCTTGAGGGCAATCGTCTCCTATTCTTTGTCTGCATGTCCGCGATATTTTTGGATACGCTTATACTGCGAACTGCTACAGCAACACAATGAAATCACAAGCGCACAAACGCGTAGATCCTCACGCTACGGGAGAACAAGGAACACTGAGTGAGCTGACAGGCTGGCAGCATCAGCTTGGGTGAATCCCCGAGTCGAGGCGGATCGGGGAACGCCTCACGCATACCCACAGCCTGGCTCGTGGCTTTACGCGAGCCAATGCTCGTATTTAGATCCAAATTTTTCGCTCATACTTTCCTCTTATCTTGAATTTCTCATATACAGAGATGATCGTATCTCGAGCTTCCACTGTATTTACATACAGCCCGTACGGTCAGGAGCGGATTAATTGTATTTACATACAATCCTATGGGGGAAATTTCTTCGCCACACACCTTATCACACCCCGAACAACTAAACTCGAGCCCCAGTCGCTTGCACGCGTATGCCCCCCTAGATGGCCAATGGCTATGCTGAGCTCAATCACACCTGTTGCCGACTCGCCTGTAGTGGTTGGCGGATCGATCCAAGTATCGATAATATCGATAATAATGTTGGTACGGACATTGATCAGTACCATCGATACTTTAGTTTCAGTTTCTCTCCTGAATGCACTGCAGCTGTCTGGGTAAGTGCTGCTGCTCTCACGGCTGTCACAGGCTTTGCTCCTCCTCTCTCTTGTGTTTTGTTGATGTACCGTCACGTGACACAGCGGCGCCAGGCAAGCAAACGGGCTCACTTGCACGCGCACACACACACAATATGGAGCATAAGAAATTATGGCAGAGAGAAAGAGGAGTGGTGTGTGGCTTTATTTTCAAGCCAAAGATCAATGAACGACAAGTTGTATTATTTGTAAAAAGGCTATCAAATACAGTGGTAATACGACTAATTTATACAAGCATATGAGAAATCATTCAAAAGAAAATGCAGAGCTACAGAAATGGAGAGAGGAGGTGATAAATCCAATACATACAACCTGGCCCTGCCAGAAGCAGACCCTCAACCCCGAGGCAGCAGACATTGGCAGAGGCCTTTCAATTTGGCAGAGAATATCCAGGTGGATTAAAGTGGTGAAAGTAATATTTTAGTCATCTTCAGCATTAGTTAATTTTAAATTTTCAAAGTGCAAATGGTTAAAACTCAAAAAGTATAAATTATGCTAAGACCTTTATATTATGGATGCTAGTGCAAGCATCAAGGTCAAAAAATTAAATAGTTTATAGTTATTTTTTAAACTAATTTTTTCTGTGATTAATTAATCAAAATTAATGTCTTATTTGATACAATATTATCCCATTGTCAAATGAATACATTTACTGGAATTGAAACAAATATACTGAATATATTATAGCTCAGATTTAATTGAATATAATTACCCTTTTGTGTTAAGTGTGATGACTACTACAATTAAACTGCAAGATGTGCTACACACTTAATTATTTTATTATTTCACTTAGCCGATTCCCCAAGAGCAATGGAGATTATAAGGGGCCTTGCAGAAATGATAGTGAAGGACCTCCAACCTCTTTCCATGGTGGAAGATGACGGCTTTAGAAATTTTGTGAGGACACTTGACCCACGGTACAAAATTCCAAGTAGAAAATCTTTAATGGAGAGGAATCTAAAAGCTCTTTATGAAGAATGCTGGTCCAAGGTCAGAAAGGAATTGAGTGGTGTGGACAATGTTGTGCTTACAACTGACATGTGGATATCAAGAGCCACAGTGGCATATTTAACAATCTCATGCCACATCATAGATGAAAACTGGCATATGTGCTAGACACGTATTGTGTTCCCGGACAACACACTGCAGACAATATTTGTTCACAGTTAATCAGAATTGTGGAAGAATGGGGCATAACAGACAAGATTCTGGCAGTTGTAATCGATAATAGCACCAACATGGTTGCTGCTGTGCGCAAAGCAGGTTGGGCACACTACCCATGTTTTGCACACACTTTGAATTTGGTGGTGAAAGACTCTTTCAAGGCTCACCCTGGCTTGCTTGAGATTCAGCAAAAAAACAGTGCTATTGTTGCTTTCTTTCACCACAGCAGTAAAGCTGCGGACAAGCTCAAAGAAATTCAGAAGCAGCAGAAGTTCCCTGAACAAGGTGGAGCTCTGTATTCTACATGTGGGAGAGATTGTCTGAGCAAAAGGAGGCAGTTACCACAATCCTCTGTCTCCTTGGAAAGAGCCCACTTTGCTTAAATGAGGAAGAACGGTCCTGTCATCAGTCTCTCCATCAATGCACTGCGACCATTTGAGGAAGCAACCAGGGAGAGATTAACTGAAAAACATGTTTCACTTTCAAAGGTGATTCCACTGGTGTCGGCGATTCACAGAACCACTGCAACTACTGAGCGCAAAGGTAGCAAACTAGCTGCTGAGCTATCAGTGCAGTGTCACCGTCGCTTCAAGGCTATTGGAACATTTTATGGTCTTGCTGTCAGCACCTACCTGGACATTAGATTTAAAAACCTGGGATTCTGTGACTCTGCAAATGTTGAGCTTGTAAAAGCTCGACTTGTCACCGAAATGCAGTGAGTCAGACATTAGCACCTTCATCATCTGCACCAAGCTCAAGCCCCAGCTATGAAACTATTTCAAGCTCATCTGCAGGGGCTCCTGCAGCAAAAGGTGGAATATGGACAGAATTCGACGCTGAAGTCCTTGCATCTCAGCAGCATTGGACAACTGGCACTGATGTCCTAATTGAAATGCGCAGGTAGGTAGTCAAAAGAGAGGCCAGTTCCTCGGGATCAGGATCCACTACGTTGGTGGAAAAAAAATTCATCAACATTCCCCTCTTTGAGCAAACTTGCCAAGAGGCACCTGGGAGAGGTTGCAACCTCAGTGCCAGCTGAGAGGATTTTTTCAAAGGCAGGACAGTTCAATAAAATCGAACAATGTGAACGTGATACTGTTCCTGAACAAAAACCTTTAATCTGTTCTGCACAGGGGGGTGGGGGGATATTTCTTTGAGCGTGTTTACACTTTATTGTATTTTTTATTGTACTTTCTTTAATGTATTCCCGCTAATTATTTTTTATTTTTAATTTTTTTCAAAGGTGTGTTACACACATTTTTCTTTAATATTTATGTCACTATATCTGGACAATACTGTTATGAGCTTCATTCACATTTGTATGCGAAGTTTGGCACACAGGGGCTCAGCATTTAGAATTGCTAGCCAAGCATAGACTAGATAGCCAAAAACAACTGGAGGATTGTATAGTCGGCTTAAACACAGAACAGTATTTTTATCCTCTGTCAGTACAAAATCTTCTTTCCTTGTTGGGAGAATGAGAACTGGCATGTAGGCATTATGCTATTTCTGTATTTTGTGGAGGAGGGGTTCGGTCCCTACCTGCCCTTGTTTGGACACCAGGGAAGACCAGCAAGTCAAGCAGACAGTATTAAAAGGCTTGGACAACAGCCAAACCCTTTGAAGCAAGTGTCGGACTTCGTTCCGAAAACCCTCTCAGCGTGGGGACGAAAAATGGCAGACTGCGTAGATCCAGACTCCCACCTGGATAAAAGTCTTTGTCATATGCTTCCCGCCTGTAACCGCATCAACCGTCAGTAAATGTAAGCTAAAGTATATTTTTCTCATGTGATTCTTATACCGCCGTAATCACGATGGGAGGGATATCGCCTTTTCTGACATATTACTATATTGTTTGGTTACTTAATGTGCCGCAATTTCAAAAGAACACATTTCCGGAGAGGTAATGCCTCTTAAGGAAACAAGGAGGTTCTCTAATTTTGTGCACTTTATTTAAGAAAAAGACATTTTGTGTTACTTGTGTTTTATAGTAAAGTATGTATTTACTTTGCCCAAATTCTGTCCTGGGTTTTAACTAATTAATAAGAAAAACACAAAACACTTAAAGTTAATGAAAATTAATTCAGCTTTAGTAATTTGATAATGCATCCACCTTAATTATTAAAAAGTATCGGTGATACCGGCCCTGTATTTACTTTTTGTAGTATCCCACACCACTACTCACCATCTCGGACTCAATCCTGTTTATACAAACAAACGGCAGCTTTTTCTTTTAGGTGCGCCAGACCTTAAACCGCCTGCACTGGGCAGGCTGCAAGGACACCGGTGTGTAAAAATGAACACGTGTGGTGGAGCCTGTACTGGCCATTATACCGGCTCCACGTGTGTCCAGACACACTGCGTCTCACAGCTCTCACCTGCTAGATGGCCCCGCGTTCCCGCGGCAGTGCCCTCAACACACAAACGGTAAGCACATTTCCTTACAACCATATAAATACCGCTGCTTCGATTTCAAGGCTTCTTCAACTTAAATTTGGTAATGCATGGGGTCGTGCTTTACCACAGTCATTTATCCAACCTTGATGCAGTGAAGTGTTTTTTGAAAGAGACTTGAGTTTACCTCATTTATTTCACCTCTTGTGTTCTTTTTCTAGCTAGTCCAGTAAGGTAAGTTTTTATAAAATATGTTTTCTGTGTAGCACCCAGTAAATCTGGGTTATGTTTTAATTCTTGCATGTGCAGGAGTTGGGTCAGGGTTCTTGACCTTTCACATGCGAGCTTTATAAGCACACAAGTCAGGCATTGTTATAAATGGTGACGACTATACATTAAAATATTTGACTCTTTTCAATTATGGCTACAAACAACAAATTATTACTAAAACAGTTCTACAATAATTCTAGTATAAATATGGACGCCAAAACCCTTGTGCCGGCCCTACTTACATTATTCTCTGTATTGAAGCAGCCACATTAGATTTTAAAGAGAAGCTTTAGCTGCGTTAATCAATTTTTTTTGTTTTGTTTTCACCAGGGAAGACTGCATTAATCAAACTTGTGTCAATGATGGGCTGAAAGGGCTAGTTTAGTAATAATTTAACACTAAATTATCGTATTTAATGCCAAAAACCAGCCGAAAGAGAGGGAAAGCTCTATTCAGTAATTTTCAACTGTACTACTTCCTGACACGATTTGCATTACGTACAGATTACTGCTTACCATTGCATTTTCAATCAATTTTCAAAATTGAAATTAATAAAAACTGAGATCTTCCATGTCACAAGAGCATCTGACCAACCTGGCGTTAATCAGCGTTGAAAAAGAATTCCTCACAGATGATGTAAAAAATAACGTAGTACAATTGTTTTCGGAGAGAAGATCTAATTTGGGGAAGCATTTCATTTGAATAAAGTGTTTATTTCTTATTTAATATGCCTTTCCGTATACCTCTTGAAGCTCATCGAGAAAATGCCAAGAGTGCGCAAAGCAGTAATCAGAGCAAAGGTTGGCTATTTTGAAGAAACTAGAATATAAAACATGTTTTCAGTTATTTCATCTTTTTTTGTTAAGTACATAACTCCACATGTGTTCATTCATAGTTTTGATGCCTTCAGTGAGAATCTACCAATGTAAATGGTCATGAAAATAAAGAAAACACACTGAATGAGAAGGTGTGTCTAAACTTTTGGCCTGTACTGTATATACATATATACATATATATATATATATATATATATATATATATATATATATATATATATATATATATATATATATATATATATATATATATATATGTCACACACGTGCGCATGGGAGGCAGCTAAAGGGCTTGAGTGAAGGCAGTTCTGAGTTGTGCCGGGATGTGGCAGAGTGCACTGACTCTTTTTCTCCCTTTCCTGTAGACCACTTCCGGGAGATTCCACTTGGCTCTTTTGATGTCACTTCCGGGACCGAGCCAATGGAAGTAGACCTTACCAGCGCCGGCCCCTCTGATGTCACGTCCGGGCTTGATCCAATGGTTGATGAACAAGTGCCCGATCCTTATAACCTCACTTCCTTTCTTCCCCTTTAAAAGCCTGGCCTTTTTCCCTTTTCCCTCAGTCTTGTTTTGGACTCAATGGTATGCACATCAGTGCTGTTTACTGTAAGAAATAACGACTTTTGCAGCCAGGATACCAGAATATATGGGTGGCTGCCCCAAACCTTCATCTAAGTATGTCTCATCTTTGTGACTATGTATATATATATATATATATATATATATATATTTTTTTATAGGTCTCATGGCCTCTGAACCCCTGCAGATTTTATTTTTTTTCTCCAGCCGTCTGGAGTTTTTTTTGTTTTTTCTGTCCTCCCTGGCCATCGGACCTTACTTTTATTCTATGTTAATTAGTGTTCTCTGATTTTAATTCTTACTTTGTCTTTTTTCTGCTTCTTCATTGTGTAAAGTACTTTGAGCTACATTATTTATATGAAAATTTGCTATAGAAATGTTGTTGTTGTTTAGAAGAAGCTTACAAAAAGTTAAAAGATGACAAGGATGAATGTCGCAGGCGGCTCGTGATCAAGCTCTCGGAGTTGTTCATTAGATGCTTTTCTGACGATCACCCTCTTCTGACATTGCTCTGTTCTGTTCTCCTGATGTCTTCGTCTGATGTTGCTCTTCAGACAAGGTATATTTATTATAGAATTCTACGCGGTTAGATACACCTGATTGGCTGGCTGTCAATATGATGAATGGATTCACTCAGTTTCTTTAATCTTGAGTAACTTCTCCCATTTCACAATTATGGAGGCCACTGGGCTCCTGGGAACGCTGAGCACTTTAGAAACTGTGTTATCCCCTTGCCCTGATTTGTTTGATTGTGGAGGTCCACAGAGAGTTCCATGGACTTCATGGCTTGTGTTTTGTCTTGACACACAGTGTGACTTGTTGAACCTTCTCTGCACAGGGGTGTGTCTTTCTTAGCAATGTCCAGTTAATTCAGTTTGCCACTCTGATCAAGTTTTAGAAACATTTCAAGGAGAATTAAAGCACAGGACGCACGTGAGCACAATCTGGAGTGTCACGGCAAAGGGTCTGACTACTTCTGTGAATGAGGGATTTCAGTTTTTGATTTTGAATAATTTTGTAAACGTTTCCAAAAACATGCTTTCTCTTTGTCGTTTTAGGTTGTTAAGTGAAGATTGAGGGGCAAATTAGTAATTTTAAATTAAAATACAACACAGTAAAGACTTCAGAAAGTGAAGGGGTCAGAATATTTTTTGAATCTACTGTATGTGTTCTTCCATTTTTGTCCACTTGTTTAGTTTATTATTCTGATTCTTGATTTTTTTTTTTTTACCTTGGGAAATGTGTGTGGGTGGAATCCACACTTCTCACTTCTGTTATTGTATTTTTCATTATTTTAGCTTGTGCTAAAAAAAATATCAAGTCACTCTTCAATGTAAACCCATGAGAAGTACATGTAGAATAATTACGTGGGCAGTTGCCTAGTATTTGTACTTTAAAAGTTACACAAATCTACTTTTATTTTTAATTTCTTTCAGACTGTCTCGTTTAAAATTATCCAAAATGTTTCCAGGGCAAAATCCAACCTGCGAACGCTGCAATCGAGCTCCAGCTTCACTGGGCCACATGTTTTGGGCCTGCACCAAATTAACATCATTCTGTGACCAAAATCTCTAGATGCCTTTCAGACAGCCTTGGTGTCACAATCCCATTAACAGCTGTGTGTGGTGGGCTCACAGAGGGGCTTAAAGTGGAGAAGGACAAGCAAACTGTGATTGCCTTCACTACACTATCGGCACGCAGACTTATTTTGCTCAACTGGAAGAATCCTAACTCACCTTTTTTTAATTCAGCAAGTAACTGATGATTTGTATTACAGGCAGTCCCCAGGTTACGTACGAGATAGGGACTGTAGGTTTGTACTTAAATTGAATTTGTATGTAAGTCGGAACAGGTACATACATTTAATAAACGCTATTGTTCACCGACTGTAACCAAGTGCTCTGCCAATGAATGATGGAGTTTCACCTCTCTCTGACCTTTTTATTATTTCTACTTTATTTTCCATGGTGATGGTTTTTCTCTTCTTTACTGTATCACCAGCACTTGCATCAGATTTGTGTTTTAGAGACATTCTTGAAGGATGAAGACAAAAAGTTAAGATGAGCTCTTCTGCACAGCACTGTCCACACTATCATAGCAGGAAGGCACCCGTCATCAATACGTCTGATGTACTGACAAGAGACAACTTCCTGCTATGTACGTAATAGTACAAGCAGGCTTGCTATTGAGAATGAATGGGGGCAGCGAGGCGAGGGGGTTCATCACCAGCCCACCTCACAGTCACCTCCACTACAGTAGGCTGCCCGCAGCGTCCGCCCACTGAGAACAAACACCGTGCGGCCAAAGGTGGGTAGTGAATTGCCCAACTCCAATTTAATAGGCAGCCATCCGAGGCACACTATAATGCTACCCCCGCCGCCCCGTTCACCCTTAATGGCCTCCATTCAGCCACAACCGGGTCACCGCTTGCAGCATCACCAGTTGTGTGTGCTGGGCGGGCAGTGAAACGCCCCCTCTGCCCCATCCAGCCTGTGTCCAGTCAGGAGCAGTAGCTGTGGTGGCATAGTGGGTGGGCAGTGAACCATCATTCTACACATGAGCGATAGCTGTGGCCCCGGTGACTCTGGACCACGGGTCACTGCTACACTGCGCGAGCAGCAAAATCGCCCCCTTCAGCCACCACTTGCAGCGTCCCCAGGCCAAAGATGACGGAGCGGCAGTTACTGAGGCGCATGAGTTGCAGCTGCGACCCCGTTTGTAAGTCGTAGGTTGGATGTTCGTAACCTGGGGACTACCAGTTGGAAAAAATCAAATTCTCAGTTAGAGGATCTGTGCAAAACTTTTTCAAAACCCGGCAGGATCTGATCAATAACATTTTCGAATAAGCATTTAAATTGAAGAAGCAGATTCTCTTCCCTCTTTCTTATCCTATTTATTTGTATTCATTTATTAATGTATCTATTTACTTATTTTTACTAGTTTAAAGTTTTGCTCTGCTAGCCTTGCTCTCCTTCTCACGGCTGGGTGTTCGATTTGTTATTATTAAACTAGACTTGCTTGTATAGAATGTTATTTGATTTTAATAAAATCAATAAAATGCCAAAAAAAAAAAATTAATGAGGGATTTCAATTTTTGATTTTGAAAACATTTTTTCCCTTTCTCGTTTTGGGTTGTTAAGTGAAGACTGAGGCGCAGATTTTAATTTAAAATTAAAATACAAAACACAGTAAAGTCTTCAGAAGGTGAAGGGGTCAGAATATTTTTTGAATCTGCTGTATGTGTTCTTCCATTTTTGTCCACTTGTTTAGTTTATTATTCCAATTCCTGCTTTTTTTTACCCTGGGAAATGTGCGTGGGTGGAATCCACACTTCTCACTTCTGTTATTCTATTTTTCATTATTTTCTCCATGAGACTCGGAGTGTTTTGTGTTAAAAAAAATATATCAAGTCACTCTTCAGAGTAAACCCTTGAGAAGTTGTGTAGAATAATACATGAGCAGTTGCCTACTATTTGTACTTTAAAAGATGCACAAATCTACTGTTTTTTTAATTATTTCTTTAAGACTGACACAGCTTCCAACAGTGTCAATGTTCACCACCATATTTTGCTCATTGCAGCCATGGAATTTGATGGGATGACACTGAAGATAAAATAAACACTTATTTCTTTACATTTGCTTTAGTGTTGCTGTCTAACAACAGCTGCACAATGGTTTAGTTCTCTTGCTCATATGGCTTTTCATTTCACCCTAACCCTAACCCTAACCCTGTGTGTTCTCTCAAAGCTGAACTGAAAACTCTAAATTAGCCTGCTACTGCGTACCCAAAGTGAAGGGCTGCCATTTCTGCTTCTTGAGTGCCAATTGTTCTTGTAGGATCAATTGAGACCAAATCTGCAGTGGTGCAGTTCAGGGTAGAAGTTGGGTCAGAAGTGACCCGATGGTACTGATTACACCAGTGGTTCTCAAACTGTGGGGCGGGCCTCCCTAAGGGGACGCGAAGTAACAAAAAGGGGCTAAGATGTGAAAAAAAGAAAACAAGAATCGAAAATATGAAAAATACATCTATTGAAACCAAAACAAATGAACTTAAACCACATTCTGATACTAGAAATATAAATATAGAGTTAGATAAATGTCGATAAAAGTTCAGTAAGTTTAATAAAATATGCATTTATGATATATCATTAATTAAAATTGGTATTAGTGGGCTCCTTTCAAAAAAAGTTAGGGGGGGGGCGCAATTAAAACTGTTATGAAAACTTGGGTTGCAAATACGTAAAGGTTGAGAAGCGCTGAATTAGGGTTAGGTTAGGGTTAGTGGAGGTTGGTGTGCCCCCCAAAGAGGCACACATTGCCCAGGTACACAGTTTGCGTTGCAATTACATAAAGGTTGAGAAACGCTGGATTACGCTGCCAGTGCTGTAAGACCTAAGACCTTCACTTATAGGGGGTACAACCAGTGGCGTAGAAAGGTGGGTGTGGTGGGTGCGGCCCGCACTGGGTACCAGCTCTGAGGGGGTGACAAAAAATTTCCGGTTTTGTATTAATGCGCCACTGACTTTGGACCAAGAACTGAAAAGGTCAATGTTAGAGTGCATTGATAGGTTTCAACAAGGAATCGATACACTTTGCGAAGGCATGGAATGTATATCAGATCGGTTTGCAGTCTTAGAGCCCAGCAATCTGATCGAAACCACGGAAACTGAACTTCCCAAGTTTGCACAAAGTTTGGTTGAAAATTACAATTAGCTTTCTGCAGATGGTTTCCTTACAGATATTTCACGCCTAAGATTTCTAAAAGCCGCCAAAGTTCCAAAAGAAGTGTTGGTTGGACTTCCTTAAGATTCTTAGAGTTTGTGGTTGAATATGAACTTTTAGACTCTGTTCCCAATCTCACTTTAGCATTAAGATTTTTCTTAACTTTATGTGTTTCTGTTGCATCATGCGAGAGGAGTTTTTCGAAACTCAAACTAATTAAGAATTATCTCAGATCCACTATGAACCAAGCACGACTCTCCAGCTTAGCCATTTTGTCAATTGAAATTAGTGTAGCTGAAGGTATTGATTTTGATGACGCAATTTCAAAATTTGCAGAACACAAAGTTAGAAAGAAGAGATTCTAAGTATCATGTTAAAGTAGTTTGTTGGATTAAAGCCTAGAGAACGAAACTTGTAAACAATTGAGTTTTCATTAAATTGTATTATAATAATAATAAAGTTATGCACTAGGTATTATCACTATGAAAAAAGATTTCTTACATGGTACATTACACTGGCTTATTAATAAAAAGACATTTTACTTTTTTTTTTATTCATAAAAAATTGTTTGCAAAATAATTAGCATTATGCCCTCTTTATTTAACCAGTTGAATTAAAAAATTGCTTTCTCAATAAATTTCATTTTATATTTTGGTGGACATGGGGGTGACAAGTTTAAACTCCGCACCGGGTGCCACCAGACCTTGCTACGCCACTGGTCACAACGCCCCAACATATTACAAACTCTCTATAGACTCAACTCAGTGGGCTGACATTACGGAGATCTGCCCAGACCCCAGGCAGACACAGGACACACAAGTTCCAAAACACAAACGTTTTTCTTTTCTTCTTTCTCTTACAGCACCACACACAGTGCACCAATCAGCTGGAAGAGCTCAGTCCTTTCCTTTTCCCTCTCTTTCTTTATTATTCTTTTCTCCTTCCGCCTCCCCCTGTTTCCTGCAAGCTCCGTCCTCTGGCTCCCCGAATGGAGTGAGGCGGCCCCCTTTTATGTTCCACCCGGATGTGCTCCAGGTGCTGGTTGATGACCTTCCTGCAGCACTTGCTAGTGTGGCGGAAGTGCTGTATGTGCACCCAGAAGCACTCCAGGTGTGCCTGGATTCTCTTCCGAGTGTGGCTGAAGTGCTGCATTCCAGGGCCCCAGTCCTGTCCAGACGCCCCACGGTGGTTACCCTCTTATGTCTCGGGGGATATACTGCTGCTCTCTGGGTGTGCCAGCTAGGTAAAGGTCCCAGCCGACTGTTACAACATGAACCATCTGTCACTCAGGTAGGTAGGAGCGGGAAGACTCAGTAGGCATATGCATGGCCTACTAATGATTTACATAGTGGGCAACAACCTGGGACTGGCCTGGCCCTTTACGTAGGTGTTGGGAGTCCGAGCTTCTTTGTATAAGGATATCAGTCATTGTTCTTTGTTACGCCTACAGTTGGTATAGAATGCTGGGATGAGATGATTGACTGGCACAAAGAAGACAAGTCACTCCGGTTTTAGCTTCCCCTCACTGGCTCCCAGTTTTGTTTTACGGTTCAATTTAAATGTCTACAGCTACTTTTTTGCTTTGTAAGCCCTGATGTTAAGAAATTTAATAGAGGCCATAATATTAATATACAGTATAAAGTATAAGATGTCTACCCCTACCCTTAACCCTGAACCTAAAGTTTGTAGAAAAGAATCCCCGATGTTAATAGGATTCCATATAAGGTCCCTTATGTTAAGAAGACTCTCTATAGGATCCCTAATCTTAAAATCCTCTTTCTTTATTAAAAAATAATAAGGTCTACCCCTTACCCCTGACCCTACCTTAAAATCAGTGACAGTAAGTCCCTAATGTTAAGTCAGTGATATTATGTTTATTTTCTTGTTTTGCCCCTAATTGTAATTATTTATCTCTCTCTTAACCCTAAGTTAATTTTGATAGAAATGTATATACAGATAACCATTCAGCCATTATCCAACCCACTATATCCTAACTACAGGGTCACAGGGGTCTGCTGGAGCCAATCCCGGCCAACACAGGGCGCCAGGCAGGAAACAAACCATATACAGATCACTTATTTATTTATTTATTTGTGCATTTAATCAAAATATATAAAAAAAAAATAACATATCTGATATCTTTTAAGGGGAGTGGGAGGGGGAATATCTGGTTTTAGAATCCTACTCATTTTACACTTTTATTTAAGAGCACAAAGGATATTTATAATGTACTTTTTAAGATAATGGTTTTAAGCACATTATAAAAACAGTAAAGATAGAAAATTAAATAGATAGATAGATAGATACTTTATTAACCCCAAGGGGAAATTCACATACTCCAGCAGCAGCATACTGATAGAAAACAACAAAAAACGATAACGTGCAGTGAATACACTTGACTTGAGCATTCCTAGTTTTCAACAACAACATTTATTTATATGGCACATTTTCATACAAAAGATGTAGCTCAAAGTGCTTTACATAAAGAATAGAAAAATTAAAGACATAGTAAGAAATTTTAAATAAGTCAACATTAATGAACATAGAATAAGAGTAAGGTCCAATGGCCAGAGAGGACAGAAAAAACAAAAAAAAAACTCCAGACGCTGGAGAAAAAAATAAAATTTGTGGGGATTCCAGGCCACGAGACCGCCCAGTCCCCTCTGGGCATTCTACCTAACATAAATGAAACAGTCCTCTTTGGATTTAGGGTTCTCATAGAGGGACTTGATGATGATGGTCATGTAGACTTCTGGCTTTTAGTCCATCAATGTAGAAGCATCATGATGCTTTGGTCAGGTGGTGGTGGTGCAGGTCGCCACCACAGAAAACCGGGAAAGGAAACAGAAGAGAGAGTTGGGGTCAGTACGGATTTTAGAGCCACAATGAATAGTTATTATGAAGAACTGAACATACAGAGCATCAGGATTAAATTAAAGTGAGGTTATGAGAAGGCCATGTTAAAGTAATGTGATTTCAGCGGTTTTTTAAAGTGCTCTACTGTATTTGCCTGGCGAATTCCTATTGGCAGGCTATTCCATATTTTAGGTGTATAAAAGCAGAAGGCCACCTCACCACTTCTTTAAAGTTTTGCTCTTGGAATTCTAAGGAGACACTCATTTGAGTATCTAAGGTTATGATTTGGAATATAAGGTGTCAGACATTCCGATATATAAGATGGAGCGAGATTATTTAAGGCTTTATAAACCATAAGCAGAATTTTAAAGTCAATTCTAAATGACACAGGTAACCAGTATAGTGACATCAAAACTGGAGAAATGTGTTCGGATTTTCTTTTCCTAGTTAGGATTCTAGCAGCTGCATTCTGCACTCGTTGCAAACGATTTGTATCTTTTTTGGGTAGTCCAGAGAGGAGTGCGTTACAGTAATCTAGTTGACTGAAAACAAAAGCGTGAACTATTTTCTGAGCATCTTTTATTGATATAAGAGGTCTAACTTTTGCTATGTTTCTTAAGTGAAAAAATGCGATTTAAAATTCAGATTACAGTCGACAGTTACCCCTGTTTTTTACTTCCGTCTTGACTATTAATCCTAATGCATCAAGTTTATTTCTGATAACCTCATTGAATCCATTATTGCCAATCAATAAAATTTCAGTTTTCTCTTTATTTTGCTTGAGAAAATTACTATTCATCCATTCAGAAATACCAGTAAGACATTGTGTTAGTGTATCGAAAGAGTCGGAGTCATCAGGTGCTATTGATAAGTACAGCTGTGTGTCATCAGCATAGCATGTGCCCTGAGATAATCTGACCTAACGGAAGCATGTAGATTGAGAAGAGCAGCGGACCCAGGATAGAGCCTTGTGGAACACCATATCGGATATCATGTGTCTTTGAGATGTGATTACCACAACTCACAAAGAATTTTCTCCCTGCCAGGTAGGATTCAAACCAATTTAAGACACTGCCAGAGAGGCCCACCCATTGACTAAGGCGATTTCACGTAGTATATGTGTATCAAATTTCAGGACAATAGGTCAAACGGTTTGTGAGCTACAGGTGATTTAAAATCCTGGACAGACAAACAGACAGCCATGGTAGCATATTCTCTAAGAAGATTTAAAGATTATTTATTTATTTATTTTTGAAAGACAGCCTGGCTGGTATAAGACCTTCTATAAAACCTTTTATAATAAAATTCCCAGAGCATGCCTCTAAGGCCTTATCCCCTACCCTACCCTACCCTACCCTACTCCTAACCTTAATTTGTCGGACACCACTTATTCTGAAGCTCCTCCTTTATGAAAATTGAAAATAATACCTAATAAGGTTTTAAATTTAGCACACTGGTGTCCAAACTTTACACAACCAAACCTCTTTATGGAGGACTTATTATTTTATTTGTACGTGTCTGGATCTGAAGATTGAGTTGGTGGAAAGTTACACAAGCTTAGAGTTCTTGAAAATGTATAAGAAAATACCACCTAACAGACATAGTGTATAAGAAAAAGTATGATGCCACCTTGTTACAAGAAGTAAAAAAGATGTTGTCTAAATTTGCCAGCAGAAAACACTTAATGTTTTTGCAACTCCCATGGATTTCGCACGATGCAGAACTCAATGATTTGGGTCGGGGGTTTGACAATATAACCAAAGAATTTTTTGAATTTATTATGTTACCAAATTTTTTCATAAAGACAACATCAGTAATTCATTTAACTGCTAAAGAGGCTTTTGTAGCATTTGTGGAGGCCTTAGATGTTGTGGTAGTTGAGGGAGATCACTTACCACAATTTATTTCAGCATAATAGACTGCTATGCCCTCACCGTAACACTAAACTTAAAGTAAGTTAAAGGGGCCCTTATGTTAAGTCACTGTATCTGCACTGTATAATTTTTAAAATAGACAATCTAACCTTATCTACAATCCTTAGGTTACAAAATGAATATTATCCCTAATCTTAAAATTTTAAAACCACAGCCCCGATGTTAAGTCAGTAAACTGGGCAAATAATAACCCTTATAACCCTAGATATAGTCCCATACCAATGTTTATTTATTTATTTTTATACTGTTGTTTCAATATAAATATTTTAAGACAATTTACGTACCTTATTTAAATCATTCTTTTAACAATGTATAATGGATATCCTATTTGGAATCCCTAATATTTATAAATATTTTATAATATTTTTATTTGGGTCAATAAATATCTTTTAGAAATATCATTTGACACTGTATGATAAATTATATTTTTTTGATTAGAGATTTCTTTGGTTGTATCTATAATTGGTAAGATTAAGATTTAATACTTAAATCCATGTGCCCGTACATTTCCCTCTCCACTAACCTAACCCCCCACTAAACCATCAGCTCTGAATAGTCATCATGTCAGCTATTGTTAGACGTGCCTAACGATCCCAGTTAAAATCTAAGGGGTTTTGCCTTTAGATTAGCGACCCCGAGATTGCGGAGCAGCTAATCCCTCGATGTTAAGACTTTTCCTTCTATTACTGTTTTTAAATGTAGGTTCAAATCACCATTTTCTCCATTAACTTTTAAGTCGTTCTAGAGTAAATGCTTTCATCTTATGTGTCTATGCTAATGATCATATAGTTTGTAACGTTGTTATCCTTTTCCTTACCCTTAGTATGTACAGCCCTTTAGCTAACACAGTGTTGCTTTTTATACAGTATGTGCTTTATAAATAAAATGACTAGCTCGCTTCGTTGCATCTTCATTCTCATCCTCTCCACTTCCATCTTGGTGCACCTCATCACCCAGTCTTCTTCTTCTTCCTTTATACTCCACATGTCCACAACCCTAACCCCATTAACTGTTTCTCCTCAGCACCACAGCTATGACTACCACTCCAACACTTTCTGTTAACGTTTGTCTGTTCTTTTAATCTCCTACACCACACTTCCATCAGTCTAATCTCCATTCTTTCCAGCTTTGCTTCATGTTTCCCGTTCATCATCCACGTCTCACTCCCATACTCCATTGTAGTTCTCACACAGCTTTCTTACACTTTGCTCTTTCATACTCCTTTAAAAGTCGTATTGGTTTGTGACCTGAGGTTAGAATAAGGGCCCTCTTATTTATCTTGAAATGTGACTAAAGGTGGGTGGCTTCAGGAAGGCCATCTGGCTTTTGTACCGACAGGTGTGGTTGGCCGTCTGCTCGTCTCGCTATGTTTTAACTTCGTTTTTATGTATTAGTTTATCTCATCGACCACTGTCCTACGATCGTGATTCTTTACTTAACATATTTTCTTGTTTGCTTTCCTGTCAATTTTCATCTCCTGATGGGATATTATGTGATCCCCTGTCTTTTTTTTTTTTCATCTCCTGGCTTCTTCAACCGGACGCCGGTGTTTACCTGCATCAGTGAGCTGAATGCCTCCCGGAGACGCAAAAGCACCCACCACCACCGTGGAAGAAGTGCCAGTTTTGCTGTTAAACAACGGCGACTCAAGTCCCAGAGCTTGGATTCCCGATGCCTGCACATTGACTATGACTTATCTTCTCCTGCACAGGACTCCATCCCTGGTCCATTGGTGCTGAATATCGGATTTAATTTCTCCATTTCAAGGCGGCATCACTCTTCCTCTGTGTGCTCTCAGGGAGTAAACACTGCTAATATTCACACGCTCACCAGTGCTCATCCCGCAGCGAGCTCTTCTACTTCTATCAAGGCTGCTCTCTTGAACGTGAGATCAGTGTCTAATAAAACTTTTATTCTGCAAGACTTTATTATCTCAAATAAGCTAGATTTCTTTTTCATCACTGAGACCTGGATTTTAAATGGTGACTCTTCATATTTTACTGACTTGGTACCATCACGTCTTTCATTTTTAAACTCTCCTCGTCTGACTCGCCGTGGTGGGGGCATTGCCACTGTTCTTGTGTCAGATCCTTACAAAGGGTCTGTTTAGTAGCTTTGATTTTATCCAGCATATTAATATGCCAACTCACTCTCTCGGTCACACCCTTGATCTCATTTTTACATGTGATATTTCAGTTAATAATATTGATTTATGTGATGTTTCTTTTACTGATCACTTTTCAATAATGATGGATTTGAATATTACTGTTGATGTTCCTACTACTAGTTGTGCTCCACGCTCTTCTTGCTTTTTAAATTCTTCTATTATATCCAATTTTAAAACCATATTCTCTAGTCTTGATGTGCATGTTCAATATGATGGTATTGATAATTCTGTGTTAGAATTTACTTCTTCTTGTAAAACGGTTTAGACTCAATTGCTTCGCTCAAGATACGCTGTAATAAGGGAAGACCTGCTCCCTGGCTAAATGAAACTACGCGATTGCTGCGCCGTTGGAAAAAAGATGGACTAATAGTTTCTAAACAGATTTTTAGGACTTCTCTATTCAATTTCCAAGTTGCAGTTAAGAAAGTTAAACATGATTTCTTTGCTGATTTAGTATCCCATCATTCTAAGAATCCTACGGTCTTATTTAATTCAATTAATGCGGCCAACAATCTGTAACGAGATTAAATATGACTGTTCATTCATGTGAGAAGTTTCTATCATTCTTTGTCAACAAAATTGATACTATCCGCTGTGGTATTGTTTAAACTGTCTATGAACTTCCTACTGTTAATGACATTGTCTTAGAATCCTTTGATCTAGTCTCGTCTCACTTTCAGAATTAAAAAGAACTATTGACACTCTTAAGCCAGCTCCCAGCCCCCTCAACATAGTACCACCACGCCTCTTATGGAAAGCCTTTGATGTTTTGGGCCCATCCTTACTATCCATTATAAATGATTCTATGAGTGCAGGGGTTGTGCCCTCATTTTTTAAACACGCTGCAGTCAGTCCCTGTCTAAAAAAGGCAGAATTAGATCCTGGAGTTTTAGCAAATTTTTGCCCGATTTCCCAATTGCCATTTCTGGCTAAAATATTAGAAAGATTTATTTAACTCCAATAATTTATTTGAGATCTACTAATCTGGCTTTAGGCGTTATCACGGTGTTGAGATGGCCCTCCTGAAAGTAATCAATGACATCTCTATTATTACTGACTCAGGTGATGCAGCAGTCCTTCTCCTCCTTGACCTGTCTGCTGCCTTTGACACTACTGACCATGAGATATTGCTGATACGGCTTGAACATCTTGTTGGGCTTAAAGGGGCTGCTCTTAACTATTAAAGGTCATATATAACTGGTAGGCACTTTTCAGTGACTTTAAATTCCTCTTTTTCGTCTACTGCTCCTCTTAAATGTGGTGTTTCTCAGGGATCCATCTTGGGTCCTATTTTATTCTCTATATACCTTCACCCTATTGGAGCTATTTTCAGGAAATTTAACATTTCTTTTCACTGCTATGCTGATGATACACAGGTTTATATTTCCATCTGCAACTCTGCAATAAATCAACCGCACAACTGTCTTTCTGAACTAAGATCCTGGATGGCTAATAATTTTCTTGATCTAAATCAATATAAAACGGAGGTGCTTATAGTGGGTCCATCAGCTAAAGCCCAAACTGGTCTTGGACTTCTCGTCTCTTTCTCTGTCTTTTGCAAACCTCAAGTCCACAATCTTGGTGTTATCTTTGACAGTAATCTCTCTTTTGAGAAACAAGTAAATTCTGTAGTCAAGAGTTGCTTTTTCCAGCTTTGACTATTAGGTAAGATCAAGCCTTTTTTATCTTCTAAGGATCTTGAGAAAGCTATTCATGCTTTTATCTTTTCTCACCTTGATTACTGCATCTCGCTGTATTCTGGGATTAGCAAATCCCTGATACGCAGGTTACAGTTGGTCCAGAGTGCTGCCGCTCGCTTATTGGTTGGGACAAGAAAGTATGACTCTGTTTCTCCAATATTAGCTTCTTTACACTGGCTACCTGTCAGTTTTCGTATTGATTTTAAAATCTTGTTGCTAGTTTTTAAATCTTTACATAGGCTTGCTCCTGCCTATTTATCTGAATTGTGTGTTTTATACCAGCCATCCTGAGTGCTTAGATCTTCTGGTCAGTTGTCTCTTGTTGTCCCTCATACCGAGTGTAAAACTAAGATGGACAGACAGGACTTTACCAGCTGCTGCTCCTCGCCTGTGGAACTCTCCACCTCATCACATAAAGGAGACGTCTACAATTGAACTTTTCAAAACGAAATTAAAGACTCATTTCTATTCACTTGCTTTCCGTGACCTTCAGTAATACTGACGGTTTCGTCATTGTGATTATGTAACATTACTTCTATTTATTATATATTTTATTTATGTTCATATATTTTATTTCTATTTATGTTATTTATGTTAATTGTATGTTTTTTTCTTCTTCTAAAACACTTTGACGACAGTTGTTATATTATGTTGTTTTAAATGTGCTATATAAATAAATTGACATTAACATTTGTATGTTTGCACAAACAACATCATAAATTGTCCATCATTTTTCACCTCGGCGTGTAAGGATGCTATATTCTAGGCTGGCAGTAATGGGTGTAATGATATATAAGATAAAAAGGAAAAAAAGGCTATCTATTGCTCAGGGGTCCCCAGCTCCAGTCCTGGAGGGCATCATTGGCTGAAGGTTTTCATTCAAACCCTTTTCTTAATCAGTGACCTGTTTTTGTGAAGTGAGGGAACCATCAGAAGACCAACCAAGTCAGGGCTTCAAACTCCCACTAATTTCACTCCAACCAGTTGCTTAATTAGGAGCCGATTCTTGTCGTTAATGAAACCCGTTGTTTAATTCCATGGCTTGTTGCTGCTCTCATGGTGCAATAGCAGACACTTCTGAAATTGTGGATGTTCTCTTTTCTAAGAGCTCTGTTTTGTGGACCTGAGCATATTGACATTCCTGAGACCTTCATCTTTCTTTATTTTCAGATATTGTATGATGGACACCAGTTGTTTTGGTTCATTTTGTATCTCATTATTGTTTGGCTGCTAATTAAGAAAAAAGAAACAAGAGATGTGAGACATCAAGAGCAAGTCAAATAAAATTAATTCAAAACAAGTTAATTAGCAGCAAAAACAGGTCACTTAATTAAAAAAAGGGTTAGAATGAAAACCTGCTGCCACTGTGGCCCTTCAGGACTGGAGCTGGGGACCCCTGCTATTGCTAGTGGGTTTACAAAGAATAGCTGGCAGACGAGGGTATTTTTGCTTACCGTAAACTGCAACACAAACTAGCAAAATGTCAAACAAGAGATACCAAAAACTACTCCAGTGTCCATTGTGAAAGCAGGGCAGGAAACAATAGATTTGTTATCCTTGCTAATGTCCCCCAGGCCAGTAGAGGGCATTGAGGGACAGCCATACAGGAGAGTTGGAGAGGGCAGAAAGTCCGGTCCTGCCCAGTCACACTCTGAGGTGTGCGGAGTCTGCAGTGCCACTGGGGTGGGCTGCTCAGGGGTACCTGCAGACCTTTGTGTGCTAGTAGTAGGCCTACCTGGAGGGGTTTATGGATCCAGGTTTAAAAAGCACCTGCCTTCAGTATATGGGGGAGCTTGGAATTGGGAGGAAGCCATCGACAGTTAAAGAGGCTGGAGGTGAACAGCAAAGGGTGGAAAGGAAGGCCAGGCTTTTGTTATATTCAACTCTTAAGTGTTTATTAGGTATTTCCTTTGATTGTTCCCCTGCTTTGATAATTAAACCCTTCTCTCTTGTTGCTTTTGTTCTTCTGCTCATCATTTGGGCTCAAAGTCAACACACAAGCCCAAATAAACAGAAATCCATCAACATCAAACTCAAATGCCTGGGGATTGCAGCGCACATTGGAAGGGTTAAAACAAGAGAAAGCAGCACGGTAGGTAACAGGGCCGCTTGGATTTGTTAATTAGAAAAAGTGTGCCTGCTGCAGTGTTTGAAAAGAAAAAGAACATTCAGACAGATTAGGGCACATACGACACGGCCTCCTTAGTGGGAGGACTGATGGGGATGAATTAGTAACAGCACAAGAAATGTAGAAAGCGCAAAATGAACTCAAATTGTACACTCATTGTGCTGCCGACAGAGCACCCCGTCAAAACACTGCAGGCAGCACCAGACACTTGGGATTGTTAGAATAATCAAATAATGACGTTCACAAATTCAAAGGATAGCTGACAAAGCAACCAGACAAATAGAAAGACAGGTAAGAAAAGATGGCCTATGATAGATAGATAGTGTGGCAGACGACCAGGGACCTGGCCCCACCGCGACGTCTGGAGCAGGAAAAGACTGGCAGAGGGGCAATATCTCCCCTGGGTGCAAGAGGGCAGTCCCCCTGGTTTCCATGAGGGGCCACGGATATGGAGCTGGGAAGCTCAACCCTGTGGGGGTCCATGGCCACCACCACAGGATGCCTGGATGGTTCCCATGCCCTGGAAGACAGCATTTCAGTCACACCAAGAAGTGCTGCCAGAAGACCATCACAGAGCACCTGGAGCACATCCGGGGCGTTATAAAAGGGGCCGCCTCACTCCATTCGAGAGCCGAATCGAGAGGAAGAAGGCAAGGCTCGGGGGGAGAGGTGGAAAGGCAGAAGGAGAAGTCCAGAGAGGAGAGAGAAAGGACGGAAGAAGGGTGTTTGATGCAGGGGCACTGTGTGGTATGCTGGACTTTTATAATTAAAGAGTGTGTTTTTGGAACATTGTGTCCGTGTTTGTCTGTGCCGAGGCTGAACTACCACGGTAGATGGCAGCACCAGACACTTGGGATTGTTAGAATAATCAAATAGTGACGTTCACAAATTCATAGGAATAGTTGATAAATCAACCAGATGAATAGAAAGACAGGTAAGAAAGGATGGCCTATGATAGATAGATAGATAGATAGATAGAAAGATA
Source organism: Polypterus senegalus (assembly GCF_016835505.1). Classification (NCBI taxonomy): domain Eukaryota; kingdom Metazoa; phylum Chordata; class Cladistia; order Polypteriformes; family Polypteridae; genus Polypterus; species Polypterus senegalus. The sequence goes on from NC_053154.1 coordinate 27,876,713, forward strand.
GATAGATAGATAGATAGATAGAAGTATGTATTTAGTATGCAGTATATATATATATATATTTATACCAATCCTTCTAATGTTTACCAAAACAATCGCACACCCGCTCTTCTTTGTTATTCCAAATTAATCTTTAGTTGTCCCTCCTCAATAGAGCACAGAACCCCCTTCACTCCCCGCACTTTTTTCAAATTCTTCGATATTACACATTATTTTGTAATACGTAAATTCCAGCCTAATTCTTGAAATTACATAAAATTTGAAAAACAAACAGTACATCATCTGGTAACATACTACTCTGTTTATTATTATGGCTTTTTAAAATGGCTAATTTTGCCTGCCCAAGTAAATAATTTAAAAGTTGAAGTTTTGATTTTGATGTTTTGTTGTATTTCATGCCCCAAATAAATCTCTGATCATTAAAAGAAACAGTAAATTTTTCACGTATTGTCTGAAAGTACACAAACAGAGTTTGCAGTCTCGTACAATACAAGAATAAATAATATACAGTCTCTCTTTCCTGACAGAAGACACATTTATCGCTCACATCACTCTGAATTTTACTTAGAAACACATTAGTTACGATGACCCCGTGTACGATTCTCCATTGTAAATCGCCTGCTCTCTTATTATAGTGGGATTTATAAAATTCTCTCCATGCAGGCCTGACCTCCGTTTTTACATTTAATTTTTCAGTCCAAGTCGTCATGATGGTGTTTTTTAGATTTGTAAAATGGAAAACTTTGATGCAGTACACATACACATCTTTTTTAGTTAAAGATCGAAAAAATTTCTTTTCCTGTCTATCAAGCCTTAAAATCGAGTCCTCCCTCACACCATTCATGTCCAGTTTAGGTTCCACCTCCAGATCAGAAAAGCAGCCCACCTCCTCCTCTGTCTTTTGCCATAAAGGATAATAAATAATTGACCGTTCTTACTGATCGGATGCACACCCTTGAAGCCAACACAGTGGGATCTTTAAAACTCTTGTTGTCCTCCTCCAATAATTTTGAAAAAACAACAATTCCACTTTTGATCAAAGTCTTTGCAAAGCTAATTTTAAAAAGTACTGGACATGTAAACAAAGAATTAAAAAAGATGGATTCATTGAAAAGTGAAGGGGATTTGGATGGCACTCTCTGAAGAAAGGAGCTCCAAGTACGTAAAACTACCTTACAAAATTTAGGTAATGGAGTGAGATCAACACTGCTCAAGTCCATTAGCAATAACTGCACATCAAAACCCAAATTTTCAATCTTATGGAAAAAAGAAATTAGGGGTTCTAAAGAGAAAAACAGGCGCTGTAAAACTATCCACCAGAAACTAGCGGCCTTGCAGCAGACATCAATCAGCCCTCGTCCTCCTTCCTCTACCGGTAAACAGATGAGTCCTTTCTTGAGCCAGTGCATGCCATTCCAAAAAAAGTCAACTAATAATTTTTGTATGGAGTGTAAGAGTCCTGATGGCGGGTCAACACTCATTAGTCTGTGCCACAGCATGGAGGCAACGGGATTGTTGATAATGAGAACTCTTCTTCTAAAAGATAGCTTAATATATAATATAATAGATGGATAGATATGTAAGGCACTGTATAATAGATAGATAGATAGATAGATAGATAGATAGATAGATAGATAGATAGATAGATAGATAGATAGATAGATAGATATGTGAAAGGCACTATATAATTAATAGTTAGATAGATAGATTTGTGAAAGGCACTATATAATTATAGATAGATAGATATGTGAAAGGCACTATATAATAGATAGATAGATATGAATTCACTATATAATTAATAGATAGATAGATATGTAAGGCACTGTATAATAGATAGATAGATATGTGAAAGGCACTATATAATAGATAGATAAATATGAATTCACTATATAATTAATAAATAGATATGTAAGGCACTGTATAATAGATAGATAGATGATGTTGATTTCCTCCTGCTCTCTCGGTCCAGTTCTCAAATAAGCAAGTGTCCACAGTGACTAATATCTTATTCTCTTCATCACGGATGTTTTGACAGATCTTGCGTGTTAGCTGGCCAGATATTGTTAGTTAAGGCACAGAAAGAGCAATTGTTTCTCTGGCTTGGTAAATCAACTTGTGTAAAACAAAGAGGGCGGCCATCTGCTTTGAATCTGAGTCTTTTAAATTGTCAGCCTCACAGAATCCCACCCTGTGTCCTGGCAGGACACTAGCAGCATTAACCTTTAAAAGACAAGCTCACATTGTCACTCTCCGAGAGAGAGCTGGAGTGGACCGGGCTAAGGAGTGGGAGGCTGGCTGGGGGGCTTTTCAGCCCTGAGTGGTTGTTTGTGCACAACTTGGAGATGGGAGTAGGCCAGGCCAGAAACTTGGCAGCTCAAGGGCTGAAGTCCAGGTTATGAAGTCCCTTAAAGTTGCCCCTTGGAAGTATGCAGCTTGCTTTTATTTATTTCTTTTTTTGCAGATAGGGGATAATAAAATAATGATAAAGAAATATGAGCAATGAAGCTTTCCGAGTGCTACCTTTCTTTTAAGTATGAAGAGGCGACTCACTGAACAGAATACCGAAGAGCACGAGGGGAGGAAAAGCAAAGACGCATCCCTATTTATAGAGAGGCTGACTGAGAGTGTAGATGTAAAGGCAATTCTAGAAATGGAAAGGGCTGATCGAAATTAACAAAGGGAGCGAAAGAGCAGAAGAGAGAGGAGGGGGTGGCAGCGGAGCGTGGATGAAGAGAGGAGGGAGGACGTGTTTAGGAACAGCTGGGACTTTGCCGGAAAAAGTAGGTCAGGCAGATTTATTGGGCCCTCAGTGCAGAAAGTAGCCAATCAAAACATGAAGCTAGGCTTCAGGCAGGAGGAAACGAGGGTATCCTGAAATGGCAGTCACCCCCCCCCAAAAACCCAACCACCCAGAGAGAGAAAAACACCACTTGGTCTTTGAACAATGGATTATTGTCAGTGAAATGCATTTAAAGCACCTCTTAAACCGTGAAATCATCTGCATTGGTTTATTTCAACTGTGTCTGCCCCCCCACACCCATATTCCCTGGCAGCATCTGGTTTGGAGATTTAATCGCCACATCCTTGTTCATGAATATGCTAAAGATTAATATCTATCAGCCATTTTGTATGTAATTAATGAATGGATTTTCATATTATGTTTATTGCTTAACATCTCAGGTCTTTCAAGAGTGGCCAGGGGTTATAACAATGTGTGGCGTTAAGGGCACGAGATTCATGAGGCTGTTAAGTGCATCATCCACGAACGTTTCATCCTAGAGATATAATGAGGGGGTCCTTCATGGGCTCATTCTTAGAGCAACCTTATGAACTTTGGGTGAAAAATTAGCAACACCCCGCTCACAAATGGGTCACGCAGGGTCCAGACAGTCGAGAGGAAAGGCAAACGACAAAATCACTGGCAGAAGTGTGCAGCCGCGGAGGTCACGTAATGAAAAGAGTGACCTTAATTGGTATAATCGTTACATTTATAGTGTTAATTAAAGTTCAGTGATGCCCTAATGGCTGGGCTAGGCAGGCTGCAAGGGGCAGCAAGGGTCACTACTGCAATGGCCATCGTAAAAACTATTTATATTTAATTATATTATTTTTGCTTTTTTGTTTATTTGGATACTGTGTGATGATAAAAGCATCCTTTCAACAAATATTCCCTGAACTAACGAAACACGCTGACTGACCTGCAGTCCTCATATAAAGGTGCTTAATACAGAACGAGATGAATGTTGGCAACACATTCTTTGGTTTTCACCATTAAATGAGACAGCTTCACAGTCGTCTTACTGGTGACGTAATGTTCTTAAGCAGTGCCTTTTAACACAAACACTGATCTAAGGATGTCAAAGCAATGTCTGCACATGAGTATTGGAGCTTCTTCAACACATTAAAAAATACAGAGTGACATTAATCACATCGCTGATGTCGCTTTGCTAGGTTGTGATCCTCGAAGCAGCATTAAGGATGTACAAGCAATGCTTACATATGACGTCTCGACCGTACAGTATGACGATGTTCTCGATTGTCGTTGTTTATTTCTGTATGTATAGATAAAGTCAAAGTTAAGTGGGTGGTGTGACACAACAAAAGGCCAGGTACACACAACAGCTGACTCTCTGCCAGCTGTTTACACATGTAAGAGCTCTCACTTTCTTCTGGATTCTGAACACATCACATGCATTTCTCAGTCGTTGTCATTCTAGCACTGCGTATTCCACACTTTGGTGCATTTGATAATCGCATGCATTTCTCCATGTTTATCATTCCTGCATTCTTTATTCCGTCTGCATTTGACGATTGTATACATTTCTACATGCTTGTTTCTGCACTGTGTATCCCACACTTGACATTCAGCAGATTGCATTTTGCTTCTTCTTCCTCTTCTTCTTCTCTCTATTATGGTATTCTTCATTATGTAATTGAACTCTGTAATTTGCTTGACTTTTAGTAGATGTTGCTCCTCTTTTTTTCTTTTCCACGACTTCACTTGGTTTGCCGATTATTTTGCCATTATAAACCATGACCACAGCTCCACTACCTGAATTTTTTTGAAATTCCAGAACCTATCATGTTGTACACTTTTGTTTGAGGTGAAGATCAAACTTCAGTAGTTTGTGAGTAATTACATGACAGATGGACACCTTAGTCTCAAACAAAGGTAAAGAGATGGGTGACCCTGCATAATTAGATGAGAAATAAACAAAGAAAACACACAATAAAAGTAGATTTTTCAGATTGGAGTTCTCAGTTGAACTAAGACAAGATGGCCAATTTCCGGGTTATGGGTTCATGTGGCAGGAAGGGGAGGGTCCAGGTGGATGGACATAGGAGTGACATCAGAAATGGAGTGGCTGTCAGTCTTTCATTCTGCACAGGGAAGAGAAGAGAAGGCATTAGTACACAGACAGCGCCAACTCCTTGTCCGGCAGGTAATTAGTACAATAGAACCTCAGTTCACGACCATAATTCGTTCCAAAACTCGAAACCGATTTGGCCGTGAACCGAAGTAATTTCCCCCATAGGATTGTATGTAAATACAATTAATCCGTTCCAGACCGTATGAACTGTATGTAAATATATTTTTCTTAAAGATTTTTAAGCACAAATACAGTTAATTATACCATAGAATACACAGCGTAATAAATGTAAAAACATCGAATAACACTGAGAAAACCTTGAACAACAGAGAAAAGTAACACTGCAAAAGTTTGTGCTACAGCCTTACAAACCGCTTGCTGTAAATACTTTTTTTAATGAGTTTTAAGCACAGGGAAAAAAATGAACATTTGAACAAATCCGTAATTTAATAAACCACCAAGAAAAGTAACATTGCAACAATGCACGCTACGAACCGATCGCTGTGAACAGAAGTGAAGTGGAGGTTAAAATCTAATAGAAAAAAAGTCTTCACCAAATACAACGAGGTTAAAACAATGCTCGAATCTGTCTCTTTAAAAACAAGCCTTATGGGTCCAGCCGTCTCGTGTGTGTGTGTCTCTCATGTGCCTGTGTGTGTGCTCGCTTGCTCTCTCTCTCTCTCGCTCGCTTGTTGCAAAGGGAGAGACTGAACACATGCAGAAATCATCAGCGCGCACAAACCGAAAGGGAAACTGGCATGTTCGTTTACTGAGTGTGTGGTCATGAACAGATACAAAAGTTTGGCAAACTTTTTGGTCGTAAACCAATTTCTACGTGTTCCGAGACGTTCATAAACCGAGGTTCGACTGTATCACCAAAGACCTTAAACTGCCTCCCATGCACATGCGTGTGACAATGTAAAAATATATATTTTATATATATATATATATATATATATATATTGTGAGACTTGCCCGGACACCACCAGTCGGAAACCACATCTTTATAAAATTTATACATAAATAAACACAGTCCAAATCACACACAGTGTACTCAACACTAATCCCTCCTGTTTTCGGGCTTCTCTCAATGTTCTTGGCCGCCAATCTCCTCCTGGGAGCTTCGTCCTGCTCCCTCTCTGACTCTAGCTCCTCGACTATTAGGAGGCGTCGCCTTTTATTCCCGCCCGGATGCATTCCAGGTGGCTGAAAACGATCTTCCGGCAGCACTTCCTGGTGTGGTGGAAGTGCTGCCCTTTGCTCCGGAAGCACTCCGGGTGTCCCTGGCAGGTTCATCCGCCATCTTGCCTAGTGTGGTGGAAGTGTCAATTCTTCCAGTCTGATGAGGCTTACGGTGGCCACAGTTCCCAATGGGTTAAACTCTTTTTGTCCTTTTCCTGTGATCCTCTTTTTATCCAGGGCGGTTGCCCTCTCGTGACCCAGAAGCTATAAACATCTCTTTCCTGTCCCTCCAGGCATCCCGGCCTGGTAATGACCCCGGCAATCTGCCACAATATATATTTATGTACTGTGTATATATATATATATATATATATATATATATATAGTCACACACGCGCGCTTAGGAAGCAGTCAACAAGTCCTCAGGTGAGCAAAATAACACATGATAAGGGTTTGTTTCATGATACTAATGTCTCTCTCTCTGACCTTGTAGACCTAAAGAAGACAATTAAACCTATTCTCAATGTAAACAATAATCCGGAGAACGAACCACCTACCACTTCCTCATTCACTTCACGTCCAGCTCCTGGAGATGACATCACCTCTGGTCCCGCACTGATGACGTCACTTCCGGTCCCCCTCTGATGATGTCACTTCCTCTTTCATCATTTCCTGCAGCCATTTTGTCCTCCCTATAAAAGCCACCCGTTTTCCTTATCTGTTGTCTGTTATTTGTATGTTTTTTTCATTTAATTGGACCATTTTTTTGCCTAAAGCAATATACGGGGCCATTCCCCAACATTTCTGAGTTGTTACTCAAATCATTTATTACAATATATATATATATATATATATATATATATATATATATTGTGAACTTGGACCCAGACACAGACAGACGGACAACATAGTTCCACCCAACACACTGTTTATTTACAATAAATACGTGCACTCACAACCCCAGTGCTCCGATTCCCCAAAGTCCAGGGCTCACAGTTCCTGTGCCTTTCTTTCTCCTGGCCGCCTCCAGTCCTCACCCCAGCTCCGTCCTCTTCCACCCGACTGGAGGGAGGCGGCCCCTTTTATAGGAACCCGGATGGGCTCCAGCTGCTTCCCGGCAATCTCCCGCGGACACACCCCTGTGTGGCGGAAGTGCCGGCTGCGCACCTGGAAGCCGTCCGGGTGTCCCGTTAGCGAGGACACGTGGGTCCGAAAGGCACTTCCCGAAAGGGCAGCACGTCCCCAGAGAGGGTCCTACTAAATCCTCAGGGTCCAACACGGTACCCTGGGACATCTCCGTTCGGCACCCCCTCCGACGCAAACGTGCCCCTCTGGTCTGCGCCGCTCTCGCCCCCGCCGTCCCCACCGGCTGGGTCACCTTAGGCCTCCCGGCGTGGAGCCCTCCGTTCCAGGAGGGCAGGTCCCACACGACGTCGGCTCCAGCGCTCGTCGGGGCTTCGGGCCTGTGGAAAAAAGAAAAGGAGGGCCAGAAGCACTGCCAGGACACTCACCCAGAGCGTCCTGTCGGTTCCTGTACCGGCAGTGCTCCTGCCCTCCTCCGACAGCCTCCTGACTTGCCTGCTAGAGTCCTCCGCCGCAGGTTCCATGCCCGTCCTTCCACTGTCCGCGGGCCCGCTCTCGCAGGCGACTCGCCCAGCTGCCCAGGGGATTCCCTCTGCCCCCGCAGAGGATGGCCCTTCTCTGGGCGCTCGCCCCCAGCGAGACATCCCTTCCTATAGGAGGTCCCGGCATTCACCCCTCGGTTCCTCCTTCTTCTCTTGGATGCCTTGACGGTCTGGGTCTGAGCATGGCCACAGCTCAAATCCAGTCCCGTCTGCGTCCCTGCAGAGCGACAGGAGACTGCCGCGGGCTTGGAGCGCAGGGCGCTAGGACCCAGGGCACTCATCAGCCCCTGTCCCCGTCTTGTACCAGACGGCCCATCCGCACGACTACGCCACTGTGAACTTGGACCCGGAAACAGACAGATGGACAACATAGTTCCACCCAACACACTGTTTATTTACAAGTTATTTACAATAAATACGTGCACTCACAACCTCAGTGCCTCCAGCACCGATTCCCCAAAGTCCAGGGCTCACAGTTCCTGTGCCTTTCTTTCCTGGCCACCTCCAGTCCTCACTCCAGCTCCATAGGAACCCGGATGGGCTCCAGCTGCTTCCCAGCAATCTCCCGCGGACACACCCCCGTGTGGCGGAAGTGCTGGCAGCGTACCCGGAAGCCGTCCGGGTGTCCCCTGTCATCTTCCCCCTGGCACTTCCTGGTGTGGCGGAAGTGCCGGGCTCCCGGGATAATAAGGCACTGGGGCGCCGCCTGGCGGTGGCCACGGGCCCCTACAGGGCTGGGCTTCTATGCCCTCTACCCGAGGCCTCCAGCATAACCAGGACGGACGCCCCCTCTCGGTCTGGAGGAGGCACAAGCCCTCCTCTGGTCCTCCTGGGCGTCCTGACCGGGGACCACACGGGATATACCGGCATCGGGGCGCCGCCTGGCGGTGGCCACGGGTCCCTACAGGGCTGGGCTTCCAAGCCCTTTACCCGAGGCCCCCAACATAACCAGGACGGACTCCCCCTCGCGGTCTGGAGGAGGCACAAGCCCTCCTCTCGTCCTCCTGGGACCACAATATATATATATATATATATATATATATATATATATATATATATATATATATATATATATATATTACATAGTTTACTGTCAAATAATGCAAAGAGTGTGCGACACGTGTTTCACCCTTATTTGACAGTTTATCTCTGACGCTGACGTCCGAGGTTCGATCCCTTTGAGGGGATGCAGTGGAGTGGGTATGCCTGATGAGTCCAAATAAGGGTGAAACACGTGTCGTGTACCCTTTGCATTATTTGACAGTAAACTATGTAACATTCTATGATCTGCTTCTCGCCACTGAGAGGACGTGGAGGATGTCTGCTGACTGGCAGACCAACCACATGTGTTACCTGGTAGGTAACCACCCATACAATCAGATCAGGATATATATATATCCATCCATCCATCCATCCATCCATTGTCTAACCCGCTGAATCCGAATAGGGTCATGGGGGTCTGCTGGAGCCAATCCCAGCCAACACAGGGCACAAGGCAGGAACCAATCCTGGGCAGGGTGCCAACCCACCGCAGGACACACACAAACACACCCACACACCAATTTAGAATCACCAATCCACCTAACCTGCATGTCTTTGGATTGTGGTAGGAAACCGGAGCGCCCGGAGGAAACCCACGCAGACACGGGGAGAACATGCAAACTCCACGCAGGGAGGACCCAGGAAGTGAACCCGGGTCTCCTAACTGCGAGGCAGCAGCGCTACCACTGCGCCACCGTGCCGCCCATATATATATATATATATATACGAGGGGTGTTCAAATATAAACAGGAATTTATGAGCTACACTATATTTATTGAATACAATTAAACGACTTACACACTATTTTTTATGCAGTCTCCTGCCACTGCAATATACTTGTTCACGCACTCAGAAAGCTTCTTAATCCCAGAAAAGTAGAAGTCTTTTGACTGCATGTTGACCAGTTCTTACACAGTGTCAATAACCTCCTCATTCAACTTGAATTTCTTTTATAACTAGAAATTCCTTAAGTGGATCAAAGACATGATAGTCCCTCTCTGAATGACTTGCACCAATCATACACTGTAGACTGAGAGAGACACTCATCCTCAAATTGATTTTTAATTCTCTAATAAATCTGAGATGGAATGACTCCTTCATTTGTCGAAAATGTAATAATAATTTGCTGCACAACACTACTGTGTACCTCCTGCTCCAACAAATTGATTACAAGTGACAGGAAATGGGGAAAGAGCAGCTAGCACTACTAACGACAAGTTCATATATGCATGTGTTTGTCCAATGAGTCACATCTACCTTGCATTCTTTATAAGAATAGAGCATGAAAATTTCTGTTTATAATTGAACACCCCCATATATATGTATGTGTATATGTAGATTAATTAATTTTATTATGAATCATATTAGGGATTGTTATAATATAGAAAGTTTATACATTGTTTCTGAATTTCCCAAGTTTTACTCTGTGCTTGTATATTTTTTCCAAGTACTGAGAATTTCTCATGAAATGAAGTCTTCACAAAGTCAAAATATCTGTGAGACCCCCAATATTAAGTCAAGAAGCACCCCTGGATCTTCAATAACCTACCCAGAAGTGGCTTAGCTAGGCTCAACCAGGACCCAACCACTATCTGCCAGCTTCATCTGGAGTAGGCCTAAAAAATGGGGAGCTGGCAAAACAACATGAAATATCCACAAATCTATCAAAATGCCCCACAAGAGGGAGGATAGCCATCAACCTCTGGCTTGTCAAGAAAAAAGGCCAACAAAGGAGTAATGCAGAAAGCTTCAGTACATCGTGGAGTTGTTTTCCAGAGTTAATGGCATTAGTTTATTTAATTTTTTATTTTTAATTTTGATTTTATTGTAATCATTCCAAACAGATAGATCAATTTTTACAAAAAATAGGATTGAAAACAAATCAACCCCCACCCCTGAGAAAGAAAGCATGGCCAACGGAGTACAACTTAAAGCTAGTAAAAATAAGTAAATTGATGAGTTTAATAGTCAGATACAGATAAATGGAGAAGATAAAGCAAATGGGAAGAGAATCTACTTCCTCAGTGCTTAAGAGCTTATTCTAAAATGTTATTGATTAGGTCCTGACAGGTTTTGAAAGAGTTCTGCACAGATCCTCTAAGTGAGAATTTGATTTTTCCCAATTTCAAATAATATAAAACATCAGTTACCCACTGACTTAAAAGAGGAGCGTTAGGATTCTTCCAGTTTAGCAAAATAAGTCTATGTGCCAATAGTGTAGTGAAGGCAATCACAGTTTGTTTGTCCTTCTCCACTTTAAGTCCATCTGGAAGTCCACCAAACACAGCTGTTAATGGTTAGGAGGGATTGTGACACCAAGGCTGTCTGAAAGGCATTTAAAGGTTTTTGTCCAGAATTATGTTAATTTGGTGCAGGCCCAGAACATGTGACCCAGTGAGGCTGGGACTTGATTGCAGCGATCGCAGGTTGGATCTTGACCTGGAAACATTTTGGACAATTTTAACTGAGGTAGATGTGATTTATATATAATTTTGAGTTGAATAATTGTATGCTTTGCGCATATGAAGCTCGAGTAAATTCTCTGCATTGCTGCCTCCCACTCCTTTTCTGATATGTTGATTGAGAGATCCTTTTCCCACTGTACTCTGGGATCTTTGAAAGGGATGGATTGTAAAATGGTTTTATATATTGCAGAAATGCTGTCTGAGTCCTCGAAACTGAGTAATATTTTTTCCAGCATAGAGGAAGGTGGGAGGTGAGGAAAATCGGGCAGGTTCTGTTTAACAAAGGTTCTAATTTGAAGATAGTGAAAGAAATGTGTAGCTGGAAAGTTAAATTTGGAATGTAACTGTTTCATAGGATGTTGTCTATGTACAGATCTCTTAAGTGATTTAATCCCAAATGTTTTCCAGATATTGAAAACTGCATATGTTTGCGAGGGTTGAAAAAGGTGGTGCCAATGATAAAAGATTCTTCATCTTGAAATACTTCCTAGATTGGTTCCATATTCAGAGCGAGTGAAGCACAATTGCGTTGTTAGTATATTGGCGACAACTTGCATGTATTGGGGCACATTTTTTACTTCTATTGCGTACCAGGCCTGTGTATGTTCATCTACTTGTGTCCAGGTTTTTATATGTTGTATGTTTGCTGCCGAGTAATAAAACTGAAAGTTAGGTAAAGTCGTGCCACTTTCTGCCTTAGGTCTTTGTAGGGTCGCTCTTTGGATACGTGGATGTTTTGAGTTCCAAATAAATGAGGTTATTGTTGAATCTAATTACTTAAAAAGTGATTTATTGATGTATATTGGAATGTTTTGAAATAAAAAGAGAAGCTTAGGAAGAATGTTCACCTTAACACCGTTAATTCTTCCAGCTAGAGTGAGATGAAGGGTTGACCATCTATGCAAGTCTTGCTTCATTTTTTCCATACAGACGGCAAAAGATTTTTGATAAAGAGCTTTGTGTTTACTTGTGATATTTACTCCTAGATATTTAAACTGATCTGCGATGATAAAAGGGAAGGTGTCCAATCTAATATTATATGCTTGAGAATTCACTGGAAAGAGCACACCTTTATTCAGATTAATTCAGAGACCAGAGATCTTTTGAAATTCTTTAAGCGCTGTTAAGACTGCAGGCACAGTAGGTTTTGGGTCTGATATATACAGTACAGTACCATATCATCTGCATAGAGAGAAACTTTCTGTTCCAGTCCTTCTCTGATAATCCCCTTTATCTGATAAGTATTTCAATAGTGAACTGCCAGTGGTTAAATGGTGATTGCAAATAGCAGTGGTGACAAGGGGCATCCTTGTCTGGTACCACGTTCTAGTTTAAAGTAGTCTGAACAAATGTTGTTAATACAAACTAAAGCTTCTGAATTGGTATACAGTAGTTTGATCCATGTACAAATGTTCGGGCCAAACCCAAATTTCTCTAATGTAATAAAAAGGTAGTTCCATTCAATCATATCAAATGCTTTTTCTGCATCCAATGATAATATAATCTCTGGGCTTTTTGACTTTGTCGGTGAATATATTACATTTAACAGGCGATGAAGACTGGACGCTAAGTGTTGGCCTTTAATACATCCAGTTTGATCTTGTAAAATTATCGAAGGCAGCACTTTCTCCATCCTTCTAGCTAGGACTTTGGAGAGTATCTTAACATCATTATTCAGAAGTGAAATTGGTCTGTATGATGCACATTGTAATAAGTCCTTATTTTGTTTAGGAAAGACGGTGATTAATGCTTGGAGAAAAGTTTGAAGTAGAATTTAATTGTTTCTAGCTCCTGTAAATGTTGCTAATAAGAGGGGAGCTAGCTGAGTTGAGAATTTCTTATGAAATTCGACAGGGTAGCCATCAGGGCCTGCTGCTTTCCCAATCTGAATTGACTTTATAGCATCTAGTATTTCTGATAGCGCCAGAGGTTTATCCAGTTCCACCGCACTAAAAGTATTTGTGGTATCTGTAATGCATCCAGAAATGCATTAGATTGGGTGTTGTCTTCTTTGAACTCAGCAGAATGTAAGGATTTATAGTAGTCTCTAAATGTGTGCATTATATTTTAATGGTCAATGATTTTATCTCTGTTTGTGTTGGTGATTGCTGGGATTGCATTGCGAACTTCTTGCTTGTGGATTTGTTGAGGTAAGAGCTTATTAGCTTTCTCTTTGTGCTCATAGTAATGATATCTTGATTTAAAAATTAGTTGTTCAGTTTCTTTAGTTGTCAAGAGGTTGAGTTCTGAATGCAGAGCCTGTCTCTTCCTATGAATAGCCTCACTTGTACACCAGGGGCCTCGTGTATAAACGGTGCGTACGCACAGAAATGTTGCGTAAGAACTTTTCCACGTTGAAATTGTGATGTATAAAACCTACACTTGCCATAAAGCCACGCACTTTTCCACGGTACCTCATACCTTGTCGTACGCAAGTTCTCCGCTCAGTGTTGCATACTGGCGGCACCTAGCGTCAAAGCAGTGCTACTGTTCCTGTGTGGTTACACCTTATTTTCCTGACGCAACTTTATAAATACATTGAAACTAACCGCATATTGTTTATTAGTGTAATGCATCTGATTGTAATTAACTTGTAACAATATAATGGTCCAGGGAATAGCCATAGTATTCCAAATACCATAACTGCTTTAGTGTTGTTACTCTCACTGCACCTTCTTCTTCTTCTTTCAGCTACTCCCATTAAGAGTTGCCGTAGCGGATCATCTTTTTCCATATTACTCTCACTGCACCACTCGGAGTATTTATATCACTGTATCTGAGTGTGAATCAAAGCAGCAGCTGATTGGAAAGAGAATTATCGGTATACAGCTTCAAAGACACGCTGCCTCAGCAACGGTAAAACGTTTCAAAGCCTTTCCTGTACGGACCTCGCGGTTCAGAAACAGTTTTATCCCAAGAACTTTAAACGCACTTAATCAATTTGTCCTTGTAGAACTGTTTATACTTATAAGTACAATCACCCCACTATAAACTTGCACTACAGTTATAATATTACACAACCTGAGCCACTTTATAAAGCGCGTATTTACATATGATGATGATATCATTTTTAAGATGAAATGCAGCAAAATATGTTTATTATATTATACAGATAAAACTTTAACTTCATTTAAATAATCTATATTCTTCACTGGGACTGTGGTGAAGGATAGAATAATTAAACATGTACTACGAAGATATTTCAATGTTCCTTAAACGTTTTGAAGAATCGGCGCTCTAAGCTTACAGATGGCTTAACGTCTATAACAGAGCTGATTGTGTGGAGATCGGTTACTTGGAGAAGGAAAAACAAGGACTGCAGGGGCGGCTACACCAATATACTGTATATTGAATATAAAACAGAAAGAGAAAATAACAACACAGCTAAAAACGCAGCGACAAATTTCGGCAAAAGTTAAATGCTTGTGTCGTGAGCACGAGGCGGCTATTTAGTGTCCGCAACGGACGTGGCCATCCACTGTGCATAAGCTACCTTATTGACATTGGCGGGCGAAGGAGCCACCGATTCTTCCTCTGCCCAGGGCCACCACAAGCCTAGAGCTGCCCCTGTGTACTGCTGCAATAAATTATTTCATCGAAGGTCGCACACAATCACTGCACCGCGAAACCCATGTTTAATAACGTGCTTTAACTCCTATCATCATGAAACTGATATCACGTATACATCTCAGTATTTTAGTTATTCAGAGAGCTGTAATATCACAAATGTAATTGATTCTGTGTCCAGTTGGAGGAAGAGAGCCAGTTTAAGAAGCAAGTAGTGATTCACACACAGAGCACATAGAAGATCAAATACAAAACAAAGCATTTAACGTGCTACTTTAATTACGATGTTATTTGAGAAACTGGTTAATTAAACGATTTTAAGATGAAGTTTATAATGTTCTACTTTAATGACAAAATAACTACATGATTAAAGTGGAAATTTCGAGATTGAAGTTGACATTTCGTGCTTTTTCCCCACTGTGTGCCTTTTTTTTCTCTGTACCCTAATAAGCTTTCATATGACACTCAGATGGTGGGCTACAACTCGCCTTTTCATGGTGACTTTGATATGTGACTTCTTTTTTATTTCCGGCACGGTGCAATTTTGTGAACGTGAGCTTTCAAGTTTCTCCAACACGCTATGTCACTCGATCAACTTCCTTTTGTTGATTATACCACGGTTTATTTGAACAAATAGTATGTTTTTCCTTTGCCTCCACTTGGTATTCGCTGAAATTCTTATATTTCCCCCGTGCTTTTCCCATTGTCTTTTCACAGAAGGCTGAGCTTAAGGGCGATTTATATTGATTTGCATATTCAAAGAGGCATAATTCTGGGAGGAGTTGGGGCGTTACTTTTCACACTGATCGGGATTTATGTAGCGGAAGAACGTGGAAGTTGGAGTACGCACAGATTCCTGCATCTGGATTTTTCTGTGCATAAGCACATTTCGGCTTTTGTGCTTACGCCATGTTATAGTGCGAATTCTACGCACAGCGTTATACATGAGGCCCCTGGCATGTTCTTGATCTATACTAGTAATTTCACTGGTTAGCTCTGATACTTTCTTGGTTTCTAATTTATTTATATGGGAAATATATGAAATAATCTGTCCTCTTAAGAAGGCCTTTAGAGTTTCCCAGAGTATTCCTGCAGAGACCTCTGAAGATTTATTTGTCTCTAGAAAGAAACTGATTTGTTTTGATATAAATTTTGTACAATTTTCGTCTGCTAATAGAAGTAGGTTAAGACGCCATCTGTGAGATGAGTGTGTGGGGCCTAATGATTTTAGCTCCAAAATCAAAAGGGGGGCATGGTTGGAAATAACAATAGCGTCGTACTTGCAAGATTTAATCGTCGGCAAGAAATGATTATCTATAAAGAATAATCAATTCTTGAGTAGTAATGATGCACTGGTGAGTAGAAGGAATATGTTAACCTCTAGGGGTCTGATAAGTTGTGGTCAGTTACAAACTGTGTAATTGTCTTTGCATTGTTAGATGTCATCACCCCTGTGACAGGAGTCCTGTCTAAGAGTGGATTTAAGACACAGTTAAATTCTCCAGCCATTATAATTTTATGAGTGTTCACATTGGGAATGGATGTAAATACATCTTGCATGAATTCCCTATCATCGACATTGGGTGCATAAACATTTATCAAAATCAATTTACAGTTAAATAAATTACCCGTGGCAATCACATATCTCCCTTCAGGGTCCAATACTACATCTGATGCTACAAATGAGACTGTTCTATGTAGGAGAATTCCCACACCTCTAGTTTTTTTGTAAAGCTGGAATGGAGCATTTGGCCAGTCCAGTCTTTTTGCAGCCGGAACTGATCCTTGCTTAGTAAGTGGGTCTCCTGGCACTCATGGCATTAAGCACTTTGCGAGTGAACGGGTGCACACCTAGCAGTATAAATAAGCCATTCCTTAGTTAAACCATTTTTGTAATGTGAAGGAAACAGATGTCAGTGAGTGCTTACCACCAGGTGGTCATGGAGAGTCCAGCCGATTTGAGTCTTCTTCCCGCATGTGTGTCATGACTGGTGATACTTAAACAAACTGCTTTGGCCAGTGCACTTTTATGGATGGGAGGGCTCAAAATGATTGGTTTGGTATTTCGGTTAAACATATGGTTTTGGAGTTATTTAGTTTCTGGTATTTTTGTGTATCTTTTTTGTGTGTAAAAGACAGCTGCAGTACTGCATCAGATTTAGTGACTGTGAGCATTGCCACCTCCAGGTATAATGGATGCACTTGACTCCTACTGAGGTTGGGTAGTGGGAAAGTAGCTGTCTCTTTATAAAGGTAGTGATTGCCATTGTTAGAGGTCAACTTGAGTGGATATCAGTGTAGAAGAGCTTGCTGACTGAAAGGTACTTCAGTGGCTACCTACAGGTTAGTGGTGTTGAATTACACCTATGAGCCAGGTTAGGCTCCAGAGTTATTTCTTTGGATGAGGATCTTCATTCATTCATTTTGAAAATATAAGACCCCTTAATTTCAGCATCACATCACAAACTAAACTATTTATTTATTTATGTTTTCAAATATTTTCCACTGCAAATATGTGCACTACAAGGACTGAGAACAGATTTAACTGAACTGTTTTTGGCAACCTTTTTGCAACATCTGCCATCGTTCTATTGACTCTCAATTATACCTTTGGTCCCAGTTGGTTCCGACTACCAGCTGGCCATCTGTTCTGCAGTTGGCTTGTGACAAAGGGATCTTTATATGCTTATGATTTACTAAACAAAACAGGCTGAAATGCTAAATAGATCAAAAAAGGCAAAAGGAAGCACCAAAAAAAGGCAAATCACAGTATACAAAGTGCCAATACACAATCCACAGACACTCCAAGAAAAACAAAAAAAGCAATTTCACAAATAGCAATACTTACAGAACTCCATAATAAACAGATGATTGGAGGCTTCTGAGCCTTCTCGGGTGACTTAAACAGCCAGAAGGTGGGCTCAGGAAGGGATGATGTCAGGGTGGCTCCACCTCCTAGGGCTCAAACCACAAAGAACAAGGAACATATATAAATTTAAAGAGACAATAATAAACAGAACTGATGGAAATACCATAAAAATATTAAAAATAATACAACATTAATAATAAAACACAAACACATATTAATTCATAACAGAATCCATCCATGTGCATCCTTATTTTTCTATTGTGATTTAGTTTTAGCCTTGTTCATTTTTTTTCTGACTACGTTCTGAATCTTTTATATGAGGAGAGGTTAGGAGCACATGCTAATACAACACACTGCCGCACCTACCACATGACAAATCAACTCAGGATCCCAGATTAGGACCCTCAGCACCACACTAGTTCAGATGGAGTGGAACAATGTGAGGTTTTTTATGGTGGCTGGAGTGCCAATTCTGCCACCAACCCACAGGTTTTTCCCTGGAGGGCCTACTTGCAGGTTAATCTGGATGCATACCCAGGATGGGGCAATTGCAGGTTAAGGGTCTTGCTCAAGGGCCCGACGGAGTAGAGTCACTTCAGGTGTTTACGTGATTTGAACCAGCAACCTTCCAAATACCAGTGCAGATTCCTACCTCAGAGCCACCGCTCTGCCCTTTTATATGGGTGCCGTCATTTTTGCTCCTTTTGCTAGGGGCCGTGTCACTAGTAGCTGTATCATGGATCATCATGTAACAATATATCTAAGTGAACATATTATGGAACTCACAATTCAAGTCCTTATAAAAGGTTTTCTGGCAAATGAATCCTGCCTCTTTCCTTTTCAGCTGTATTCTTGCCTCTCCTCTTTGGCTTCACATCAGATTGTTCAGCTTTAATAGTTTTGCCCCGTGTGGTTCAGCCTTTGGTTTTATGGTCCACTTGCTCCTAATCTGTCTACACCATTTCTCAGGCTTAAAACAGGAATACAAAAATGAATGAATCAGTGACACAGAAGAGAAATCAAATGAATTAACCAATGAGCAATATTAACCAACAGAAGAGAAAAGAAACGGATAGAAAATGAATACATTTAACCTAAACAGAAACTTTAAGAAAAAAACTAAAAATAAGAATGATCCATCTATCCTCCAACCCACTATATCCTAACTATAGGGTCACAGGGGTCTGCTGGAGCCCAGCCAACACAGGGTGCAAAGCAGGAAACAAACCCCGGGCAGGGCGCCAGCCCACCACAAGGCACACGCACCAAGCACAATTTAGAATCGCCAATCCACCTAACCTGCATGTCTTTGGACTGTGGGAGGAAACTGGAGCACCCGGAGGAAACCCATGCAGACACGGAGAGAACATGCAAACTCCACGCAGGGAGGACCCAGGAAGTGAACCAGGTCTCCTTACTGCGAGGCAGCAGCGCTACCATTGTGCCACCATGCTCCCAAATAAGACTAAAAGTTGATAAAGGAACTGAACAAGAGTAGAAGAGCGGTTACAAAAAACAAAAATGGCAATTCAAAAGGCAAAGTCAGACAGGCAGGCAGAAGTCAAAAAGAAAGCGTGAAATCCTTAACTATACTTTTCTTAAGACAAATAATAAGTTAAACTACTATAATAAAATTAAAAGATTTTAAATGACAAATGAGAGACAGAGCCCAAAATACAGCCACAAACACGGCAGCTAAGCCCCCAGACGACACAACAGGGTCTTCCACTCAGGTAAGTGGAGTCCTAATGAGCGCTGGTACCAAAAAACTGGGCCTCCATCCCTGGCTCAGATGTCTTTTGTTATGGTCAAGCCTGGAATTCTCTCCAGGTTCTGTTTAAAGTGCCTCTTTTTGTCTTTTTTGTGGACATTGCTTTCTTTTATTTGTTTATAATCTTATTCTGTTCATTTATTATTTGTCTAATTACACAATAGTTGCTAATTTGTTTCTGTTTAGCTTGTATTGCGGTTTCTGTGTGTGAGTAATTGTTCTGTGATGTTCCTTGTATGTTGTGGGTGGTTCCCTAAGAGGCGGGGCCACCTGTCCATCATCATTAGGGGCTACTCCCCCGACATATAAAGCCTTATGGGAAGTGAAGTCCTTCACATTCATTGTGAATGTGCTTGGTGAGTCCTCATTGCTATTATTAGATTCTTTTTATTTACTGTTTTTTTTTTGTGATTTCTGCTACCCCATAGGAATGAAGAACCAAACCAGGGATCTCTTCAGTACCTTTTTAGTTTCTCCTTGACAACTGTAAGAGCCATTTCCTAGTTACATAAGATTCATTAAGTGTTTTACTAACCCCCATAAGTAGAATTGAATTGCTATATTCTAGCTCTTTCTAGCTTATCTGACTAAACCTTATTCTCTGTTAGTGAACTGCCTTGCCATGTGTAAGGTGTAGAGGGTTACTAGGTTAGGAGCGCACACTGATACAGCGCATTGCCGCACCCACCACACGACAAACCAACTCAGGATCGCAGATTAGGACCCGAGTGCAACCATGCAATGGGCGATACCTCAGCACCACACTGCTTCACATGGAGTGGAACAGGGCGAGTTTTTTTTTATGGTGGCTGGAGTGCCAATTCTGCCACCAACCCCCAAGTTTTTCCCTGCAGGTTGGAGGGCCGACATGCAGGGCTGGTTGCAGCTTAACGTCATACCCAGGACGGAGCAATTGCAGGTTAAGGGCCTTGCTCATGGGCCCAACAGAGTAGAGTCAGGTACATGGTTTTAAACTGTGCCTTTAATGCCTTTTGTGCCTTGCGTACCTTGTGTTCGTGTTCTGTGTGTCAAGTAACATGTAAGACAAAGCACTTAAGTGCTGTGCCGTACGTTTAAAGTGTACAGAAGAAGAAGTTAAGAATCTTTTAAGTATAGAAACAACTAAAGTTTTACAAGAAAAGCTAAGTTCAGAGAAGATTCATTTTTTTCCTTTTCTTTGCCCTTTATACGTGTAACAACTTTAATCTTTATTCTTGTGTGGATTATTTGCTTTGAATTTTCACTAAATATTTTTAAAACAAACTTTTGGACTGAGAGATTTCTTTTGGCACACATTTTACCCGTGCTTGAACTCGCCTTACACTCCAGCGGCTCCAACAACAATTAGATCAGAAAGCAATAAAATGGAAACTTTTTCTTTGGTTTCAGGCTTCTCGGCTTTTTCTCCTGAGAAAAAAATACCCCAGTCGTCTCCCAAGTGTCTCCTGTGGAGTTTCAGCAGACATGTCAGTAAAGTCGCACAATGGGCCCAGCTTTGCCAAGTAGCATTGTAACAGTGCTACTAGAGTTTGAAACTGCAACTCCCAGCAGTCCCTGACTGGTCGTCTACTGAGGGTGCAGGGGCTTGTTGGGGTCAAAGGTGGTCAGCGAAACTTTTAAAAAAGAAAAAAAGGGTTTTTATAATTTGTGTTTCAAGTGCCTGTCTGTCTGCCTGCCTGCCTTCTGTTGGGTTACATGTGCTTATTCGTTTTGTCCTGGATCATTTCGTGGTTGGGGTCTGGATTTTCTGCCGCCTGCCTGTGTACACGAGGACTGTAAGTGGATTCATTGCTATCCTGCGAACAAAGGAGCGCTCCTGAACCCGTCCACTCATCTTCACCCTTTCAGGAACTAGCGGTAGGACTATCGTTACATTCCCATTCAACGTGCAGATCTCTGGACTATCCATTTTCATCATTACATTTCATCCGTTGCCGTTTTTCATGGACTTTACTGTGTGTGTTTTGTTTGTGCTTTGTTGTATTTAATGTGTAACTGCCGTAAGGGGAACAGGGGTGGTATCGTTGTTTTTATTTCTTTTCATTACATTCTTTATTTGCTGTTTGATTACCGGTTTGCTTTCTTTTTGTCTCTGTTTGTGAATGCGTACGGGTCGGGCCAAGGCTGGGTGCATCCCTGGAATCTCCAAACGTAATAATAAATAAATAACCGTCTTCTTGACAGTGTGAATCTTAGTGGCACCGGACCGCTACAGCATCGTGACATTTTACTTGCAAGTTCAAAGTATTTGAATATTGTGCTCAGTAATATCTGTAAAAATGTATGGACAGTTGTTTGTGGTAATAAAACACTTTGCTATGATTACAAAACTGTAGTGCTTGGTTCTGAATAATTTTTAGCTGCTCTAATTTATATTGCTGTGCACCAATTACATCAAATTCATTCTCGAAGGAAAAAAATGTGACGTCTTGAAAGAGATTAGTAGTGTAGCATTGCAGTCTAAGCTTTGGTTCAAATCCCACCTCTGACACCATGTCACCATGAGCACCTGCCAGTGCTCCAGTTGGAAAGGCAAAAGAAATTTAACCAAGTGTATCTCAAATGTTTTAAGTCAACTTGGATAAAGGCATCAGCCAAACAAATACAAAGTGAGATTAAAACAAGACAAGAAAAAGATCTCACAAAACCTAACCTGCTTTTTAAACCAAATTCTCCATTTTAACTCCTTTCACCTCAATTGTATCTCACGTCTCCTTTTTATCTAAAGCTCTTTTCCTAAAAAATTTTAAGAAAAACATTTGTGACAAAGTTGATTATTAAATGAAACATAAATGAGAATCACTTTTAAGTCTCATGAGCCATCAAAGATCAACCTTAAAGCAGCAAAAGTTTCCAATGGGGCTATTTTAAGGATTCTGATTTCTGCTTTTAGTGTTGGGACTTGTTTCATCAGGATTGCCTTTGGCCTTGTTTTTTGAATTTTTTTGAGTATTTTGTTATTTTTGCAATTTTTGTTAATAAATCCTCTTTGATAAGGATTCTGTTCAATCCAGAGTTTCATGCTGCTCCCTCTTGTGAGACATATTTTGAGATATTTAAGCTTTAGACGGGCCTGAGGCCTGATAATTTCCCAGGGTCAGGCTCCCCTGGGGTGAGACCTGTTGATGGGGAAGTCCAGTTAGCATTCTAGTCTTTTTGAAGGCCCGGTCTTCTTGTCATTTGTGTGCTGCAGCAATCATCACACCTTTTTTGTCTTTAGCCTTTGTCTTGTCTTTTCAAAGAAATGCTATTTTGTTATAGAATACCTTATTACATTTTCTCGTTTTGTGTGGATGTTATTTGTTTATTAATTGTTTTATATTATTGTGTGAAATACTATGGTAATATTACTATGTCAGTTATGTGTATGTGTATGTCCTTGTCTAATACAGTGGATTCAGAGCGTATTCAGGCCCCCCAGTTAGAAATAACATTGTACAGCCCCCCAAAGTTAATCTAATTGAAACACAGTACACCCTTTTATGTGATTTAAATTGTTTGAAGGGAATAGATCGACCAGAACTACGTAAAATAATTTCTCAGTTGAACCCTTCCTCCTGCGTCCTTGACCCGATACCAACAGGCTTTTTTTAAAGACGTCTCTGATGTGCTAATTGGTCGTGTGCTTGACACAGTCAACTCATCATTAGATACGGTACTTCCCTGACCGTCTAAAAATGCAGTTGTTAAATCCCTACTCAAGAAAAGTAATCTCGACTTCTCCGTCTTTGAAAATTTTAGACCAATTTTTAAGTAATATTCTAGAAAAAGCAGTTGTTAACCTCTTTAGCGTTACATTTTTTCTCAAGAAAACAATTAAAACGTGTTACATTTATTTGGCTTATTAAACCTCATCTTTCTACTGTAAAATGTGCAATATAGTATAATAATAAGAGCGGCATACTGCATAGGTGCGAGTGAATGTGAGTGTCACTTTCGCATTCCCAGAATCACTTTGGCTTTCACTGATCTTTCACAATCTTTCTGCCTAAAGACAGATTCACTTCAACACAACTGCTGATGAGAGTTGTTTCTTACGAGACACCATTTTGAGGCTAGGAGAAGACACGTCTATACCATTGCTCAGGTAACACTTGGCACTAATTCTGTTGGCACTTTTACAGCCCGAGTTAACCTTGGGTCTTATACGTGATGCATTGCCTGAATGACGCTCGGGACTAAAGCTTTTAGCACTGTTTTCACAGCCCAGGTGATGCTCGGGTCTAACACTAAGGAGGATAAGGAGCTAAATGATTACTTGATTCAGCATTCTATTCTTGACAAGTTTCAGTCAGATTTTAGAACACATTATGGTACAGAAACTCTGCTGGTTAAAGTAGTAAATGATTTGCATGTTAATGTGGACAGAGGCCGTATATCTGTTCTTGTTCTCTTAGACCTGAGTGAAGCATTTGACACCACAGATGACAGTATTCTTATAAATCGCCTTAGTCAGTGGGTGGGTCTCTCCAGTTGTTATCTTAAATTGAGTTTTACTTAACAGGTAAAAAATTCTTTCTTAGTTGTGGTGATTGTACTTTGGAGACCCATGATATTCTATGTGGTTTTCCACAAGGATCTATTCTGGATCCTCTGCTTTTCTCAATCAACATCACGTGTGTTAAACTCCAGGGGCCTCATGTATAAATGGTGCGTACGCACAAAAATGTTGCATACTCCTGTTTCCACGCTCAAATCGCGATGTATAAAAACTTGGCACTGTGCAAGTTTGTGAAATTGAACTTTCAAATTTCTCCGACTCTCTATGTCACTCAATCAACTTCCTTTTGTTGATTATACCAATATTTAAACCAACAAATAATGAGTATTTCTTTGCCTCCACTTGGTATTCGCTTAAATTCTTCTATTTCCCCCCGTGCTTTTGCCATTTCCTTTTCACAGAACGCTGAGCTTAATTTACATTGATTTGCATATTCAGAGAGGTGTAATTCTGGCAGGAGTTGGGGAGTTGCGGCAGGCGAGTACACATCGTTACATTTCATGCTGACTAGGATTTATGGAGCGGAAGAATGTGGAAGCTGGCGAACGCACAGATTTATACATCTGGATTTTTTTGTGCATACGAACTTCCTGCCATGTTTTAGTGTGAATTCTACACACAGTGCTATGCATGAGGCCCCAGTCCTGGTGGGCCGCAATGGCTGCAGGTTTTCATTCTAACCCTTTTCCTAATCAGTGAGCAGTTTTCTCTGCCAATGAACTCGTTTTCCCTTCATTTTAATAGCCCTGTTTTTAAGGATTCAGTCCTCTGAATTGATTCCTTTCTTCATTAAATGGCTGCCAAACAGAAGTGAGACATTACATGAGTGGACAGATGACCAGCTAAATTGGGGCTTCAAACTCCAACCAGTTTCACTTTCTTAATGAGAAGCCGATTCTTGCTGTTAATTAAACCCATTATTTAATTCCATAGCTTGTTGCTGCTCATTCTGCCACAGCAGACATTTCCAAAACTGTTGATCTTCTGTTTTTTCTAAGAACACAGTCAAAACGTTTTGGTGACCTGAGAGAGCAACCTTACTTATTTTCAAACATTATGTGATGGGCACAGATGAGCTGGTCATGTGATGGCATGTCTTGTGTCTCATTATTGTTTGGATGCTAATTAAGGAAAAAGAAACAACAAAGAGGTCTGAGTTAATAAGCAGCCAAAATGGGTCTCTAATTGAGAAGACGGTTAGAATGAAAACCTGCAGCCACTGCGGCCCTCCAGTACTGAAGTTCAACACCCCAGATCTAAATGCTTCCATTAGGTCAGATTATCTCGAAGCAGAAGGTGAGCTACCACAGCTATGCAGACAACACTCAGCTGTAGTTGTCATTAGCACCTGATGACCCTGATGCTCATGGCTCTCTGATCCAATGTCTTAGTATTATTTCCGAATGGGTGAGTAGTAATTTTCTCAAACACAATAAGGAAAAAAAATATTCTTAGTTATTGGCAAAAATGGAAATTGCGAACAAATAAACTTGATCCCTTCGGTTTAAAAATGAAGGCAGAGGTAAAACAAATTTAGGGGTAATCATCGATTCTGACCTAAACTTTAAATCACACATTAGTCAGACTGCTTTTTTTTACTTAAGGAACATAGCAAAAGTTAGGCCTCTTATAACTTTACAACACAATGAAAAATCAATTCATGCTTTTGAGTTTAGTCAACTAGATTACTGTAATGTACTCCTAACAGGACTACTTAAGAAAGACATCGGGCAGCTGCAATTAGAAACAGAACTTGAAAAAGAAAATTTGAGCACATCTCACCAGTCCTAGCAACATTAAATTGGTTACTCATGTCATTCAGAATTGGCTTTAAAATGCAACGAATGGTTTACAAAGCCTTAAATAATCTCACTCCGTCCTCTATTTTGGAATGCCTACCTCCCTACAAGTTGCAGCCTTAGATCTTCGAATGGCGGTCTGCTTATAATTCCAGGAGCCAAGCATAAAAGAAGTGGTGAGGCAGTGTTTTGCTGTCATACACCTAAAATCTGGAATACTTTACCATTAGGAGTTTGCCGGGCTAATACTGTGGAGCATTTTAAAAAACTGTTAAGAACCCATAATTATAATTTGGCTTTACATTTTAGTTGTATTCCTATTAGACTATATGGGCATATTCTTCAGGGATCTGCAGTCTGTGCTAATCCTCAGTATTCTCTGCTGTTTCTTTCTGGTCTGCACCTTCACCACCTGATCAAAGCACCATGCAGCCCCCAGAGGTGATGGAATGAAGGTGGGTGTCTCAGCTATTCATCAAATCCTACCACGTGAGGCATAAAAACAAAGACGCCCGATTTAAGAACATTTATGTTAAGTAAAATGCCCAGTGAAGGCTGGGTGGTCTTTTGGCCTTGGAACCCCTGCAGATTTTGTTTTTTTTTCTTCAACCTTACAAGAGATTTTTTATTTGTTTTTTCTGTCCTCCCAACCATCTGACCTCACCTTGTTTTGTTGTTATTTATTCTTTAATATATTACCACTTAATTTTATTTTTTTTTCTCTTCTTATAACTTTCTTTTGTCATCTTGTGAAGCACATTGAGCTACGTTGTTGGGTGAAAATGTGCTATATAAATAAATGTTGTTCACTTTTGATAATATTCAGAAATGTCACAGCATTCTTCTAAAATTGTTTAAATTCATTTTCTTTCTCTCTCTCCAAGTAACAATCAATGCCCCAGATTGGCAAAGTGAACAGTGGGATTCCAGGAATTGTTGGAGAGTTGAACTTGCCACTCGCAACGTGGCTCAGGTGCATCTCTTTCTATTGATTGTCTACACCCAGTTTGGAGCCCACCTGTGGTCCATTCAATTAGGAAAGGCACACATCTGTCTATGAGGTCGAAGGAATGGACTACAGAGTTGAGAGACACGGGTGTGTCAAGGCACAGGTCTAGGGAGGGCTACAAAACATTCCTGCAGCATTGAAGGATCTCACAAACCCAGTGGCCTTCATAATTCTTAAATGGAAAAAGTCTGGAGCAATCGTGTCTCTTCCTAGCTGGACGCCTGGCCAAACTGAGCAATCGTTGGTAAGAGTGTTATAATGGAGTGGCATACAAAATGGTAAAATGATGAAAGTCTTCAAGAAACACCCGTAACACAAGCTAGGGCCCTCCCTAGTGTGCCCAGAAAAGCTTCACCAAAGGCAGCCAGTCCTGCCAACTCCACAGACAGGCTTCAGGCCCGCCCAGACCCCAGAAATGTGAAAAAGGCTTTTAAAGTTCAGATTGCTTAATAATTCCTAAAATTATCAAATTGCCTCTCAAAGGAAATGAAAACTTTAAAAAAAACATGTTTGGCTTGAGAATCAAGTCCGCAAAGAATCTTTATAAAATAAGACTTTATTTATATAAACAAAAGAAGAGTCTAAAAGTTAGTCCAAGGTAAAGAAGAACAAATCCATAAAACCAGAGCAAAATCCAAGAGCAAAACGTAATAATTCATAGTACCACAAAAGTCAATTCTCAGAGTAAGCGCAGCACACTCCAAACGACAACGAGCCATGGGAGGACCAGCTCTCAGCTTCTGAAGATAAGGGTGATCCTTCAGCGGTATCATCACTGTGGGTCTGTCTCGTGGGGCTCCACCCGTAAAGCCCAAGGAACACAAAAGAACATAGCACAATACACAAATACATATTGTGGCAGACGGCCAGGACCCATGCCCGGCTGGGATGCCCTTTTGAAACTGGATTCGGGGGTGCATCCATGGGATGCACACTACGTCCCCCAGAACACTTGGTGGCAGCACCCTTGGGTTGCATGGGAGCCACAATTGTGTTACGCCAGAGCTCATCCTTGTTGGGCTCCATGGCCACTGCCAGGGGGCGCTGCACAGCTTCCTGAGCCTGTCTGGGCTGTGATGCAGCCACACCTGGAAGTGCAGCCTAATTTAGGTCAATTATTATCTGGAGCGCTTCTGGGTGGGCTATAAGAGAAGCCGACACCCACCACTCAAGGAGCCAGAGTAGGGAGGAGGGAGAAAAACCTGCTGAAAGGAGTGGAGGAAAGAAAAGTGTATTTGTTTTGGCGTTTCTGTTTGTGCTTTTGGGTCTGTGTTGTATCTGTGGGTACATTTATTTGTTTTTATTAGTGTGCCTCCCATGTCTGTCTGTGTCGGGTCTGGCGCCAATATAGTGCCTTGTCACTATACAGTATATACATATATAAAATCCAACGTCTGCCTGTCTATCTGTCTGTATGTTTGTCCATGTTTCACGAGCGATCTACTTTTTTTCTATAATTTGCTTGAACATTCCGGATGATCTTGCGACTTCTCTCATCACGCTAAGTATCATAGTTCGGTTGCGGCACCGATTTATTTGCCAGCCTCCGTTTGAGTCAGTCTACCTCTCGCCATGTGTTGGAGTTCACCTTGCCTCCGCTTAGCTAGCGATGCCTGTTTGTTCATCAGACATTATCATCTACAGATTGTTAAGGAGTTACGTGTGTTGTAGAGAGTAGCTGCTGATTGCCAGAGATATCAAAGCCGTGTGCTTTTCTCCCCGTGTAGGGGATGGTCTTCCGTCAAAGCTGAACACTATCTGATGCAGTGGCAACGTTTGACGTTGGACCGTACCTACCTTCTGCTTGGCCAGAATTCCATTTTTTTTAAATGGATTTTTAATGTTTTTCTTGTTTCACTACTACAAGGGCAGAGCCACAGGTGACACCTAGTAATAAATAAATTGAAAAAAGTATGTAATTGCAATAAATGTATGAAAAATAATTTAAGATGAACAAATGAGGCGCAAAAGATTTATATGATCATAACCCAGGGAACAAAGCTGACTGCAACATATAAAACAGAATTAACCGAGAACCAGAGAGCTACTCTGACTGAGCTCCAGAGAGCCTGTGTGGAGATGGGAGAAACTTCCTGAAAGACAATTAACCATCACTGAAACACTCCATGGATCTGGACTTTGTAACAGAGTAGTCAGAAAGATGTCTCTCTTTACTAAAAGACACATGGAAACCTGCATGGAGTTTGCAAAAAAGCACCTAAAGATTCTCTGGTCTGATAAAGCCAAGTTTGACATCATGTCTAAAAGAAACTGGGCACCACTCATCACCTGCTCAACATCATTCCAATAGTAAGACATGGTGGCAGCAGCCAAAGCGTTGCTTTTCAGCACCAGAGACTAGAAGGCTAGAAAGTAGATTCTCTGGGCTGGTGAAACCAAGATTAGCTTGTCTGGAGGGCACCAGTCTGTGCTGATCATCTGTGCAATACCACCTCAGAGGTGCAGCTTGGTGGTGCCAGCCTCAAGCTGTAGGATTGTTTTTTAATAGCAAGGACTAGGAGACCAGAATGGAGAAAAGTACGGAGAAATCTTTAATGAAAACCTGCTGCTGATTGCTCTGCACCTCAGACTGGACAATGGCACTAAGCCCAAAGCAAAGACAGTACAGGAGTGACTTAGGAACAACCCTGGGAACTTGAACCAAACTGAAAATCTTTAGAGAGCTTTGAAAATTGCTGTCCACCAGTGGTCTCCATCCAACCTGACAGAGCTGGTGAGGATCTGCAAAGAAGAATGACTGGAAATCCCCAAAATCCATGTGTGTGAAATTCGTTGCATCAAACCCAAGATGACTCCAGGGTGTAGTCACTACCAAAGATGTTTCTACGAAGTACTGAGTAAAAGGTCGGAGTTCTTGTATCGATATGACATTTCTGTAATTGATTTTTGATAAATATGCAAAAATTCCGAATTGCTTCTCTTTTTCATTCTGGGGTATTAAATATTACTTAATATGAGCAAAAAATAAATTTACATGATATTAGCGTAAGTCTGCAACATGACAAAATCTGGTCTGAATACTTTTACAAAAGCACCTTATATGTTGAGCCCAATGAGGCGGAGCCCAATGAGGCGGGGCCCCCTGTGACATCACAGTTGTGGGACCGCCCCCACCCATAATTAGGAGACTAACAGGCCAAAAAATGACTGCTTTGCCATTAGCTTTCAACTTGTGACATTCAGCTCACCTTTTTGGATTACCATTGTTTTTTGGATTATTGTATATATTGTTAATTTCTAAAGGTTTTAGGATTTAGATTTTCGTTTTCAGTTTGCACTATTTTTGTGTTGTTTTCTTAATCTCTTTTGAATGAGCTTTGCATTTTTTTTAATAATGCCAGTCTATAATAAATTGTCAACCATTGTCCTAGTGCTTAAATCTAAATGCAGGAGAGCCATCTAATTGTCACTGCAGTACTCAGCACCTTCGATGACATACTCACTGAAGGGAGCCATTCTTGAAACATCATATTTATTAATTAAATGCTATGAATCCCATAATAGAATGCCTGGCATCCCAAACAGAGATGGGTGGTGATTTCTCGCCTGGATGGGATTCCATAAATAGAAGGACGTGGATGGATTCACATCTCAGCCAGGTTGGTTACTGGCCCAGGAGGCCGACTGCTACCCAGGGCCAAATGTTCCCCCATGTCCCGTCTGGAGTAAGTCCCATTTGTACACCCACAGGGCATACTAGGAGTTGTATTCCTGATGGGGTACTTGAATGCCCCCAGCCAGAGCTGCTGGGGAACATTATTACTACTTTGGGGGCCTTCCACCTGGCCTGGAAGTGCTTCCAACGTGTAGTGCTGTGGCATCAGAAATACTTCCAGGTCTGGCATAAAAGGAACGGTCCCCTCTTCATCATGGAGTCAGAGTCGGGAGGCAGAGGAGGAGTAGAATATTTTGAATATTATGCAGTGCTGAAACAGCATTTAACTTCTGAAGATGATTTTGAATAACTCTATCTTAACATTTAATCTGTGTTCAGCTGAGTTGTGTCTGGTGTTTGAGGTTCGAGGTGCCTGTGATGAATGATCCATGGCAAAGTGCAAGTAGTTAAATAAATAATCACCCCTCAAAGTGCAGGCCATGGGTGTCCAGGACAGCGGCACTCCAGGGTTGGCCGATTGCACACACACTTGCAATAGCGAGCGGATCAGTCGGGTGCCGCATTCATACATCAGACAACAAAGGGAATATCGAGAGAGGAAGGAAGGAAGGAAAAAGATGAGCAGAGGTTTAATGAAAGAATGGAGAGAAGGGCAGGAGTGAGCAAGAGAGAGACAGAGATGGAAGGATGCAGGCAGACGGGAGTGGAGCCTCATGAAGGGAGCCTGTGGCCGGCGCTCAGAAGGGGGCTGAGATTTGTTCCCAGTGAGCAGTCAGGGAGAAGGAGCAACAAAAACTACAAGGCTGGGCAATGGCAGTGGGGGTCCAGAGAAAGAAGGCTGAGAATTGACGGTGAGGACACGAGCAGGACTGCGGGACGTCTCTCCGAACTGCGACACCTGGATCGGCTAAGCCGGGGAGACGTCGCTTTTAAAGGGCTTGTGAGATTGTAGAAGATTGCTGCCTGCCTTAGATTTTATCCTGGTTTTTTATGGATTTATTTATTTTGCACTTTTAACCTCTGCACAGTTTCACTGGTTTTATGGATTTTTTTTTGGATTGTTTTATTAAAAGCACTATTCACTTTTTGCACCTACCCCTTGCTATGTAAGTGTGTCCTCATTTGTCCGGCACATCTGGGTTATGACTATTGACAACTCAGGTTCAAGACACTCCCAGATGGAACAGGCAGCGTGGAGCCAACCTGGACCTGTAACTGCGCCGAGTGGCCACATTGAAGTTTTCATCCCAACAGATTGCGTATGCACTTGACACTGTAACCTTATGAAGGAAATTTTAAATAGAAAAAAATGATAAGAAGTACAAAGGCTGATAAAGGAAGTGCTAATGCCATTGGTGCTGACTGACTGGCACACAGAGAGAAGCAGCTGATGGTCTCAAACGGGTCCTTTTGGGGGTGGAGGGCAGCATGCCATCTTTATAGCTGTTCATGAAATTTACCCTATATTCATTTCATCATTCATATCATTTATGCCTGATCTCATTTTGCTGTGTTGATTGGGACAGATCACCAGAATCTTTCATAGATTTAAATGAGATCAGTACTGTCCCTGTCATTGTTTTTTTTTACCTCTGTAACACTAGGGGGTCACTGTCACCCCTTTAACCCAACAGACAGACACACTGAACGCAGGGTGAAATCACCATGAAGACTTTTAATTATTATTCTTTTTGTAGTGCCCTGAAGCACCTCCGCCACCATACATAGGCATAGGCAAAAGCAATAATAATAATAATAATACAACCAGTCCACACAAATCTCCCAGCAAGCTCTTTCCTCAACCTCCAAACTCTGGCTCGCTTACTAGGTCTCCACCAGTCCTTTATATAGTCCTTGACCCGGAAGTGCTTCTGTTCTTCCACCCACGTGGCTCATCAGCACTTCCAGGTCAGATGGAGAATTGGATTTTTCTTTAGCCCGGAAGTACTTCTGTGTTTCCGTCCCTGTGACTTTCAAGTACTTTTTGCCGGTACCCAGCAGGGCTGTGTTGCCGAATTCCAAGTCCCATAGTGCCCTGTGGGCATCCAGGGCACCACTGCAGACCAGGGAAGCTGCCATCTATCATCCTGTGGGAGGCAGTGTCCCTAATAAGCTGCTTTCCCCCATCCTTCGGTTACTGGGACGTCCCGGCCTGGATAAACTGCTGGCCGTCCCTTACACCTCCTATATTTTTTCAATATTCATTTTTCTCTATTAACTTCAAGTTTCAATTTGTCTGTTACCTCATTTATTCCACATTTTTGTAAGATTCTCCAGAGCAGTGCTAATTTTTGCACCTCTACTATAATGTAAAATTCAAATTCATTTTATTACTATGTGTGTTATAAAACTACAGTAGGAAACCCATGAAGATCTGCTCCTCAGGCTTCATGGAGCTGAACTCATTAATTTTGGGAAGACTGTGTTTTGGGTTTACCATGGAAAAATACAGCATCACAAATGTCGTAGATCTTCATTTGATCAATAAACACAATACTTCAGAAGAATTCCCAAGACGTATGTAGCTTATCCTGGAGGATCACTAATTCAATTATTTTTATTAAACTTTTCTGCCCAACAGTAAGATGCTCAGCAGGGGAAACAGCTTTTCTTTCTGCCATGACACTTTAGCGATCACTTGACTTCTCGAGGTTGTCGCAAGCTAAAATTTTGTAAACTTTCCAGAACATTTCAGATCATTAGATTCCAAATAGGACCAAAATCAAGGTTCTAGCACTTTTAAGGTCCCAGTAGTCTGCAAATACCAGCGGGTTGCCACACCACATGTGCTGGATGGTCAGCAGGAGCAGCGTTCTTCTTCTTCTTCCTAGATAGATAGATAGATAGATAGATAGATAGATAGATAGATACTTTATTAATCCCAAGGGGAAATTCACATACTTCAGCAACAGCATACTGACAAAAAACAATCTTAAATTAATGAGTGAAAACAATGAAGGTAAAATAGACAATAATCTTGTATAATGTTAACGTTTACCCCCGAGGGGTGGAACTGAAGAGTCGTATAGTGTGGAGGAGGAACGATCTCCTCAGTCTGTCACTGAAGCAGGACGGTGACAGCAGTCTGTCGCTGAAGTTGCTCCTCTGTCTGGAGATGATCCTGTTCAGTGGATGAAGTGGATTCTCCATGATTGACAGGAGTCTGCTCAGCGCCCGTCGCTCTGCCACGGATGTCAAACTGTTCAGCTCCGTGTCTATAATAGAGCCTGCCTTCCTAACCAGTTTGTCCAGGTGTGAGGCATCCCTCTTCTTTATGCTTCCTCCCCAGCACTCAACTGCATAGAAGAGGGTGCTATCATTTGCTTTGCTATTTTCCTATCATTTAATCAGCTTCTGCAGTTTGCTCCACACTCAGCAGATGTCACAACATTTGTTTTTCTCTCTGCCATGTCACCTTCTCAATCAGGTTGCTGAAAGAAAGACACAAACTGCCCAAGGGTTTTAGGTTGTATGCACAAACCTGGACAACCAGAAATGTGTGATGCTGACCTTCATACCTTAGAGCCGGAGATGTCACACGTCGTACTCTTCTAGTTGACCTTATCTAGAAACAGCATGGCGACTGTAATCAGAAAGGTCTCAGAATGAGTACAACCATTAAAAAAAAAATGACATGAAAAACAAGTCAACTGTGTGAATAAACCGAGACTGTAAGTCCTGGAAAGACTGATCTCTTAAAATGAATGTTGTGGAAATGTCAACTGTACACCGAAGAGATGGACAGAAACTATTAAAATCATGAATGAATTCCTGGAGCAAGAGCTGCTCCAACACAATGCTTGATGTGTCTTTTGTACAAGTCCAATACCAAGACTAGCTAGGAAGAAAAGAAACGTTCTTCCTCCTGGCCAATGAAGATGTTGGCAAGGCCTAGCTTGGTCCCATTGCAACTCCACTGACCTGGTGAAAAAGTTGTCATCAAAATAAACAAATACAAATAAACATTTCAAGTTGGTAACAGGAAGGTTTAGGTTGCCATCTGTTCCTTTTGAAGGCCGAGTTCCTGGAATTTGCCTTTGGATGTGTAGAGTTAGCAACATTCCAGATGGCAGCGCCGGTTAACCTAAAATGCAGACTGTAGAAGCCGTGCCCAATGGTGGAGGACGTACTTGGCAGAAATAATCAATTCAGTCTTCCTACTCTTTATGAGCATAAGGCATTCCTGAAAAATACTCTCGTTGTTCTGGTTTTGCCAGGATTCTGCTCTTGGCGGTAATTTTGTTGTTTTTCTTTGTAAATGTATTACTTTATGATAATGCCATTGTTACTTTCTTTCTGTTTGCATTTCTTTCTCACTTTTTCTATTTTGTTAATCATTACCTATCTATCCTTTACTGAGGTCCAAAGTGACATTTGTGCTATTTTTTGTATCACCTTCATACACCTTTATCGTAAGAGCATCCCTTATCTATGATGGAGTGTTCCATCAGAAGAAAATATGAAGCTGCTTTTAAATTAAATGTCGTTGAAGTAGTGAAAGAAATTGGTAACTGGGCTGCTGCAACAAACTTCAATGCGTCTGAGAAACTGGGGTGAGATTGGAGGAGGCAAGAAGATGTAAAAAAAAATAAGACTCTTCTTCGCAATCATTATACATTCCAGCTTAATAACGTAATGCAAATCTGACATCTTTAAAGCTTTTAGGAGTACAAAACTGTTGTTTTCTACAAATATTCAAATATTTTGAATAGATTTTTGACTGTTCTTTAATCTTGGTGTGCAGCACCTCCTTCACTTCCCACACTTTTTCAAATTTTCAGTTTTACTTATTGCTTTATAACATATTATATAGCTTATAGTTTAGAGTTATATTTTAGCTAGTTTTATTCTAGAGGCAATGTTCACTTTGACAATGAAGATCACATCAAGTGGCAGTGCTTATGGTTCTGACTTTATAAAACTGTTAATTGCTATTGATCAAATAGATAGATAGATAGTGCGGATGCTAGAGGCAGTGTTGCTCCGTTGAACCCACCAGACAGACGTCCAAGACACATGTTTAAAACACCAAGAATAATTCTTTAATAATATTCTTCAATAATAGTGCACCGCACACACCACAATTCTCTAATAAATCAATAACCAATCCTCCACTCCCAGCAGCTCCGTCACACTCCCTCCCAACTCTGGCTCGACCTGCTGGGTTTCCCACAGTCGTTTTATAGTCCATGACCCGGAAGTACTCCTTCTCTGGGTCAAACTCCACATCGTCCTTCCTCAAGTGTCCAGGAACTCCTCATGACTCCGAAGTACTTCCAGATCGGTGTAACAGTAATAGTCCCCAGGTTCTTGGTGAGCTCCCCCTGGTGGCACCCACTGCACCCAACAGTGAAGAAATGGACTCCATGTCCCATGCTGCCTTGCTGGAGTCCAGGGAACCATTTCCGTCCAGGGGAGCTGCCATCTAGCATCCCAGGGGATGTAGTGCCCTGAAAAGGCTATTCTTCCTCTTTCTTTCAGTTGAGGGACATCCCGGCCAGACTGAAACGCCAGCAGTCCATCACAATAGATAAATAGATAGATAAAAAGATCTATCTATCTATTTGTTCCTAGGGGTAAATTTTACATTTTACAGACGCTCTTTAAATAAACACAAAAGTAGGTAGATAATTAAAATATATATGTATATATTGTCAAACACGCGCACTTAGGTAGCAGCTGACATGCTCAATGAAGTGTGATAACACAAAGAAAGTGGGTTTGGTACAAGGCAATAATATCTCTCTCTCTTATTCCATCGATAAACAGAGTAATAAACGTTCCTTCTGGAAGACTGGCAGACGATCTCACTTCCACACGCACAATACCAATGGCATTCTTTTTTGTCCCACCTGATGACTTCACTTCTGGCTTCAAGTTTTACACCTCATTTCCATCCTTCCATTGTTTCCCAGCATTCCCTCTGTATCTAATTCCCTGCCAGTTCACTATAAAAATCGACTGATTTCCCAAAATGTTGTTCTCTGTTCAATTCATTTATTTGAATGTTTCAGTCTGGAAAGGCTGCTGTGGACCTTACACTATAGGGGGCTACCACCCCAAATCTTTATGAGTGTGCTGTCTCTAATATATATAATACACACACACACACACATTATGGTCTGAACACACACCAGAATGACTATAAAGCAAGAATATTAAAAAGAAACACAACCTCTGACTTGGCAGTTCCAGTCACAGTGGGGTATAATGCTGACGTATTGCTGTTGGTAAAAAGAAGCCCCCAACGTATTTCTTCATACACTTTTGCTGAATAACTCGTTGTCTGAAAGTCCTCAGTGTCAGTGAGCCAGAGAGAGGATGTGCAGCATTGTTCATAATGTTACTATCTTTTGTTTTAATTCTGTCCTTTGAAGTTTTGATTTAGACTTTTTGGTATATTTTACACTGAAAATAAGGCTTTGATTGTTCAAAGCAACATTTTTTTGGCATAATTTATGAAAATAAAAAAAATGAATTTGTCTCAATGACCCGGCTGTAAAATTCACCCCTGCAAGTTGACAACTCTCTTATTATTTAGTGATTTGTAAGATTCTCTACATGCTGGCCTGACCTCCCCAGTCACTTAACTTCCTCTTCCTGGGTATTTCAGATGCATTCTTTAAACATATACAATTTAAAATCACGATACCTTATTGATATATAAGTCTTTCTTTGTTAAAGATCTAAAACTTCAAACATTAAAATAGACCCTTTCTCGACATTAGCACTATACGTTCAACCTTCACATCAGAAAAGTAGGCTTCATTAAGAGAAGATGTGGAATTTAAAAGAGTTCTTGTCCATAAAGATAAGAAATAATCATCGTTTCTCAGAGATCTTATGCCTAGGATCGAGGCTAATAAGTAACTCTCTGCTTGTTTACCAGTCGTGGGTCCAACGATCTAAACCTGATTAGGACTTTAGACGAGGCCATTCCACCCAATGAGCTCATCTGTCCTGTTCATCTCAATTCTCAAAAATCGTATCAAGCTGAGATTTGAAGGTCCCTAAAGTCCTGCTCTTCACCACACTATTGGGTAATTTATTCCACGTGTTTGTTGTTCTTTGCATAAACGAAAGCTTCCTAACATTTGAGTGAAAGTTTGTCGTTACGGAAGCTAATTTGTTTGATTCCATCATTAAGGTTTTGGTTAAATTTTACATCATACCTTCCTGATACAATTAGTGGGAAAAGATAAAGAGGAAGAAGTGGAAAATCTACCTTTAGCATGTGCCTGTGTTCTTATTGAAGAATTTATTTCACAGTAACAACTGGTGTCCACTGTACTAATTCAGTCAGTCTGTCATCGTCCAACCCGCTATATCCTATGTACACGGTCATGGGGGTCTGCTGGAGCCAATCCCAGCCACCACAGGGCACAAGGCAGGAAAAAATCCTGGCCAAGGCTCCAGCCCACCGCAGACTGCACTCTTAATCTTTGTATTCAGTCCCTCCTCATAGCTCATACCTCTCAGTCCCAGAATCAGCCCAATTGTTCTCCACTGGACTCTCTTTTGTAATGTGGAGACCAAAACTGAATACAGTACTAGAGGTAAAGTTTCACCATAACTTCCATTGACTTATAGTCCACACATGGTGATATCTAACATAACATCTTATCAGACTTCTTGATCACTTCTGCCCACTGTGTGGATGTAGATAGTGTTGAGTCCCTTATGATTCATGGGTCCTTCTTATAAGATGTACCATATATACTCATGTTTAAGTTCTCCCACGGATAAGTCGCGGCCTGATTTTACCGTATAATTTCCCATATTTTATGTCAGTCGTATAAGTCGAATGCAGAAAACTCACGCTATTGGTATGATATGCTGATGCCCACCTGAGAGAGTAACCACGGAGCACACGGCCTTTATTTTTCTGTGTATTGTGCCTATGTGACCACATAATCATACCTGAACTACTCCGAAGTGTCTTTTGCAAGGTTTTGTGTTTTTTGTATCTCACACCCTCATACACCTTTATCTATGATGGAGCGTTCGATCAGAAGAAAATATGAAGCTGGGTTTAAATTAAAAGTAACGACAGAAATTGGCAGCTATGCTGCTGCAACAAATGTCAATGTGTCTGAGAAACTGGTGTGAGATTGGAGGAAGCAAGAAGATGTAAAACAAGAAAAAAACTGAAGTGTCGCATTTTTGAACGGGCGTATAAGTCGGGGTCTGATTTTATGATCGATTTTTTTGGGTTTCAAGACCTGACTTATACATGAGTATATACGGTACTTTCAAGATTCAGACCTCCCATTGTGTATCCAGATCTCATATTTTATTTCCTACTTGTAATACTTTACATTAATTTACAAAAAAAACTAAAAATCATCGTCCACAAATCTGCCCAAGCCTGTATGCTGTCCAAGACCCTCTGTAACAATTTAGCTGATTCTCCATTTTCTGCCCTTTCTCATCGTGTGGCATCATCTGCAAACTGAACACCATTTCAACATCACCTAATTCTGAAAGAGTTGTCCTCACTGTAAAACTTTAGATAGATAGATAGATAGATAGATAGATAGATAGATAGATAGATAGATATTGAGAGACACTGCAGAATTACAGAGAGGTCGATTATATTGGTACTCCTTATCTGTTTTTACACTGTACAGTTGTCTTGCTAGTACTGTAATGAGAGATCAAAATGGGAAAGTAAAGATCCATATCTGGCTGCTAAACACTTTCTCTTTTCTCCAATCACTTTAAACAGAAAGACCCCCCAGGCCCCTGCAGACACATCAATCGATCTTTCCATCCACTGGCTGTTAGTTGCGGTGAGTTTCAGAGACGTGCATCCGACAGCCTTTAAAAATGGACAGTGTCAGTTGCCAGCTTTGTCTTTTGTTCTCGTCACACTGAACAGCAGCTTCATTTAGATGAGTTATCATGATGATGATGAAGGTCATTGTCATTCTTAGACCCAAATTTCTGCTTTTCATTCTGTGGAGCAAAAATGCAGAGTGCATTGATTTTGAATTTGCCATTATGATGTGAGTGTAAATCCCTGGACTTGGACACAGACAACAACAACGTTACCGGCTAAATGAAGAGCACAGCATTGTGGTGACAGTCACAAGGATGTCTGAAAACCTGGGCTTTTTGTGCAAATCCACAGGATCAACGATTAATTGAAGAGAGCTGTCAAGGACCAGGTGCCAGCTTTGGACCATAAAGGTGAGCCTTGATATGGGAAGTTTGTAGATGGCATAAAGAGGTTGAGCAGGGATCTGGTTTTAATGCATATAAAAAGAAATTAAGGCTCTACAATATGAAATTTCTAAATGTAGTGGATGTAATGAGTAATAGTTTTCCAAGAATTAGGGCAAAAAATGTGACATCTGCCAAAAACACTCATCGTTTATAAGATCTACAGTAGGTGGCATATTTCACTGCACTAAGCTAACATTTTCAGCGGGTTGATCTTTTCCTCCGCTCTCCATTTGTTCTTCCCATCTATTGGTCCCATCAAGCCTCTATCTGCTTCCTCATCTTCAAGACAGCCTGGCATCTGATGAGCAGATCATCTTAAAGGTGCTGCAAACCTTTCAAATATTCTTCATGCAGTTTAGGCTGGAAGTCTACAAAAGGGCTAATAAGTGACATTGACATTAAAGAGGAAAGCCTGCTAGCGGTTGGGTATTGAATGATGCTGCATGTTCATGGAGGCAGTGCAGGGTCTTCTTGATGGTCATGATGGGGCTTTTAAATCTTATTGATAAGAAAAATCAATGACCTCATTAACATCAAAGAGCCAATTTTAGATTTCAAGTGATAAGTGAAAAATCTCCAAAGCCACTAAACATATGTGGTCACCTGGGGTAGGCTGACTGATCTTTATACATCAGATAAGTCCCCCATTTAATCAAACTTTTTAATGAGGCGCTTTGAACTCCACAAACAGAATTTAGTGACAGATGACTCCAAATAGAAAAATGCTTCGTTTCTGATGCCAGTGGATACACGCTAACTAGACCAGAGATTTTTTTTACAGATGCTTAATGTTGTTTTTAAAGAGGATGTTCATCTTGCCTGAAGAAGGGGCCTGAGTTGCATCGAAAGCCTGCATATTGTAATCTGTTCATTTAGCCAATAAAAGGCGTCATTTTGCTTGACGTCTCATTGCATCCATAATGGCTAACACGGTACAACACCCTGGTACTGCAGAGGATGCTCAGAAAATCTAACTTGTCATTGCCTGAGCTTAGAGTCTAATTGTGACCACCAGGGGGTGCTCTAGTGCTCCAGAGGCGTAGGTCGGGGGTAATATCCTGCCGTTATTTTGTATTTTGTGACAGACAAATGTTCTCCGTTAGGAGGATGAAACAAGCAAATAAGGTGGTCCGAACCTGGGTGAATGGAGCCAAAGGCATCTTCTGTGCCCCATTCTGTATCCAAAGCTTAGGGTGGTCCCAGTAGGATTTTGTGAAGGTCTGTATTCAGAAACTCAACTGAAACTGGGGGGCTCGGAAGGGAATCAAAGTATATACGTACTAATATATATGGAGATTTGCAAAAAACATTATTGTAGAACAGTGCTACTCAACCTCATGTACTTCAGGGGGCAAAAACTGAAAAATAGTCTGACTAAAGGGCCACAATGCAAAACAAGTTAACATTTTCTGGCATTTTTGCAGGGCTGTGGAGTTAAATATATGCAGTGTGGAAAGCGTACCTCCAGACACAGAATGTCCAAAACACACTTCTTTATTTTCTTTTCTTAAGCACCACAATGCCTTCAATTACCAACCCTCTCCTTTCTTTTCTTCTTCTTCCTTCTTTCTCTCTTTCTTGATCTCCTTCCTCCTCCTCACAAGCTTCGTCTCCTTCCTCCCAACTCTGGCTCGTCTACTGGAGGGAGGCTTCCCCTTTTATTATGACCCGGATGATCTCCAGGTGCTCCCCTTGACGTCACTTCCTGGTGTGGCGGAAGTGTCAGGAAAGCACCTGGAAGCACTCCGGGTGTCCTCGGAATTACTTCCGGCAGCACTTCCTGGTGTGGCGGAAGTGCTGCCATCCAGGCTTCTCTAACTGTCCGGGCGCCCCCTGGCGGTGGCCACGTCCTCTCATAAAGAGCGTCCCAGCTCCGTCCCTGTGACCCCCAAATAGCCCCGGGTGGCTGCCCTCTCGTGGCCGAGGAGTAACATTGTCCAAGCCAGGGACTATCCCGGCTGGGCAGTGTCCCCGGACATCTGTGACAGCAGATAAATCCTTTGACTCCGACTCTGACTCCTTAGTTTCCAGTATTTCTTTCTTCGATACCCCAACTCCGACTCCTCTGTATTTAATATGCTAATGTATTTTCCATGTTGACTGAAGGAAGGCAACATACACATCATTTAACAACAGAACTACTGGCTAGGGAGTTGACTCTCTACCGTATTATCCAGTTTAAACAAAAGACAAGAACCCCTGAACACACATCTGGCCATAGCACACACCTCCACCTACATCCTTACACTTGTTTACACTCAAATGAACTTGTTAAACACATTATATCTGAAATAAAATGAAAACACCTCCTGTAATGTAGCATAACCCAGATTACAATATGTGAATGTCGGGTTGTATAATAGCTCAGCTGAACTTCACACTAGTAGTAACACAACTATGCACTGGGCTTTATTCTTACATCAGAGAAGTACTTAATTATGACTATTGTTTGTGAAATGGGACATTTGAACTTACTGTATTTTTTTTTCATTACAATTTAAATTATATAGGAGTCCAAGTTGGTACATTTTTGCCGACTCCAACCCCGACTCCAAGTACCCAAAATTGTCTTCCACTCCAACTCCTCAACTCCGACTCCTCAACTCCGACTCCAACTCCACAGCCCTGCGTTTTTGGTGTTAAAACTAGCAAATCTATTTAACAAATTTTCTTTGCATTTGGGGTTACGTTTAACCCTTTGATGATGATTGGTCGCAAAATTGCTTCTAACCGCTTCAGCCCTGAATGCAGCTGAGGTGATGTATGTATCCCGCCAATGCCAGTTGATGCGTATTCGATACGTACCAAGGATCGTATTGGAAGCACTGGTCACGCCATCTAGCAGTCATGGTGGAAACTACATCCGCCTGATGGAAGCGAAGTGTTGGCGTGGCCATAAACATGGATTTTGGCTACTAATTTCGAGAAATCGTCCAAATTTGAGGTAAGTTGTGGTAAGATGAAAATACGTACCAGCTTATTATTATTATCTCCACTTAATTTCAACAAAGTGTAATTGCAGACCGCAGTACCTATTTGTCCTCTTTGTCTTGTAACTACCATCACATTAGACTACGATTAGCATTAGGGCCCCGTTACACTATGGCTAAGATTAGGGTTGTAGGAGGGTTATCTCAGTCAAATGGCGTTTTGTGACTGACATTGTGGGCATTACCTGATCTGTGTCATAGGTATTGCAAGCTGCAGCTAGACCCTTCTCCTTAATTTACCATCCGCTTGACAGCAAAAACACAAATAATTTCTTTTTTTACATAATTGTAAATATATTTAGGCAACAAGGAGTTAATAAACAATCCTTCAAAAGAACAATAAATGTAGAAATTAGCACTTTATTTAAAGTTGAGCTAACACAAGACTTCTCTTGTTGTAACCATATCATTAGATAAGAACAATTTTAACAAATAACATTTATCTGAAAATGGGAGTAAAGTAAAAATGCATCTTAAAATAGTTATGAAAGCTATTTGAAACTTTAATGTAATTTAGATTAATTAACATTTTATTGCCCCATCTACTTTTGATTTTTAAATGCCTGCATATAAGGATAATATGTAAGTAACATATGAATACTGCCGTGCTCCACCATAAATACAAACGATAATATAATCAGGATGCTTATTAATTAGTTAGAGGTCAAATTTGTGCTTTGTTAAATGTTCTATGTTCGTTTGAAATTTAGCGTTTTGCCATTTTCTTGTCGTTTTCACCAGTAGCTCTCTAAATGTTTTGTCTGCTTCGCGTTGTGATACAGAAAAAAACTTCGCATGAACTGAAAAAACGTATAAAACACTAGTGTGCCCCCTTTTGAGAGAAAACAGAATGTTTTTGTTTTGAGCAGGAACTTAAATTCTGAAAACGATTAATAGACTTTAATACATTTCTTACTTCCTGGGGGCCACAGAAAATGGTTTAGGGGCCATATGTGGCCTACAGGCCACGTGTTGAGTAGCCCGGTTGTACAAATTAGTGACTTGCAGAGCCCCAAAATTAGCTACCCT
This sequence comes from Polypterus senegalus, assembly GCF_016835505.1. Taxonomy (NCBI): domain Eukaryota; kingdom Metazoa; phylum Chordata; class Cladistia; order Polypteriformes; family Polypteridae; genus Polypterus; species Polypterus senegalus. The sequence goes on from NC_053154.1 coordinate 27,920,294, forward strand.
GTTTAGCTGCAAGTCAACAGAAAAGCAATAAAACTTTAATGAAATAAACAGGTAGGTGCTTGGGGGCCACAGTAGCACAAAACAAATCATTGTCTGAATGAAACTGAAGGCTACCGTGTGCTAAAAAAAGTCCCTTACTTTTGATTTAACAACTCCATGCTTGACTCTATAAATTCTTAAAAGTTGTGCAATGTTCAATAAAATAAAAGCATGGAGGTAGAATTTAAAACTCACTGAAAAATATATGAACTGACAGGCAGCCTCAAAACGGATGGACCAGTTCATTCTTGATCCGCTGATGGCGTGAGTCATGATTTCACTTTTGTTTCCAATTTTTTCAAACAGTTCCTGGTGCTCTAAAAATGATTTATACTGTACATTGTTTGGTCATGTTTGAGACCCAGGAATCCAATGGTCACGCTTAATTTTTGTTTCGATGCAACTTTACTTCAGGATCTTCCTTTATTTTGTGTACTCCTGTAGTGTCAAGTTGTTCCATGGGCACATCCAGTTTGAGGCTTGAATGTTGACAGGTTCTCAATGTTTGTTAGGAGTGACATCAGGGGTCATGGATGGTGTGACATCACAGGTCAGGAGGTATAAAGGTCAGCCCCTTGGACTTTCTGGTTTGTCCAAGATTATGGATCTTCAAAAACCATGCATTACTTAGCATAATTTAATTTTAGTTTCAAGGAGGCACTAGCGTGAGGTTTAGTTGGCTTTCAAATCCACTCTGCCTATTGGTTTATGTCTTAGCCTTTGCCCCTTTGGATTTATTTGCTTCATTCTATTGATTTCCTAGCTTTGATCTTTTGCTTGTTCTTAACCACATATCTCAGCATACTTTTATCTCCTGATTCCAATTAATAATCATCTGCTGCTGCTGCTGCCCCGTTCAGTCAGCACATTATCCAGAGAGATTGATTGTTGACAAGTCATCTCCATAACTATTGTAGATATTTTAATAAAACGTTAACTTATAGTTTTTTCTATGTGCTTACACACAATTTATGAAACTACAGCTCATTTATTCAAAACTCTACACACGATCCCCAAAAACACTTACACAACATGGAAAATGTCAGACATTCCTTGCAAAAGAACTCACTTTATTCAAAACCATAATGGTATTTAGACATTAAAAACTTACACGCAAATGGAGAACTCTACCTAAGCACCAACTATACACTGATGGGATCGATTCACATCACTGCCACCCTCTTTGCATTTCCAGTGTGCCGTGCATGGAGGTCTGCTCTAAATGGTTCCAAATATATTCAAACATCTCTTCAAAATATGCATACATACCGTATATACTCGTGGATAAGATCTCCTGCGGATAGGTCGGGACTTGATTTTATCGAATAATTTCTGGTATTTTATAATGTCGGTCATATAAGTCGAATGTAGAAAACTAACGCTATTGGTACAAGGGATTACAATATGCTAGCGCCAACCTAAGAGAGTAACCACGGAGCACACGGCCTTTGTTTTCTATGTGGGTTTGGCAATGCATTGTATCAGCGTGTGCTCCTAACCTCTCTCTCTTTATTATGCCTACGTGACCACACAGTAATACCCAAACTATTCCGAAGCAAAGTTTGCATTGATTTGTGTTTTTTGTATCTCATACCCTCATACACCTTTATCATAAGAGCATCCCTTATCTACGATGGAGCATTCGATCAGAAGAAAATATGAAGCTGGTTTTAAATTAAATGTCATTGAAGTAGTGAAAGAAATTGGTAACTGCGCTGCTGCAACAAACTTCAATGCATCAGAGAAACTGATACGAGATTGGAGAAGGCGAGAAGATATAAAAAAAATGTAAGTGTCGCATTTTTGAACGGGCGTATAAGTTACAGTTTGATTTTATGATAGATTTTTCTGGTTTCGAGACCTGACTTATACGCGAGTATATACGGTAGTCAATTTAAAATACAACAACGAGGGGAATAATATTAAATTTACTTTCTAAAAGCAATATATTTGAACCATACATGGGCATGAACATTAGCCTTATCGGTGAAACAAATACAGAAGAAGATACAGGGAACTGGAATAAAAGAATGGAAAAGAAAATGAGGCTGAATCCTGTCTTCTGTTTGGGTCTGGCCATAGCACCTTATCTACAGTATATCACAAGCGATGTTTTCTCTCCCAAGACGGTGGGAAAAGGAACATCTGGTGGGACATATTCACCCCTGGCATATCCACTTATCTTTATCCCCAACAGGCCTCCATCTTTGTCTGGAGAAAGGATATGTGTATGCAGGGCTGGTGATCAGATAGCTTGAATCTCCATGATGAGATACATTGTTTAGTGGGGATGTGGAACGGTGAGTATGGTGGGAGATACAGCATGAAAAATCGTGGATGGTTGATGAACCAAATTCAGAGCACAGAAGCCTCACTCATACTCAAACCACGGGTGACTGCGTGATCCACCAGAGTGGCCAGGAGTTCATCCTTGATGGCTCTGTTTTGTCTTCTTCAATGTCCATGTCCTTTTCCTCCTCGTCCTCTTCTTCTGTAAGCAAACAATGGTTGTCCAGACCAAGAGAGCTAACCTGTTGCCAATTTATAATCCTCACGCTCTGCTATCTCAGTTAAGTAATTAACTGTGTTCAGACACTTTAGTGTAAGCAATTGGGCAATAAGTGTACCATATTGAATGGAATAGTTTTCCAAATTAAAATAAAGAAGAGTCTGGTTTTGGTAATTGTGTCTAACGTAGAGAACTGTGTGTTGTGTTTTTCAAAATGTGACCTTTTGAAATTGCAAAACCAAGTGCTAGATTGGAAGTTCTTTAGTTAAAAGATTTTGTACTGGAGTGGAAAGTTTCAATGATTGTGACTCAGGTACCAGTTTTTGTTAGTTCACAATCAGAAAAAATTGAAATAGATACATTTGTTAGCAAACACAAAACTGTTGTATCTATCTATTATATAGTGCCTTTCAGTTCTATCTATCTATCTATTATACAGTGCCTTTCAGTTCTATTTATCTATCTATAGTGAAATATGGCGGCCTGGACACACACAGGCGGACACCGTTTTAATTATCATCCCACGTTTATTTACAGTATTTACAAATGTTAAGTGCACCGCCACCAAACCCCCAGTTCCCCAAAGTCAATATCCACTGTCCACACACACAAAACACTCGGGCCTCTCCTCGCCTCCTCTGCCACGACCTCGTCGTCCTCCTCCTCACCCGACTCCAGCCTTGATTGCAGGGCGGCGGCTCCTTAAATAGGCGGCTGATTGCCGACCACACCCAGCCAGCCACCTGTGACACTATCTATCTATCATACAGTGTCTTTCAGTTCTATTTATCTAGCTATCTATTATATAGTGTCTTTCAGTTCTATTAATCTAGCTATCTGTCTGTCTATCTATCTATCTATCATACAGTGCCTTTCAGGTCTTTTTATCTATTGTATCTATCTATAGTATTGTTCATATGAACCTTAGGCTTCTTTGCCAGAAAATATCATTGCATAAGGAAAGCATTTAGAATATTAAATCAATTTGAGAAGGAAGCCAGAATGGTGAAACTTGTTGAAACCACCCCTTAACAGTAAGTAGGAAAAAATAACACTGGACTGAGAAGACCTTGGTTCGATTCCAAGCATGGCGTATTTCAGGGTTGTTATTCTCCATAAAAGTATTGTAAAAGGAGTCAGGTGGTACATTTGGAAAAACTCTCATGACATCAAAGTGAAGTACCAAAAAAGAAAAAACAGAGATATGAGTGTTTTGACATTTTTTTCAGTCACACCAGTGCTGTTTGTTCAGTTCCAGAAGATTCCAAACATAGGAAAGTATGGAAGATTTTAAAGTGCATTAAATGAAATATGCGAGCCATAAACAGATAAGAAATCTGGGAGAGACTCTGAGTAGAGTCGCTGCTCCTCTGCATTGAGAGGAGTCAGTTGAGGTGATTGGGGTGTTCCGGGCATGCCCCACTGGGAGAAGGCCATGGGGCAGACACAGGACACGCTGGAGAGAGTACATCTCCCAGGTGGCCTGGGAATGCCTCGGGGTCCTCCCAGAGGAGCTGGAGGAGGTGGCCGGGGAGAGGGAGGTCTGGGCTTCCCCGCTTAGGCTGCTGCTCCTGCGACCCAATCTCTGATAAGCGGTGGATAATGGATGGATGGATGGATAAACAGATAAATGTTTATAAAATTTAATATACACATGGAAACATTTTAGAAGAACATATTAGGTGGAAGACCTCTATTAAACTCCACTGCTGGGTGAACATAAATCAACATTTATTGATCTGCATGTTAGGCAGTTGCATGTTTGATCTATACATGAGTCTCTTAGACTTTATTCTAGAACATTTAAAATGTAGGTCATTTTGGAAGCATGAAAACAAGAATGTAGCTGCTAATTTCCTGGCCTCTTACAATTCTCATAAGTATTAATATCAACAATCTAACTGCAGAATGCAGAGAACCACCAACTAGTATAAAGACATACAGCAAGATGACAAAACTTCTTAAATTAAGGATCAACTCTGAGTGTACCATAAGCAGGTGCTTCTGTACAGGTCTTTGAGACAATTAAACAATCCGCACCTGGTCATGCTGACAGCCAGGCATCATAAAAATCTCCAGAGACTCTCCTGCCTATCATATTTTGATGACAAGATCTCATCAAGTCTAACTGGAGCTTCAAGGAGGACGTGGTATTCTTTGTTAATGTTTCACAAAGAACGTTGGTTAAGGTGACACTGGTAGAAGAGTCAGAGGGACTGGCGTAATCATCTAGGAGCAAGTGTGGGTGACAACTGTGTTTGGATATACACTGTGATGAGCTAGAACTCCAGCCAGGATTGACCTTTGCTTTGCTACATTGTGAACGGCTGAACCTGCTTTACTTGATTATGAAAATGAATGGAAATATGGAACCTTCTTAGATATGTCCATGTATACATTTGGAAATGTACTCAAGGACACCAATGGAAATTAAGGTGAAGCACGTTTAGGACTGACGTTAGGAAGCACTGCTTCTCAAAAAGAGTTGTAGGAATCTGGAAAAAACTACCAAGCCATGGAGTTGAAGCAGAAACCTTGACCATTTTTAAGAAGTTTCTGGATGAGATATTGGGACAGCTTCGCTATTTGTTGAACAAATGCGCTTGATGACTGAATGGTCTTCTACCTTTGGTCAAATGTCTTATGTTCTAAAATTCTTATGAAACTAATCTTTGTTTTTATTATATTGGGAGTTAATAAAGTACAATCTATCTATCTTTTAATAGAGCCTTACTAGCTAAAGTCACTTCAGTACACATGTACACATGCCCGTGTCAATCAAACAGAGGAAGCTCTGCAGTCTATTTGTGACTTTACGCTGTAGGAAGATACATAAATAAATCAAGGTAAATAACATTCAATCTGGCTTTTATATACAGTGGTGTGAAAAAATATTTGCCCCCTTCCTGATTTCTTATTCTTTTGCATGTTTGTCACACGAAATGTTTCTGATCATCAAACACATTTAACCATTAGTCAAATATAACACAAGTAAACACAAAATGCAGTTTTTAAATGATGGTTTTATTATTTAGGGAGAAAAAATCCAAACCTACATGGCCCTGTGTGAAAAAGTAATTGCCCCCTGAACGTAATAACTGGTTGGGCCAACCTTAGCAGCAATAACTGCAATCAAGCGTTTGCGATAACTTGCAATGAGTCTTTTACAGCGCTCTGGAGGAATTTTGGCCTACTCATCTTTGCAGAATTGTTGTAATTCAGCTTTATTTAAGGGTTTTCTAGCATGAACCGCCTTTTTAAGGTCATGCCATAGCATCTCAATTGGATTCAGGTCAGGACTTTGACTAGGCCACTCCAAAGTCTTCATTTTGTTTTTCTTCAGCCATTCAGAGGTGGATTTGCTGGTGTGTTTTGGGTCATTGTCCTGTTGCAGCACCCAAGATCGCTTCAGCTTGAGTTGACGAACAGATGGCCAGACATTCTCCTTCAGGATTTTTTGGTAGACAGTAGAATTCATGGTTCCATCTATCACAGCAAGCCTTCCAGGTCCTGAAGCAGCAAAACAACCCCAGACCATCACACTACCACCACCATATTTTACCGTTGGTATGATGTTCTTTTTCTGAAATGTTGTGTTCCTTTTACGCCAGATGTAACGGGACATTTGCCTTCCAAAAAGTTCAACTTTTGTCTCATAAGTCCACAAGGTATTTTCCCAAAAGTCTTGGCAATCATTGAGATGTTTCTTAGCACAATTGAGACGAGCCCTAATGTTCTTTTTGCTTAACAGTGGTTTGCGTCTTGAAATCTGCCATGCAGGCCGTTTTTGCCCAGTCTCTTTCTTATGGTGGAGTCGTGAACACTGACCTTAATTGAGGCAAGTGAGGCCTGCAGTTCTTTAGACGTTGTCCTGGGGTCTTTTATGACCTCTCGGATGAGTCGTCTCTGCGCTCTTGGGGTAATTTTGGTCGGCCGGCCACTCCTGGGAAGGTTCACCACTGTTCCATGTTTTTGCCATTTGTGGATAATGGCTCTCACTGTGGTTCGCTGGAGTCCCAAAGCTTTAGAAATGGCTTTATAACCTTTACCAGACTGATAGATCTCAATTACTTCTGTTCTCATTTGTTCCTGAATTTCTTTGGATCTTGGCATGATGTATAGCTTTTGAGGTGCTTTTGGTCTCCTTCTCTGTGTCAGGCAGCTCCTATTTAAGTGATTTCTTGATTGAAACAGGTATGGCAGTAATCAGGCCTGGGGGTGGCTACGAAATTGAACTCAGGTGTGATACACCACAGTTAGGTTATTTTTGAACAAGGGGGCAATTACTTTTTCACACAGGGCCATGTAGGTTTGGATTTTTTTCTCCCTAAATAATAAAAACCATCATTTAAAACTGCATTTTGTGTTTACTTGTGTTATATTTGACTAATGGTTAAATGTGTTTGACGATCAGAAACATTTTGTGTGACAAACATGCAAAAGAATAAGAAATCAGGAAGGGGGCAAATAGTTTTTCACACCACTGTAAGTAACATATAAATGTTTTTGACATAAAGACCTTCACAAAACATAATCACAAACTGGACTTTGCACAATATGTTGGCGAGCTCTGTATGCCCTGCTGCTTCGTTGAAGGATACGTATAGGGCAGACTGACTAGCAGGATGATGCCCGACCTGTTGCTGCATCCAAACGGTTCCATCTTTTGCCTTTATGTCTGGTGCAACAGCGTTGTTCATTTCTTGAGGAGACGGCTTATGTTATCTTTCTCTGATGAAGAACCCTCATCCTCATCCGAGTTCATCTCTGTTATAGCACGTCTTTATTTGAAAACAGCAGTGTCAGATCTGGGCGAGCGTGAAAGGTGACTGAGAGAATAAAACTGAATAAAAAAGAAACACTCACCTTTGAATTTACAGCGGCTGTCACAGACTCAAATTACATGTATGTTTTTATCGTATAATAATAACAGTAAGAGCAGCTCACTACTCAAAACATTAGCTCCAGTAAGCGGCCACGATCATACCTGCAACCTGTTGATTAGAAGTCAGCAGATGTTACCACTGTACTACCAAAGCCACAATGAGGCACCCTATCCCGATTTCTTTTTCTTTGGTTATAGTCTTGAATAAAAGCGCACTTGTTTTGTTATACTTGTACCTTTTGTGAAAGTGCTTATTTGATATTTGGACTTCTGTCTTCATACATTATACACTTCATGTCAAAATTTTGTCAATAGTACTACAACATAAAAAAGGTTTGTCTTTTAGGTATGTGTTCAACATTTCTGTCAAGCTACACTTACATAGTTCTTTGTAGACATGGAACATACATGAAATGTATCTGTTCCAAATAACGATATACTGTATTATTTACCCCATACTGCTCCTAGTACCTCACTCCCAGATAAACAAGGCTTGAGTTGCGAGAGCTGTTTGCCCTATCTGCGGTGGTGGGGAGGATGGGATAGCAGGCTGCTTTCTGCTTGTGCTGATCGACACATTTACAACACAAAAGACGCTGAATGGAGAGGTGCGAGCGGATTTAAGCTGGGCTGGTATTACGAGTTTTTTCATAGGCTTCAGCAATTCTATTGTTAAATTCCACACATTCCTTAAAAAACAGAGGACAATGTCTTATCTTCCCACCTGGTGGTGGACCCCAATGTGAGTCCGTTTTTAGATCTTTTTCAATATACAGTAATCCCTCCTCGATCGCGGGGGTTGCGTTCCAGACCCCCCTACGATAGGTGAAAATCTGCGAAGTAGAAACCATATGTTTGTATGGTTATTTTTATACATTTTAAGCCCTTATAAACGCTCCCACCCTGTTAACATTATTAGAGCCCTCTAGACATGAAATAACACCCTTTAGTCAAACGTTTAAACTGTGCTCCATGACAAGACAGAGATGACAGTTCTTTCTCACAATTAAAAGAAAGCAAACATATCTTATCTTCAAAGGAGCGCTGTCAGGAGCAGAGAATGTCAGAGAGCGCGCTAAGAAAAGCAAACAATCAAAAAATCAATACGTGCTTTTAAGTATACAGAAGCACCGCGATAAAGCAGCATTTTATAGAGAGAAGCAAACAATCTCAAGCACCGCGCGGGAAGCATATCTTATAGCATTGAGGAGTTTTAGTTAATATGTAATACATGCTCTGATTGGGTAGCTTCTAAGCCAACCGCCAATAGCATCCCTTGTATGAAATCAACTGGGCAATCAAACTGAGGAAGCATGTAACCTAAATTAAAAGACCCATTGTCCAGAAAGCGCGAACCAGCAAAAATCTGTGATATATATTTAGATGTGCTTACATTTAAAATCCGCGATAGAGTGAAGCCGCGAAAGTCAAAGCGCGATATAGCGAGGGATTACTGTACTGATATCAGAAAGTTATCACTTTCTATTTTCTATTTTTACCAAAATATGCTTTCACTTTTGCAAATTAAAACAATTCAATTAGACTTCATCCTAAACTTGGCCTTCAGGCCACTTGAAGTTATAGTCAAAGAGTTTAAATACCTTATTAAACAATAAAGGATTTACCAATGTTGGGGATTTTACTGATCAGGTTTACAAAAATTGAAATTGGGCAGCACTGTTGTTGATGAGTTGGTGTTCAGTCTCTGGGTTTTGTGAGGTCATTAATTACACAACTAGAATGGTTTTAATATGCCTGGGTACAGGTGCCCTTTTTATCCAGAGAACAAATAAAAAAGAAAGAACTTCCAGTGTGTGGGATTACTGACTCAACCAAACGTTAAGGAGGATGTCAGGTTTAAAACTAAGATTTAATAAAGGAATCACATGGATGGAGTTAAATTTCATTTTGTTAAGAAGAAAGATTTTATGGCTTATGTTTAACAATGTCTCATTTCATTCATTTGAAGGAGATGGCAGACACAGTCTAAAGGAATCAGCTGAAGACACGATGACTCCAGCACAGAGAGCCTTCTATAAGCTGGCCACGCAAAAAAGACTTGGGGATGAGCAGCGGAGGATTCTGAATGTCGTAGTTGCCACTAATTTTCAAAAACCATCAGTTTGAGAAAAACTAATAAACACATTTTATAATCAGAAAGAAACAATTTTTCATTGTTTTTCTTCCATTTCAGTAAACTGATATCACCTTTCAGCTTTCTTTGTGTTGTTTTGAAAACTTGAGATTGTATTTAAAAATGATTTGTATTTTTGGCATTGACATGCGTAGAAATGTCGACTTGGGACAAGCTAAGCTGGTGATTTTAAAAACAAGCAGGAATAAGATGGGAAACACTGCTATCCCCCAACAAAACATATATACTTGTACCTTTTGTGAAAGTGTTTATTTGATATTTGGACTTCAATCTTCACACATTATACATTTCATGGCTACCTTTTGTCAATTATTATTAAAACATGAAAAACATTTCTGTTTTAATGACATATTTACACAGATTGTTGAAGACACGGAACACACATAAAATGTATGTATTCCAAATGATGATATATTAGTCACCCTCTATAATTCTAGGCACCTCACTCCCAGATAAACCAATTGAGCAATCAGAATATTCTTTGCGACTTGAGCTGTGGCAGTGGGATTGGGATGGGATAGCAGGCTGCTTTGCTGCTTGTGCTGATCGACACATTTACAACACAAAAGACACTGACGGAAAGGTGCGAACAAATTTAAAGTGGGCCAGGATTACGACTTTTTTCATAGGCTGCAGGGATTCTAGTGTTAAAAAGTCTCATCATTTGACAACCAGTGACTGCTACATATCAGTTTCCTGGAGGCTCAAATGGTAAACAGACAGGACAACTTATTGAAAAGCTACAGTGCTATAGAAATGATAATGAGGCCTGCACAGTCGATCGTCACAGTGCTGATGTGGTTTATGCTGCTATCTTCTGCCTCCCAGAGACATGATAACTGTCTTTGTAAATTTCTACTGCTCTACCATGTGTTTTTTCTGCAGGTACCCCTACAGACACACTCTAATGGTATAATCAAGGACTCTAAAATGGCTCCATGAAAATAAGCCCATCTTACAACTGACTACCACTCTGTCGATGGTCAGTTCCTGTTATTAACCCAGTTTTCCAGCAATGAGCTCCAGACCACCAAAATCTTGCATTGGACTAAACAAGTCTGTAAAAACAATTAAATATAAAAGGTTTTTCATGCAGTTGAATTCCAGATCATCCGGACCATGTTTTGTACGTTGCATTTGCCTGTGTCTCTTTTGGTTGACTAAATCAAAGCAACAGTTTCTTGAGTTATCTGGATAAACAATGAGGACAACATTAACATGTAGGTCATTCAATCTGAAGAAAAAAAAGTGAAACTGAGAAATAAAGCTCAGACTGCAATAATGATTGATCCTCCCAGGGAAAATCCATACATCAATCCATAAAACGTTTATTCGCCACAGGAAAATACTTTTCGAGAAACATTACAGAGTCATTTAGAAATCAGTGAAGATTGTCACTCATTATGAAACGGTCAAGTCCTTCTATTCATCACATGTATTTTTACAAACACTTTGCACAATCACTTTTTCTTCTAACTAATTCGGTCTTCACATTAACTTTCTAATAGAGCGCATTGTTCAGAGCATTTCCCTTTCTTCTTTGACAAAATGAAAAATGAAGCGAGAGTTATTTGAAGCCGCACTCTCAAGTTTAGTTACAGAAGTTTTGAATTCCATCGGTCATGCTGGGTTCAGACAGTGCAATGAAAGACTTGGGCCTTTATTGTTCAACTTCATGGAAACATCATGTCCACATTCATTAAAGTGAGCGCAGGAGTTCCCCCAAGGCTGCCGCCTCAGTCTCCTTCTCTTCATACTACTAATGTCCAAATGCTCCATCAGGACCTCATCAAAGCACATTGTAAAGTATCCAGAGACACCATCATGATTGGCCTCCTAACTGGAGGAAGTGAGTCAACAAGCAGACAGGAGGTGAGTGAGCTGGAGGAGAGGAGCAAGTCCACAGGAAATTATTATGGACTTCAGAAGGCCCCAATGTTAAGGACATGCTGAAATGCCTGAGAATTATTGTAAGCAGTAAATTACCAGGAAATTATGAATGAATATCAAGATCAAGTGACAGGCCAGGCTCAAAAATCATGACATCAGACTAAAACAGAAAAGACATTACTCATGTTAGAACATTAGATCAATCTAGACAAGAACAGGTCATTCAGCCCAACAAAGCTCGCCAGGCCTATCCACTTAATTCTTCTAAAATTAAATCATATCAAGTTTTGAAAGTCCCTAAAGTCCTACTGTCTACCACACAGCTCGGTTGTGTGAGGGACGGTCGGCAGCTCAACCCTGCCAGGACGCCCAATTCCAGGACACTGCCTCACCCAAAACGATAGATGGAGTGTAGCGGTGCCCCAGATTTCCACTGGGCATTCTGCAACTTGGAGTCCAGTTTCTCAGCCCTGTTGGGTGCCGTGGATGCCACCATGGGGAGTTCTAAAAGGACCTGGGGAGTCATGCTTCCCTTGCAGCCCGGAAGTGCAAGGAAGTACTGTACTTCCGGGCTGTTTAAAGAGCTGGAATTTTTTATCCAACTTGGAAGTGCTGGCAAGTCACATAGACGAAAGAGTAGAAACACTTCTGGGTCAAGGGCTATCTAAAGGACTGTCTATGTCTATAGTTCTCTGTGTAAAGAAACTGTGTTCTTGAGGAACTCATTTTAAACTCACAGTCTCGATCCACTGCATTAAGTACCTTCATAACTTTAAACACTTCAATCATGTCTCCTCTCAATTTCCTTTTTCTTAAATTAAAAAGGTTCAGCTTCTTTAATCTATCATCCCTTTTAGTAGTGGAATCAGCCTAGTTGCTCTTCTCTGGATTTTGTTGGTTTTTTTTTTTTTTTATTGATTTTATTGTAATCCATACAAAGCAATCAAGTTTTTACAAAATGAAAAATTGAATTAAGAACAGATCGATCCCCACCCCTGAGAGAGAGAGAGCAAGCCAAACAGCGTAAAATTTAAGGCTTGTAAAATACCTAAATTAATAAATTCTCTGTGCTTTATGACTTATTTTAAAATATTACTGATTAGACCCTGCCATGTTTTGAAAAATGTCTGTACGGATCCTCTAACTGAGTATTTGATTTTTCCAATTTCAAATAATATAACACATCAGTTTCCACTGACTTAAAGAGGAGAGTTTGGGTTCTTCCAGTTTATCAGAATAAGTCTGCGTGCCAAAGTGTAGTGAATGCAATCACAATTTGTTTGTCTTCTCCACTTTAAACCCTCTGGAAGAACCCCAAACACAGCTGTTAATGGGTTAGGAGGGATTGTGAGTCCAAGGCTATCTGAAAGGTAATTAAAAATTTTTGTCCAGAATAATGTTAATTTGGTGCAGGCCCAGAACATGTGACCCAGTGAGGCTGGGACTTGGTTGCAACGTTCGCAGGTTGGATCATGCCCTGGAAACATTTTGAGAGTTTTAGTCGAGACAGATGTGCTCGATATATAATTTTGAGTTGTATAAATGTATGCTTTGCACATATGGAGCTCAAGTGAATTCTCTGCATTGCTACTTTCCACTCCTTTTCTGATATATTAATTGAGAGATCTTTTTCCCAGTGTCCTCTTGGATCTTTGAAAGGGAGGGATTGTAAAATGATTTTATATATTGTAGAGATGGAGTCTAAGTCCTTGAGATTGAGCAATATTTTTCCAGCATGGATGAGGGTGCAAGATGAGGAAAATCTGGAAGGTTCTGTTTAACAAAGTTCCTGATTTGAAGATAGTGAAAGAAATGTGTAGCTGGAATGTTAAATTTGGAATGTAATTGTTCATAGGATGCAAAGACGTTGTCTATATAAAGATCTCTAAGCAAGTTAATTCCAAATTTTTCCAGATATTAAAACTGCATATGTTTGTGAAGGTTGAAAGAGGTGGTTCTCTTGCAGGGTGCCACAGATAGAAGCTTCTCCGTCTTAAAATGCTTTCTACATTGGTTCCAGATTCTAAGTGAGTGGAGCACAATTGGGTTATTAGTGTATTGCCGATAACGTGTGTTTATTGGAGCAGAGCAGGAATACAAAGAAGTACTGCAGGATTTTACTTCTATTGCGGTCCATGCCTGTGTATGTTCTTCTATTTGTGTCCAGGTTCTTATCGCCTGTATATTTGCTGCCCAGTAATAAAACTGGAAGTTAGGTAGAGCCATGCCACCTTCTGCCTTTTGTCTTTGTAGGGTCGCTCTTTTGATGCGTGGATGTTTTGAATTCCAAATAAATGAGGTTATTGTTGAATCTAATTGCTAAAGAATAATTTATTAATGTATATTGGAATGTTTTGAAATAAAAAGGAGCTTAGGAAGAATATTCATCTTAACAGTGTTAATTCTTCCAGCTAGTGTGAGATGAAGGGTTGACCATCTATGCAAGTCTTGTTTAATTTTTTCCATGCAGACGTGAAATTTTGTTGATAAAGAGCTTTATGTTTACTTGTGATGTTTACCCGAGGTATTTAAACTGTTCTGCAATGATAAAAGGTAGGGTGTCTAATCTAATATTATATGCTTGAGAATTCACTGGAAAGAGTACACTTTTATTCAGATTAATTCTGAGACCAGAGATCTTTTGAAATTCTGTGAGTGCTGCTAAGACTGCAGGCACAGAATTTTCTGGGTCCGATATATACAGTACCATGTCATCTGCATATAATGAGATTTTCTGTTCCAGTCCTTCTCTGCTAATCCCCTTTATCTGATCAGTATTTGGACAATGTATTGCCAGTGGTTCAATGGCAATCAAACAGCAGCAGTGACAAGGGCATCCTTGTCTAGTGCCACGTTCTAGTTTAAAGTAGTCTGAGCAAATGTTATTGATGCAAACTGAAGCTTCTGGGTTAGTATACAGTAATTTAATCCATGCACAAATGTTGGGCCAAACCCAAACTTCTCCAATGTAGTAAAAGGTATTTCCATTCAATCATGTCAATGCTTTTTCTGCATCCAATGATAATAATATTTCTGGGGTGTTTGATTTAGTTGGTGAGTATATTACATTAAACAGGCGTCGAAGATTTGAAGATAAGTGTCGGCCCCTAATAAATCCAGTTTGGTCTTGTGATATTACGAGGGAGCACTTTCTCCATCCTTCTAGCTATGATTTTAGAGAGTATTTTAACGTCGTTATTCAGAAGTGAAATTGGTCTGTATGATGCACATTGTAATAAGTCCTTATTTTGTTTTGGAAAGACAGTGATTAGTGCTTGGCGAAAGGTTTGAGGAAGAGATTGGTTATCTCTGGCTTCTGTAAATGTTGCTAATAGGAGGGAGCTAGCTGAGCGGAGAATTTCTTGTAAAACTCTGCAGGGTAGCCGTCAGGGCCTGCTGCTTTCCCGCCTTGGAGTGACTTTATAGCATCTAGTAATTCTGATAACGCCAGAGGTTTATCAAGTTCCTCCACACTAAAAGCGTCTATTTGTGGTATCTGTAATGTATCCAGAAATGCATTAGATTGTGTATTGTCTTCTTTAAACTCAGTAGTATATAGGGATTTATAGTAGTCTCTGAAAGTGTGCATTATATTTTTGTGTTTGACGATTTTATCTCCGTTTGTGTTGGTGATTACCGAGATTGCGTTGCACACTTTTTGCTTGTGAATTTGTTGAGCTAAAAGCTTATTAGCTTTCTCTCCATGTTCATAATAATGATGTCTGGATTTGTAGATTAGTTGTTCAGTTTCTTTAGTTGTCAAGAGGTTTAATTCTGAATGTAGAGCCTGCCTCCTCCTATGTAGAGTCTCGCTTGGTAGTCTGGCGTGTTCTTCATCTATTTTAGTAATTTCGCTTTTTATCTCTGCTACTTTCTTGGCTCTTCTCTGGATTCTGTTCCAGTGCTGCTGTCTTTTTTGTAGCCTGAAGTCCAAAACTGTACTGTCTAAAAGTGTCAAAGTCAGAAATTTTAACCACTGTTTAATCTTGCTAGGAATAAAAGAAAATGAGTTCCTTGCCCTATCTATATGTCTTCTCTAGCACCACAGTGGCCCCGACCCTTGGAGAAGTGTCCAGCTGCAGTCAGGATAGTTTTAGGACTCGGACAGATCCGAGCACTTCAGACACTACGAGTTCCATAAATTGATGCCCCCTTCTGGTGCCATTCCCCTGTTACATTAGTGAATAGATGACAATGTTACACGTCCCTCATGACAAATTCAATTCCCTTTAGTTCCTTCACTCAAATGTGTATTCAGCATTTATTAAACTTCTAAACTATCAAGGTTTTCAAGGTTATCAAGGGATCAGTTCTGCATCTGAAGCAGTTGTTCTAATGTGTTATATTAGAGTCAAATTGAACAAAAAATCTTCACATTTTGTATTTTATAGTATACATTTTATATCTGCGTTTACCATGTCTCATTCATGAGACTGCACTTTTTAATATGAGTGAAAGGGAAGGTCTACAGGACAGTAGTGAGACCAGCTATGTTATATGGGTTCGGAGACGGTGGCACTGACCAGAAGGTAGGAGACAAAGCTGGAAGTGGCAGAGTTAAAGATGTTAAGATTTGCATTGGATGTGACAGGAATGGACAGGATTAGTACATCAGAGGGTCAGCTCAGGTTGGAGTGTTGGGAGACAAAGTCAGAGAGGCGAGATTGTGTTGGTGTGGACATGTGCAAAGGAGATATGCTGAGTATATTGGGAGAAGGATGTTAAGGATAGAGCTGCCAGGCACGAGATAAAGAGGAAGGCCTTAAGAGAAGGTTTATGGATGTGTTGAGAGAGGACATGCAGGTGATTGGTGTAACAGAGCAAAATGCAGAAGACAGGACGATGTGGAAGAAGATGATTTGCTGTGGCAACCCCTAACAGAAGCAGCCGAAAGAAGTAGAAGAAGAAGAAGAAGAAGAAAGTATATGCTGCACTCAATGGAGTAGTGGCTCTGTGGCTAAGGATCTCCACTGTTAATCAGAAGGTTGACCCCAATAAAAAATGGGAAATGCTAAGGAAGAAGACGAAGGAGAATACATTATATGCTGTACTCAGGTACGATTAACACTACATATTCTTATAGACTCTGAATCGAATAAATCTTATCATTTATGTAAACAGTCAAAATATGTACTGTAATACTACGTGCCGAACGTTCAGGAGCTCTTTAGAGTACTGTCTTAGAGGTCCTCTCTGTGTTATATCATTAGTACTGTATTATTACTGGTGTACAAACATTTTAATATTTATATTAACGATGCATTCATTTATTAATGGAGTTTATGCTCCAGAGGAGTGACGCACTTGCCCTCAGAAGCACGAAGAGGTATAAAGTAGTTGTTTGAGTCGCCCAACTAAGACCTTCTCTGTTAGCCGAGTGGTTTTGCGCTCCCATTGAGGATGGCTTGCGACCTCGTAGCAAGTACGAAGAGATGTTTTTAACATTAGCACGACAGATTATCCTGGTGGAGCTTTTTATTTATATTAAACTAGGGGGCTCTGTCCCCTGCTCTCTTCGCTCGCCAACCCCCGGGTTTGGTTAACCGGATATACAATTTAAAGAGATTGTTATTTTCATGGGAATTGTTACATATACATTATTTTCACTTTTACTTTAAAACTTCAGTTAAAACAATATTTGGAATTAACTTTTCTTCAAGATCGCATTGAATTTTGAGATCGTGCCCATGAGTGAATATCATTTCTTTCTCTCTAATAAATACACTGACTTTTTCAAATATTTGTCCCTGTGGTCTGTTAATTGTCATAGCAAAAGCTATTCTAATGGGAAACTGTAAATGTTTTAATACAAATGGTATATTAAGATCTCGTTTGGTGTCTAATGTTATTCGCGGAAGATGTACTACATTACCTTTTTTATCTCCTGAAAAATTTTACATGTTGTTCGACCAATTTTTAATACAACTAATCTTGTTCCATTGCATAGTCCATCACTCATACATACAGTAAATTACACAATAACATTTCGATACATCCTTCTTTCAACAGTAATTTGGCTAGTGGAAGAACGAACGGTGTTAACGATTGTAGATATTCTACAGGATATTTTTGATGTTTTCATCTTCCGCACCATCACTACCAACTGCTTAAGTAGTCTATTGATACGCATTTAATTAATTTGCCATGTAACTGATCGACAGTTTTCGCGTTAATTCGTTTGACTTCATCGTTTCTCCTGCCATATTTAAATGAAAGAGTCTAACAACTTTCTAAAATCCACTATACATCTCTATATGTATAAAATCCAGTATATGTCTGTCTGCTTTTCACAAGAGAACTACTTAATGGATCTAGATCTAGTTTTTTTTTTCAATAATTTGCTTAAACACAATTAAAGATTTGACAATTGAAAGATATTTAAATAAATAATAAGAGAAAATAAACACTAAAAGATAAAAATTGTTTTAAAATCTAAAATCTTACTTTTACTTTATTGGATAGAATTGTATCGGTGTACCTGTATTAAGGGCAATTAGGGCACAGTCTTCAATCACAGCAGGTGGCACTGTTGAACAAAAATTACACAAGTAGTTAACTTACCTCAGTAATTTACAATGCTATTAAATTAGCAAACTCAAATTACTTATATTCAATTTTTTCCAATTTTCTATGATAAGTTGAATGCAATTTCTTATCTAGAAAAAGTATTTTTTTACAGTATAGGGAATCTTTTGTGTCTGATGCCATTAGCTTGTTTCCTGGTGGTTGAGCAGGCTAATGGGGCTTGAAGGCTAAGAATACTTTTTAAGCAAAGCATTTACAAGGGTTTGTGAATTTGGACAACTCGCTGTTTTGGAGTAGTAATCATCATTATTATGAATCATGTCTGTTATTCATTTACAATAAGATGGTTGAAAGATCTTCATAGAGGACCAGTATGTCCAAGCTTGACATCATGGTTCTCTATCCTAAAACAGTGGATTGTTCTCTCCAGGTGGTCAACTACCCTTTGTGGAAGAGTTCAAGTATCTCAGGATCTTATTCATGAGTGATGGAAGAAGGGAACATGAGATCGAGAAGTGGATTGGAGCAGCAGCAGAAGTCCTGCAGGAGTTATACACATCCATGGTGGTGAGCTGAATCTAAAGACAAAACTTGCAGTTTACCAGTCGATTGACATCCCTGTCCTCACCTTTGATCACAAGCTGTGGGTAATGACTAAACAAATGAAATCTCAAGAACAAGTGGTAGAAATTAGGTTTCTTCACATGGTGGGTGGGCTGACGCTCCATAATTGGGTGAGAAGTTTAGCAGTTTGGGAGATCTTCAGAACAGAGAGAATCAAGAGCAGTAGCTGAGGTGGTTTGGGCATGCCATTAGGATGCCTCCCCACAACAGCGACTCCCCCTAGTGCTGTTCCTGACATGTCCCATTGAGCAAAGAACCTGTGGCAGACCCAGGCCATGCTGGATGGATTATATCTCTCAGCCTGCTTTGGAATGCTTCGGAAGAGATTAAATTTGTAGCTAGGAACAAGGAAGTCTGTGCTGAACTACTTGACCTCACCTGGAAATGTGGTGTGAAGCTGAGATGGGATGAGATAAGACAGATTTTCATTTTATGTTATTTTTTGGATATGTTATAGATGCCTTCAGAAAAAAGCAGAGGTATTTCTTTTTAATTAAGGATCAAAAGATGAAAGGTGAGCCAAAACTCAAACAAAGCTTATAACCAAAAAAATTGGAAACCAGGTCAAAAGATCAAAAGCAAAGCACAACGCATGTAAAGTGCAGTCATTCAAACCTTAGTTGATCCTTGAATGAATGTCTTTATCTTTACACCGTCCCACTGATGATGTTGTATGCTATGCATTGTCGGTGACTCATGAGAAATATTGCGATAGCAATGGTCAATACAAATAAACCCAAAATGGTGGCTCCTAATCTCAAAACAGTATTAGTTGATAATGTTAAAAAAATTAACATCAAACAATGCTTCAATCAAAAACACAAACATCAAAAATGAATTATTTGGGTTAATTAAAAATTAAGCAGAAATGGCAATTACAACGAAATGGTACATTCAGCTCATTTCTGTCCTATTCACCTAGATGGTCCAAAATAGCATGATGTCAAGTTCTAAAGGTTAAGTCCTCCTCTCCACCACACAACTTGGTTATTTCCTCCATGTGACCGTGGTTTAACATTCAATTAACATTTTAACACCATTGGTGCTGATAACTAAATTATGAAATGCAATGTCGCTCCCTCACTCCCTCATGTAAAATTTACTAGAAGCTGTCCCCTTTTCTCCAGCGCCACTCCTGCCACTTTGATCTTTCACGGTTTCTTCTATGCAGTTCAAAAGAACTTCTCTGCCACACCCACTGCGTGCACATTCACATTTCCAGCTCCACCTCACAGCTGCACTCAATCTGAGGAAATTCAAAAGGATGGGAAAATGGCAAATACTATCCCTTTATATAAAAAGCGTGACAGGTTAGATCCAAGCAACTATAGGTTAGTAAGCATAATGTGCACCACAGGAGAATTAATGGAAGAGAAAGGTGCAACACACAGCAAGAACGGGAGTTTTACTGAATAGTCAGATTGGTTCTGAAGAAGGAGGTCATGCTTCACTAACATGCTGGAATTCTATAAGTAAGCAACAAAAGGATATAATCAAAGTAGATCATGTTATATTATTTATCTTGACTTCCAAAAAGCATTTAATAAGGTGCCATATGAGATATTGGGTATCAAACTAAAAGAAGTAAGAGTTCACAGGGTTATATGTAGATGGGTCAGACACAGGAAGCAGAGGGTGATGGTGCAAGGAACCTCATCAGAATTGGCTGATGTTAAGAGTGGCGTCCAACAGGGGTCTGTGCTAGGGCCACTGCTGTTTTTAACATGTTACCGTCAATGTGTGAAATTATGCGTAGAATGCCTGGGAAATCTATAGAATGCTAAGAAAGGGACATTGAAGTATGAAACGATTAAAATTTTAAACATTTCCTAGACATTCTGTGCAATTCCAAAAGGCAAATTAGCAAGTCATTCTTGGGTAGGAATATAAGTAACAAGCTGGTTAAGTCTGCAGATGATACCAAGTTAGGTGGATTGGCATATAATTTCAAATCCATTGACTCATTACAGAGGGTCTTGGACAGCATACAGGCTTGGGCAGATTTGTGGCAGATGAAATTTAACGTCAGTAAATGTAAAGAATTACACATAGGAAGTAAAAATGTTAAGTTTGAATACACAATGAGAGGTCTGAAAATCGAGAGTACACCTTTATGAGAAGGATTTAGGAGTCGTAGTGGTCTCTAAGCTATCAACTTTCCGACAGTGTTCAGAAGCCATTAAGAAAGCTAACAGAATGTGAGGTTATATAGCGCCTTGATGTGTGAAGTACAAGTCACAGGAGGTTCTGCTCAAGCTTTATAACACACTGGTTAGGCGCTGATCCCGGTGGTTGCTATACTGTACAGTAGAGGTGGTTGAAGTGGCTTTACAGTGCTATTTAAATGTAGACAATTATTATTATTATTATTATTATTATTCAGCAAATGCTGACATCAAACTGCAGAATATGATCTCAGTGATTTTGACCGCGGCATGATTATGAGTTCCAGACAAGCTGCTTTGAGTATTCCTGTAACTGCTGCTCTATTAGACTTTTTCATGCAGAACAGCCTCTTAGAATTTATTCAGAATGGCGTGAAAAACAAAAAAACATCCAATGAGAAATGCTTTGTTGATGAGGGAGGTCAGTGGAGAGTGGCCAGACTGGCCGAACTGACTGAAATATTGTGGTAACTCAGATAAGCACCCTGTACAACTGTGATGAGCAGAAAAGCACCTCAGAATGCACAACGTGTCACACATTTAGGTAAGTGGCCATATCAGTGGCCTTAATAATAATAATAATACATTTTATTTATATCGTACCTTTCCTATTCTCAAGGTGGTTCTTGTCAGTCAAGAACAGAAAGCCGAGACTGCAGTGGGCACAGGTTCACCAGAATTTGACGGCTGAAGACAGGAAAAACTTAGCCTGGTCTGATGAACCTCAAGCTGATGGTAGGGTCAGAATTTGATGCCAATAGCATGAATCCATGCATCTAACCTGCCTTGTGTTAACAGTCCAGGCTGCTGGTGACGGTTTAATGGTGAGGAAAATGTTTTCTTGGCACACCTTCAACATGATATTTATTACCAATCAATCATAACTTGAATGCCAAAGCCTGTTTTGAGTTTTGTTGCTGACCACGTTCATCCTTTTATGGCCACAACTTATTCATCTTCCAATGGCTACCTCAAGCATAATAATGCACCATGTCACAAAGCAAAAGTCGTCTCAAACTGATTTCATGAACATGACAATGAGTTCAGTGTTCCTCATTGGCCTTCCCAGTCACCAGGTCTGAATCCAACAGAAGACCTTTGGGATGTAGTAGAACAGGAGATTCACTGCAGGAATGTGCAGCTGACAAACCTTCAGAAATTGTGTGATGCCATCATATCAACATGGACCAGAATCTCAAAGGAATGTTTCCAGAATCTTGTGGAGTTCCATGCCATGAAGAATTGAGACTGTTTAGAGATCACAAGGAGGACCTACCCAGTATGAGTATAGTGGGCCTAATAATTTGCACAGTGAGTGTCTATTAGTTTGGTGGGCAGCTCTCTATTGGTTCATTAAGCCCAGTGGTAAGCTGGTCTTCATGCCAAGGTTTATTTTTGACTTGTGCTTGATGCTACCAGAAAAACACTCTGCCTCTCTGCAACTGAGTGTTAGAATAAGTGTAATGTAAAAGTCGCCAAGCCACTTAATCCCTTTTAAGGTCACTGGTGCCACCAACACTGGATAAAATGGCCGGAAACAGCTTGGTGGTGGTGCCAGTCTTTTACATGGGCCTACTGCACTCGGTTGGGCCAGTGTAGTGCCAGTCAGCCCCACCTGCATATCTAAATGAATGTGGAAGATGAAGCACATGAACACGGAGAGAACAAGCAAACACCACTGGGGCAACTCTTGGGCACTGGATTTGAATACAGGATGGTGAGCCCATGAAGTAGCAGCAGCATATCCCACTGTTCTCATCTTTGAAAAAATGTAACGAAAGAATGAATATATTATTTCATGCAGATTGTGACAGACGTCATGATAGACCAGACATTAAAAAAAGTGCAGTTTGCGTGGGCTCAGCTCAGTGAGTCTCAAAGTGTGACAGCCAGCCAGCAAGAGAGAAGCCATGTGTCTTCCATCCCTTCATTCTCCAAATCCACATTTGCTACTTGCAGCTTATCCAGTTTGTAGCAATTTAAGAAAAGTGTTAGCTGTTAATGTGTCTTCTTTATGTGGTGCATCTCAGGTGGTATTTCCTCCATGATGTTTATGCGTGATTGAGTTCAGAGCATAAGGAACAAGGTTGGAGCTCCCACCCCGCCAGCAGTCCTTTGTTGTCCAACTTGACACATACAAAGAAGGATGATTTATAATTTTATGTGTGATTCATATTGATTTGGATTGAATTGGCAGTAGTGTGGGGTGGCATAGTGGCACAGTGGTTAGTGCTGCTGTCTCTGGACTCCATGATGCAGATTCACGGTCCATATAGTTGTGCTCTGGGTGCTTTGACTTCCTCTCACATCTCAAAGGCATAACAAGTTGACTGGCAGCTGTACATTGGCCTCTCATGGGTGAGAGTGCCAAGTGATGAGCTGGCAACCCATCCAGGGATGGGTATTATTTTGTGGGTGCAGGATTGAATGGCTGGAAGGTGGTAGTTCAAATCCCAGACCCTTTTTTTAAATATTATTGCAATGGGTTGGCATCAGAATCAAAACTGCACAAAGTAATAGTTCAAAGCACTCTATGAACGGTGATGTTATATGCGGAGTTAACTGTGGGCTTTGGTGGATTATCTATAGCATGGCATGCCCTCTAGTGTCCTCAAAGAATATTGCAGGCTTCTCCCCAGGATGCCACAACCTTTTTCTGTATGCAGAGGTTCTTGAGGAGTTCTCTCCATTTGTCCAATCATTGAATCAGTTCAAGATCATATGAGATGGAGCCTGTCCTAGTAGCACTGGCTGCCAAACAGCAGTCAACCCCAGATGAGGTACCACAGCATCAGCTGGCACACTCTTTCCTACCACGCTACTTTTAAGTGACCATTTGTGAAAAGAAAATTGAATAACACATTAAGAAAAAATTTATAGACAATGACAAATGTAAAAACCAACAGTGCAAACAAACGACTCTGCCACCATATCTCATGCTGGTAGATTTCATTCCAGGACATGTCCTCTGGTATCCAGAAGACAGAAGTGAGAAAAACGACTGTGAAGGATCTCTGGGGTCTTTAAATATCCTGTTTATCTTTCTAAGACAGTGAGTGTGCTATCTATCCTGAATAAGAGGGAAAACGGTGCCCGTAATATTCTGTGCCACCTTCACTATCCTCTGCAGTGCTTTACACCGTTGAGCCAAGCAGGTGCCATACCAGGATGTGATGCAGCAAGTGAGGCTCGGGATGGACTCTCGTACAGTAGAAGTTTATAAGAACAGATGGAGAAATGTGATCTGACTTAAGACATCTGTGGCACTGCTGAGACTTTATCACAAAATATCACAAAATGTGTTGTGTACACATCAGTTTGTCAGTGATGGTCACTCCTAGAAATGTAAAGCTGCTCATTTTCTCAACAGCATCCTCTCCGATGTACAGTAGACGTCAGTATGGTCTGCCATCTGCTTCCTCAAATCTATGAACCATTCTTTGGTTTCATGGGCATTAAGGGTGAGACTGCTGTCAGGGCACCATTAAGTCAGCAGGTAGCGCCTTCTCATCACTGTTAATAATAAATAATAAATAATACATTTTATTTATATAGCGCCTTTCCCATGCTCAAGGGACTTACAGAATATAAGAAAGAACAGCAGGGTATACAGTGTATAGCATAGTACAAAGCAAATAAATAAATAAAGAAGATTAAGACAGTAAATTCAGAGAAAGCCTAACAGACAACATAATCGATGATCTAGCACACACACACACACACACAGGTTACATGAGCATCTTGACAGAGAGGTAAACTGAGAGAAGGGGAATGAAGTCAAGTGGAGCTAAAAGCCTTCCTGAACAGATGAGTTTTGAGTTGTTTTTTAAATGAATTCATGGAGTCAGCTGACCTGATTATTTCGGTAGGTCATTCCAGAGTCTGGGCACTCGCTATACAGCTGAAGGCCCTGCTGTCACCCATGGAGTGAAGATTAGTGTGGGGCACAACAAGATTGGCAGAATCAGATGACCTTAGTGAGCGGGCAGGCACATAGTGATGGTCACTAATGTAGTTTGGCGCAAGGTTATTTAAGGCTTTGTAGGTTATTAGTAGGATTTTATATTCGATTCTGTAAGACACAGGGAGCCAGTGAAGACGGAGCAGGATGGGTGTGATGTGCTCGCTGCTGCTGGTTCGAGTCAGGACTCTTGCAGCCAAGTTTTAAATAAGCTGGAGCTGTGATACAAGATTAGAAGGGGCACCTGCCAACAGCGAGTTACACTGTTGGTGATCAGGCCTGTGATGGCCAGCAGCCATACCATCTGAACTTTACAACAGGTAATCCACCTGAAACTAAGCATGTCTGGGCCCAGCCAGTACCATCCAGGGAAAATTTGGATTGCTGCTGGAAGAGGTGCTAGTGATGCCAACAGAGGGTGCTTACCCTGTGGTCTGTTTGTGCATCCCAGTGATGGGGACAATTCCGTAAAAAACTGCCACCATCATGTGAATGAGACATACAATCAAGGTTGTGACTGTCTCTGGTCATAAAAGATCCCTGAACATCCTTCAAAAACAGTAGGGTGTACCCTGATGTCCTGGCTAAATTGTCCCTCACAGCATCATCCATTCTGGCCCCCTAATCATCCCCTGACCCCTTATTTCTCATCCCTTTACCACCTAACAGTCAATGTGTGTGCAAAATGGCTGCCGTCTCATCATCCAGGTGGATGCTGCACATTGGTGGTGGCTGAAGTGGCTTCCCACTCACTATGCAAAATATGAGTTGTGCTATATAAATGTAAAGAATTATTATTATTTAATTATTCTTATTTATTTAATTATTTATTTATTATTATTATTTTTATTAACAGAGTAAGATGCAGTGGACAGGAAGATATCAAAAAGACGGCCCAGGTGGCAACCCCTAATGGGAGCTGCCAAAAGAAGAAGAACATTATTATTATTACTAGAGGGGCAAGCCCCCTGGCACCTTCGGCACCCAACCCCCAGTTGCGGCCAGAATATTAGTAAAATCTGTAAATGTACAAAAGAAAAACGATTATTTATTGGAGTCAAAATCATAAAATTCTATAAATACAGTATGTAAAAGAAAAATGAAGTATTATTTAACGTACAGATCATGAAATGAGAATCAAATATTTACTCTCTTACCGATTGGAGTATTCTCGTTAAACTGAAGTCCACTATGCTCAATGAGTATTTATAAGAGAATAAATAAATGATCCATTCGTTTTAACTGACATTCTTATAGATAAAAAACTTTTTTTAAAAAATTAAATAAAAGGAAATATCACGTGAAAACTATGGTGGTATGTAGTGGGTCATCGTAACTCGACCTTCAGCTAACTAAATCACCTAAATACAAACATTGGTGTTATGAATAGATTATTTTTTTTAATAGTTTATTCCTGTGAACAAAAATTTACTCGATCAAAAATAAAAACCACGACTTTCTTGATATTAAAAACCATGACTTTTTTGATATTTTAATTTTTAATTTAAAAACGGAAGAAGATTCTGAAAATCTAACAACATCACATTAAAGTTCGATAAATTCTGAAAAGAATAATACCAAACATATATACAGTATGTAGGTTTTAAAACGTGACATAAAATCGTCACATACTATCGTTGCACAAAATTGTTGCACTTTTAGGCTTAGGATTTTATATATAGAGAGTAGATTATTATTATTATTATTATTATTATGGTGTCATCAGTAACTTTAATGATGGAGCTGGAATGGGGCCTGGCCACCCAGTCACAGTAGGGGGCTCAGCACTCTACCATGTGGTGATTCTGAGCTCTGATGGTTTGGAAGTCCCAAAGCCAAATGCAGAGAGCGTCACTGAGTCCTTATATGAGGTGGTCAGCTTTGATAGTACAAGAGAGTTAAATGCTAAGCTGTCATCTATGAAGTGGACTTTGGCACAGCAGGTTTTATTATCCAGATGTGCCAGGATGGTATGAAGTGCAAGGTGGTGCTATGCAGACTGGGGGAGATCTGGAATCTCTGGAATATTCTGTTCAATGTGCCCCATCACCAGTCTCTCAGGGCACTTCATCATGCCACCAGTCTGTAGACATTCAGACAGTCCACTTTTGATTTCATAGGGACTGAGATAATCGTCGTCCTTTAAAGCAGGCAGGGCTAAAAATTCTCTCTGTGAAAAATTAAAGATGTCACAGGACAACAACAACAACAACGACATTTATTTCTGTGGCACATTTTCATACAAAAGGGTGAAGCTCACATGTTCCAAGAAATAGTTCAAAGAAATAGTTACAAGAAAAGAAAAACAAAATTAAAATGAGAAAAGGATAATAATGAATAAATAGTCCACACAAATCAAATAAATCTACTTACATAAGATAGATATATAGTTAGGAGAAGCAGAGTCCTTAAAGAATTGCTAAATTGAAGTCTCTAAACGACGGATTTTGATAAGGTCAGATTGGCAGGGAGGACAGAAAAAATAAATAAATAAAACTCTAGTTTAACTGGAGAAAGAAATAACATCTGTAGAAGTTCAAGGCCTAAAGACCACCAAGGCTCCCATCGGACATTCTGCCTAACATAAATGTTCTCGGTTTTTTAGGTTTTATTTTAGGTCAGTGGCTCCCAAACTCGATCCCGTGATCCCTCTGTGGCTGCAGGTTTTTGTTTCATCCAACTTCCATTTTTCATTGGACTCTTAGCCTAAGTCAGTATTTCCCAGTTTCTGTGTTTTGGAGTCAATGTAGAAATTACAAACTAAGTTGGGTGGATTTTTATTAAAATGTAATAAGCAGTTACACTGTATGGGGAATATGTTGTTTTTTTGGGTTTTTTTTAAGTCATTAACAGTATTTTCAACCTAATTTTCTTTCTTTTCTTTCCAGGTGTTCTGGTTATTTATTCACTAATTTGTGAGTCTGACACTGAAGTCGTTGCTGCTGTCATCATCCCGGGTGTCACTATTAGAGTTAAATGAAGGGGGCAAACTACACAAAAAAATGGAAAAATAATAGGAAAACAACAAAAGAGAGTTAAGCATTTATAGCTTTAGAAAAAAATAGAAAGATTTCTATATGTCATATAAATATAATGTATACAGTAAATGTATTCTGAAAGCAGAATAACGAGAATAGTAAAAAAAAGACCAGCTAATTAAATGAGATCAGTTTTTATCGATTATTATCACCGATTGTGAATCTGGTTGGAACAGAAACCTACAGCCACAGAGGGTCCCCAGGACCGAGTTTAGGGACCACTGACTTAGAGGATTTGATACAGTGGTTCTTTTGGGAAGTTGGGGTAATTCTACTACTACTACAAATTAATACTATTAGGAGTAAAACTAAAATGTAGTTATGAAAAATACAAATAAAGAAGGTAGGGTTTTTAGGTGTTTTTAAAAATAATCCACAGTGCTAGTCTGGCGTATGTCTGTTGATGAAGAGTTCCAGAATTGTGGTGCATAATAGCAGAAGGCCGCATCACCTCTTCTTTTAAGCTTGGCTCTTGGAATTGTAGAGAAGACCACCATAAGAAGATCTAAGGTTATGACTTGATTGAAGGGGGGCAGGCACTCTGATATCGGAAGGGGCAAAATTATTTAAAGATTTCCATCTCATTAGTAGTATGTTCTAAAGGACATGGGTAACCAATGGAAAGGCTGCTAAAACTGCTGTGATGCTCTCAGATTTTCTTTTTCTAGTTAAGATTCTTGCTGCTTGATGCTGGACTAACTGCAGTCAGTCCTGTTAGGAGTGCATTACATTAATCTAGCCGACTAAAAACAAAAGAGTGAATACATTTCTCAGCAGCTTACTTGTTATAAGCAGTCTAACGTTTGCAGTTCTCCTCGTAAACTGCAGTTTTAGTAATCTGCTGAATGTGAGATTTAAAGTTTAGGTCAGAGTCTGAGATTACCCCTAAATTCTTTACTTCTGCCTTGGCTTCTCATTCTTAGGGTTCACATTTATTTGATCAGCTTATTGATCTCTTGACAGGTTTTTAAAACACCATGAAATTCCATCAGGACCGGAAGCCTTGTGGACACAAACTCTTTTAAACGTCCTCCTCACATCAGGTACCGAAACAAAAAGGATGAACGAGGTGGTGCTGCAGGCAATCGAAAGGGAACATGCAGCTGAGACAGGAGTGGGTTTGACTTTGTGGTCCACAAGCGTCCCTAATCTCTGACAAAGGCTGTTTGAACTGTTAGAGCTGTGAGTCCCATTGCGCCCAAAAGTGGAGTGGGTGCCAATCCATTATAGCTATTTCAAAGTACAGTTTTGTGCCATTATTTACATTAGACTTTAATTTCTTAAAATGTTTAATTACATATTATGTTATTTAGGAATTTTGTTCTTCTTAACAATCATTCATGCACTTCCTAGCACACTTATCTTCTTATATAATATACTACGGGTGGCACAGTGGCGCAGTGGGTAGCGCTGCTGCCTCGCAGTTATGAGACCCGGGTTCGCTTCCCAGGTCCTCCCTGCGTGGAGTTTGCATGTTCTCCCCGTGTCTGTGTGGGTTTCATTCCACAGTCCAAAGACATGCAGGTTAGGTGCATTGGCAATCCTAAATTGTCCCTAGTATGTGCTTGGTGTGTGGCTGTCCTGAAGTGGGATGGCGCCCTGTCCGGGGTTTGTTTCCTGCCTTGCGCCCTGTGTTGGCTGTGAGTGGCTCCAGCAGACCCCCGTGACCCTGTGTTTATATTATAGCGGGTTGGATAATGGATGGATGGATAATATGGTACTGTGGCTGTCCGATTGTCTGTCCAGGATTTAGAATCACCTGTAGCTCACAAACCGCTTGAACTATTAACCTGAATTTTGGTACACATATGCTAGGTGACGTCTACTGTCTGCTTTTAGGGTGATGATTGACCTTCAGGATCAAAGGTCAGCCCAGGAGAGTCAAGGTCAAAAATCAAATAACCTGAAGCCTGAAATTTGGTACACATATACTACACTGAAACTCTGCACTACAGCTTTATATTAAAAGCAAAGAGTTTGGGAATTATTTCTCTTTTAATTTTTATTTTATTTTATTGTACAATCAACTCTTGGCAGTGGGCAGAAGGGCAGCCATGCATGCGCCATTCTTATCCCTACCAACTTCGCCATCATCTCCCCTACCTCTTCATATCTTAGATCATTCTTGAGGCAGATTGAAGACTTAAGTGCCAGCTTTAAGTGAAAATTTTAAAGTAATTGCAACACAAAATCTGACTTAATCAGTTTTAATGTGAAAAGATGCCGAGAAAAGAAGAGAAGCAGCGGGCCGCTAGGGTGGAGAAAAGAAGAGCTGCTCAGGAAGCAGTAAGCGCATCAACCTCTGAGCGAACAAATAATAAACATACAGAGAAAGAGGATGAAATCTATGAAGAGCGCACTCAGCATTTACGACAGGCCGACATTGAGCGAAGAGAATCGCAAGAGCAAATGAGACTGAGGAAGAGGCTAATTGAAGGTCAAGTCAAGTGTATTCACTGCACGTTATCGTACAGTGCGCCGTTACTGGTTAATTGAAAAATTGCACAGCCTGTAGGGCAAATCCTGTACATATCTGAAAGGTGGGAAATCAGTCCAATCAAAATGACCTGTCCAACTTTGGGAAGTAAGAGGGACACTGGAGCAACTGGAGGCTAAAGAGAGCATGCAGGGAAATCTCGGGAAGAGGAAGAAGTGAGAAAAGTGAGAACCAAGAGATTTCCAAATGCAAGTCAGGACTTTCAGTAATATTAAAATGAAGCTGTAATACATCACGCTCAGGGGCTTCAGAAAGCTTTCAAACTGGTCTCTTTCTGCACACGTTTTTGTGTCATAGGTTTAATTACTAAATGAATAAATTTACCAGTTTTGCAAATCAATCTACTGTCACACACGTGCAATTAGGAGGAAGCTGAATGGACCAAGTGGAGGTAATTATCCAGCAGACTAGGAATTGTTGGGGTGCACTAAACCTTCTTCTGTTGTCTCTGCAGGCCAAATACGGGAAAACCTGGCTGATTTAACAGCAACAACGTCAATTCCGGTTCCGGCACCAAGCATGATGTCACTTCCGCTTCCAGCACCAAGCATGATGTCACTTCCGCTTCCGGCACCAAGCAGGATGTCACTTCCGCTTCCAGCACCAAGCATGATGTCACTTCCGCTTCCGGCACCAAGCAGGATGTCACTTCCGCTTCCGGCACCAAGCAGGATGTCACTTCCGGTTCTGGTGCCAAGAGAGACAACACTTCCAGTTTCCGCCCTCAGATGACATCACTTCCAGCCTCACCCTTTAAAACTGCCATCATCTCCACCACCAGATCAGTTCAGTCTGCGACTCAATCCTTGCACATCAGTGCTTATTTCAAAACCCTTTCTGCAGCCAGGGACAATATACGGGTGGCCTTTCCAGTGTGTTGAGACTCAATCTTTTACACTACATTCAATAACCCATAATGACTAAGTTTTTGCAAAAAGGTTTTGAAATTTATGAAAAATATAGAAAACTAAAACTTCTTATTCATGTAGTTCAGTGCTTTGTAGAAGCCCCTTTGGCAGCAATGACAGGTTCAGGTAAATTTCTGTATGATTTGCCCCCCTGGATTTGGGAGGTTTGGCTCATTCTCCCTGGCAGATTCTCTCAAGCTTCGTTAGATGGGATGGGAAGCATCTGTAAAGTGCCATCTTGAGGTCTCGTCACAGGCGCGCTACAGAAACTTAAGGACCCTCAGACCCTCCGTCATTGTCTTGGCTGGATTCTTCGGGTCTTTGTCACACTGAGTGGTGAACCGTCACCTAAACATATTTGATGAAAAGGCTTGGAAATGTATTAAAAAAACATCCTTTTTGAGAACAAGTTTCACTTTGTGAATTTTGAATTATTGATTGTAGATTGATGGGCAAAAATGGCAAACGTATCCATTTAAAATTAAATCAGCAACCAAATAGATTAGGCAGAAATTGAGCAGAAAGTGAAAGCATAAGCAATACTTTTTGAATCCACTGTAACTTTTCCACTCTGTATTTTCAAAAGGCATCAGCCAACCTACAAAGGATGCCAGTCCATTGCTGGGCACACTCACAGACTGAGGCTGAGCCAGTTTGGATTTTCCAGTTAAGAAAAATCAAATCTGCATATCTTGGGGAGTGTGGCAGGAAAACCAGAGAACATGCAAACGCCTCGCAGACAATGACTGGGTATGAAATTTAATCAAATTGATCCAACCTGTGGACATTGCAATCAAGCTCCAGCCTCACTGGGTCACATGTTTTGGGCCTGCACCAAGTTAACATCATTCTGGACCAAAATCTTTTAACGCCTTTCAGACAGCTTGGTGTCACAATCCCTCCTAACCCATTAACAGCTGTGTTTGGTGGTCTCACAGAGGGGCTTAAAGTGGAGAAGGACAAACAAACTGTGTTTGCCTTTACTACATTATTGACACAAAGACTTATCCTGCTCAACTGGAAAAATCCTAACTCTCCTATTCTAATTCAGTGGGTAACTGATGTCATATACTACTTGAAATTGGACAAAATCAAATTCTCACTTAGAGGATCGGTCCAGAACTTTTTCAAAACCTGTCAGGATCAAATCAATAATATTTTAGAATAAGCGCTTAAAGCACTGAGGAAGCAGATTCTCTCTCCTTTTTTCCTTTTTATCTTTATTCACTTATTAATTTATCTACTTGCTTATTTTTACTAGCTTTAAGTTTTACTCTGCTAGCTTAGCTCTCTTTTTCAGGGGTGGGGGTTGATTTGTTGTGTGATTTTAATAAAATCATTAAAATCAAAAAAAAGAAAGAAAGAAATTTAATCAGAGGATGCCGGATTTGTGTTGGAGTAAAGCTAACCACTGCACCACCACATCACCCCAATCATACAAACCTCAGAATGAAGTAAAGATGCAGAAATATGACACATTCACAAATTGCCAAAATGAATTCCCTTGTCCATTTCCTGTTTTGAAATATGCATCTGTAACAATGAAACGGCTTTCATATCAACAGATTTGTGTGCTTTATGCATTTATGTATAAAGAACCTCTTTCACAATAGATGGCACTCAATATGCTTTTAATAATGAATGAGACTCAGATGTGAAAGACAAATGTAACAGAAGAGCTTTACTCATTGTTGAAATGGACTGTAAATTAAAGCATATGCCAATAAATTACTTAATCTGGGTTCATTCTGTGCAATTTCTCCTTAAACACCACAACCATGAAAAGTGAAACCGTCAGCTGTTAATGATGAAGAATATAAACAGTGAATGGAAAATCAAATTACTTTATAAAATACAAGACATCAAGGAGTTTGGAGTCAAAATTGCGTGAAAATAAAAAGCGGTTGTAAGTCACATAAACTGAGATAGCACTGAATGCCAGATTAGTAGATGTCACTTGTGACAAGAGACAAATAGGAAAAAAAAAGGTGAGGCGTTAGTGCCACAGGATGGAGTCCTGGTTGGTGACATTGTCTCATGGCATCAGAGTTCAAATCCCAAGGTGGGCTCTCTCTGCCTTTGTGGAGTTTGAGGGCTATTTGCATATCTGAATGGATTCTTCTCAGGGTATTCGTGATTTTCAGTGTCATTCTAAAGATGTGCCTGTTAGGTGAAATGGTGACCAGCAGTTGGTCCTGTGAGAGTGTGGACTATGATAGGCTGGCATCCTGTCCAGGGCTGGTGCTTCCGGTGCGGAAAGGCACCAGCCCACTACTGATAGATAGATAGATAGATAGATAGATAGATAGATAGATAGATAGATAGATAGATAGATAGATAGATGTGAAAGGCACTATATAATGATAGATAGATAGATAGATAGATAGATAGATAGATAGATAGATAGATAGATAGATAGATAGATAGATAGATAGATAGATAGATAGATAGATAGATAGGGTATCCAGCAGGGGGCGTTAGCTCCCTTGGAATGACTTCTTTTGTAATTGCGGCATGTTACATAACCCGATTTTATATAGATATGATATAAAAAGGTGATACCCCATCCTTAGTGTTACGGTGGTAAGAAATCACATAGGAGAAAGGACATAGCTTTGCTTAATGATGACTTAAGGTGCATAATAGATGAAAGAAGCCAATGGCAAGAACCCAGTTTGGGAGTTGGGGCCCAATGTGCAGTCTGCCATTTTTGCTGTTGCAGTGGAAGGATTTTCAGGATTAGATGACGTTTTCTCCCATCTATCCATCGGCTTCAAAGGTGTTCTAAGACTTTATACTCTTTCTTCACGTGCAAGCCCCCACTTAGGTGAATCATGCCATTCCAAACAAGGCAAAAAGGATACAGTTTCATGCTGACTTTGAAAGACAAACAGTCCTCAGTCTGACTGCCCATTTCCCAGTTGTCTCTATCTATCTTATATCTTATATTATAATGCTTGCCTAGCAGTTCTATATTATGAGCCCCTGTGCTAAATCTGTC
This sequence comes from Polypterus senegalus, assembly GCF_016835505.1. NCBI lineage: Eukaryota > Metazoa > Chordata > Cladistia > Polypteriformes > Polypteridae > Polypterus > Polypterus senegalus. Next base: position 27,954,491 of record NC_053154.1, read on the forward strand.
TCAGTGTCAGCTATGCAAGTGAGTAGAAAAGGCAGATAGATAGATAGATAGATAGATAGATAGATAGATAGATAGATAGATAGATAGATAGATAGATAGATAGATAGATAGATAGATAGAACTTTACTGTAATTGTCCCCTGATGTACAGTATATTTGGCCTTTTTTACAGAAGCTCTTTCAATAAATACATATGTAAATAGGTAGATAAGTAAGTAAATAAATAAATATACACACACTGGTCTGAACACACATCAAAATGACTTAAAGGTAAGAACATTGAAAGAAAGAAAGCTTCTGACATGGCAATTCTTGTCCCAGTGAGGAATCATACAGATGTAATGCTGTTGCTATAAAGGACCCTCCTTAGGTGTTTTTTGGCACACTTCTGCTGCATAATTCCTTGTCTGAAAGTCCTCAGTGTTAGTGTGTCACAGAGAGGATGTGCAGCATTGTTCATAATGGCACCCAGCTTTGTTTTAATTCTTTCCTTTGCTACAACTTCCAGGGGGTCCAGAGTGTGTCCCATAACTGAGCTTGACCTTTTAATTAAAAGCTTGTTGGTTCAGTGGGCCTCTCTTGAAGTGATGTCACCAGCCCAGCATGCCACAATGTGGACAATCGCAAAGGCCATCACAGAGTTGTAGAAGATGTGAAGGAAGTCACTTTCTACATTACAGGAACACAGTCTCCTAAGAAAAAGAGTCTGCCATGTCCTTTCTTTTACAGTTTATTTGTGTGTTGAGACCATTTCAATCTGTCATTAATGTGGACCCCCAAGTGCTTGTAGGACCACTTGCACCTCCACACACTGAATAGTGCCCAGACATAGAGGCTCTTTGGTGTGGTGAAAGTCAATAAGCAGTTCCTTGGTTTTTCTGATGTTAAGTTGCAGACAATTCTCTTTGCACAACAAGAAACAAAGTTCACCACCTGACCCCCATTATCACTAGACCCAAAATCAACTGAGAATTTCTGCACGTGACATGACCTGGTATTATATTTATAGTCAGAGGTGTAGAGACAGGCAGTGTGGTGTTGTGGGTGAGGCTTTGGACTTCAAGCCCTGATGTTGTGGGTTCAAATCCTGCTACTGATGCTGTGTGACCCTGAGGAAGTCACTTGACCTGCGTGTGCTCCAGTTGGAAAAACAAAAGAAATGCAACCAATTGTATTATAAATGTTGTAAGTCACCTTGGATAAAGGAAATGTAAATGTGTACAGAGTGAAGAGAAAAGCCGACAGGCCTGTCCCTTGTGGTGCTCCAGTGTTGCTCTCACAGTCCTTGAGTCTCACAAACTGCGGTCTGCCTGACAGATACTCCATAATGGAGGACACCATAAGCTCATCCACCTGCATATCTCTGATATGCAGTATACAAAATGGATAAACCAGTATTTTGGAAAGAGAAACATTTTTCTATTAAACTATATTGTTAGAATTAAATTAAATGTCATCTTAACTTATTCTATCTAGGTAGCAAATTGACTTCTGGTCCAGTCTCTCTTTGTCTTCTCTCTGGTTCCACCTGATTTGGGACTAACTATTCTCAAGGGGTCTGGATGACTCTTCTCAGCTAGTGACTATTCTGGGATGTGGCACTTGTGGATTTGCAGTTCTGAGAAAAGGTATGTTTAAAGGCATCTAAAGGTATCTAAAGGTTACATTACGAGACTTTTCCAGAAATTTTCAGTCATAGTCTTCATTTACATCATCTTAGCATGTCAGAGACTGTCGAAAGGGCGCCTCTATAAAGCCAGACTCCAACTAGTCTATGATTCAATCTGGTAAAATCAAAAAAGGTTTCATTTTGCCTTAATTTGTAGATGCTTGTGTATGTGGCAGCTGACAACCAATGGATACTCATGTGGAAGTACAATTTATAAATTCAGTGATGAAGAATAAGCAATGCAGGCAACCCCACAAACAGAAGAAAAGCTCGTCTGTCTGATTTCTCATGTTCACGTACTACAAAAGAATGGAAAAAAGAAAAAGGGGGAGAAATTATGGCTGAACTCATCGCAGCTGTTAACCCTTGTGGTGGATGGCCAGGGCCCTTGCCTGACCGGGACGCCTCTCCCTTGTATGGATTGGGAGAGCAAGCCTGATCAGGACAGTGCCTCCCCCAGAATGCTAGATGGCAGCCCCCCTGGGTTGTAGTGGTGCCTAGGACTCCCGCAGGGCTTCATGGGAGATGAAGTTTGGTGCAGCCATTTTAGGATCCGTGGGCACCGCCACTCAGTAGCTACTTCTGAGCCCTACAGAACAGCTCTTCCACCACAGGTGCTGCTGGGAATTGGTCACCAAGCACCTGGAGCACTTCCTGGTGCATTATAAAAGAAGCCAGCAGCCACTACTCTGGTAGAGTCGATAGAAAGAAGACAAAGCTTGCCGGAGAGGAGTGGAGGAGAAAGAAAAAGAAAGAGAAAGTTAAAGAATTGCAGTTGTGATTGTGTTTGTGCTTGAACTGTGTTGTGTGCTTGTGGGAACAAGGAAGACCTTCTCCACAAGGGAAGAAAATAGAAAGCTTGGTTTTTTTATAAATGTGCCCCACAACGTCTGTCAGTGTTGGGTTAAGTGCTAGTATAGCGTCATTGTCACACCCTTTTTATTGCACCTTCTCCATCAGGCTGCACACTAACAGCTGTCACAAAGAGGGGCGAGCAGGTCTGTGCTGGAATGTAAGCACTCAGTCGCTGATTGTGACTTCAGCAAAAATTTTCAATCATTTAAACTGACATGGTCTGGCCACGAGATGAGAGACTGCAGTCGGCAGATTTGACATACCCAACAACTAGAAGGCATGTAATGTGAAATCAGCTTAAGGGATCAAGCTGCCATGCTGTCCCCAATAAAATCTTGGCTCTATATTTTATGTGTATAAATGCTGCGTCTCGCTCTAAAAGCCTGCTACAGGAATTCATTAATGATTTTATTAGTTTCCATCCGTCTCTCAAGTTTACAATCAATGTCTCCACCACAACTCTACCATATTTAGTTATTAATCTTCTATCAGTTTTCCAGGACTTGTAACCTCCATTTATTATAAGATATCTGGCTCACATGGTAACCTTCTCCACAGCTCCTTCCATCCCTGGCATACGAAAAGCTCTGTGCCTCATTCACAGTTCCTTAAACTCCACCGCCTCTGCAGTGATGAGGTGACTTCTGTAATGGAGGACACAGAATGAGGAGCCTCTCATTGAATAATGAAACTCTTCACATGTTGTGGGCAGACCCCTCAATCAAACCAGAGGTGGATCTCCTAACATCCACTCCAAGAGAAACCCCATCAATGAAATCCATATTGCACTGCCCACCCATTTCACCCTAACATCCCCTCTTTCCCACAAATCTATCAAACAAAATGTTCCCATTTTGCAGACTGATCTTTCCAGAGGAGTCTTTTTCTCCTCGCCGACCACCTAACATATGCAGACTTCTTGCCCGCAATTCACTTCACAGAGGACAGCTATGTTCCTCACCAGGGGTTTCATTTATAAAATGTTACATGGATTCAAGTATAAAAATATGCACATGCCAAAAAACAGAAAAATGCATACACCAAAAAAATCCAGTTTATAAAAAGTGGGCATATGCATATTTCTACGCAATTTATCATTCATAAATCAACAATCACCTTGTAAATGTGCTTACATGAATGGTCTTCAAATGTTGCTCTGAAGCATCCATATATAGAACATGCTAATCAAACTCATGCATATGCAATCACGATGCCGCAGTACTCCATTGGCTGGTAAAGCAACTCCCTTTTGATGCATTGAGACCCCGCCCCCTGCATTTAGTAGTATCTGGCTGTGCTTCACAACTGAGAGTGCAAGACTATGTGTGGCATTATAGTGCCTTATCCTCCACTGTTTGGCAGGGAAAGGTGTAAGGCACCATCATCTGAGTGGGTAGCCACCATCACCTGGCACATGTAATGACATGATTTCTGTTACAATGAATAATACCGGTCAAATAAAACACTGAGGGCTCAGCCAATTAACCTTACCAACAAACCAGCCACCATGTACAGCACCATTACATTTACAAAAGCTACTTTGCCTCAAAATAAATGAATCAAAGGCCGACCCAGAACATGGAGACAAGATGATGGTCAGCCACATCTTGGCATCACAAATGACTTGTGCATTAATGGAGTGTAACAGTGTATGGTTCACAAAAGCAGTGTTATTCTCGTGAGGTTCTCTTATTGCAGTAGAAGTGCAGTAAAGTACACCGACTATGCTAGGAGAACCAAATTGCAAATTGTCTTTTTATGTTGACAAAAGCATGTTATGGTTTATATATGTGCATCCATGCCATATGAAAACTGGCTTTCAGCAACATGATGGAGTGAAGCCTGACTGAGTCATTCCTGACATATCAGCCAGCTCCTTGAGAAGTGACAAGAGGTTGCTGATATAAACTGAAAAGTAAATAAAATGTTTCTTCACTTCAAATACGCAGCATTGGCCCTCTTAAAAGGGAACTAAAATATAGTCCGTTGTGGTTGAATAAAATAATGCAGGTTGTCATAGATTAATGTTGTGGCACCAACCTGGTTATCCCCATTTAATTAACTCCCAGAAATGAAATGAAAAATGACCACCAGTACAAAAAGAAAAAAAAAAAAGAAAAAAGGGAAAGCAATCCGGCGAAGTCAATGAGATTAATCTTTCTCTCTTCAAAAGATAGGGAGCTTTGTTCTGTGGTGCAGTCTGTTCATAAATGATCAGCTCCTCTCAGTCGGTTGGGTGATATAGATGGGAAACTGGAAGGGGCGAAGTCAGTTGTCCTCACTCTGCATTTTCTCAGTATTATGGTGGTAAGAAAAGGGGAGAAGGTTGGTGCAAGCACCCCCTCTCAACCTGGGGTTGTAGCATCTGCTTGAGATGAGCTCGGAGGGTGATCCACAGAGGTGCATGCATGATGCTGTACATTATATTCATCATTTTTAAGGTGTAATATGTTTGTTAATATAATGCACATTATACTAATGACTCTGTGATATTTGTTGTTGTACATGTGAGTTGTCATTTAGCTGGTCTGGCTGCTTTTGGCTGCTTCATCAAGGTTGTCATCTTTTCCCACTTTCTCTGAAATGGCTCAGAGTTGCCATAAATAAAAGCAACATTCCCCCATCAGGTTTTCCTTTATAAATCCTGACTTTTGAGGGTCTTCATATGTGTACGCACACTTTGCAAATGAGGCCCCAGGTACTTTGATCTTTAACATGAGCAGCTGTGTTAGTTTTAAATATGTCCTCAGCAGTATCCATACATCTGGTCCCTCTGTTAAATTCAATATTAAACATCAAGCCTCTTGTCTTTCAGAAAATCTTACCAGCTGCATTTCTTGTATCAGGTCAGTTAGTCATTCAGTCATTTTGTAACCCACTTAGGCCTGAACAGGGATGTGGAGGTCTGCTTGAGCCTATCCCTTCCAGCATAGGGTGTGAGGCAGGAGCAAACCCTGGACATGGTGCCAGCACATTTTAAGGTGAACACATGCAGCCTCTCCAACCACACACTAGGGACAATTTAGTATCACCAGTCTTCTTAACCTGCATGTCTTTGGACTGTAAGAGAATACCAGAGCACCCGGAGGAAACACAGGGAGAACATACAAACTGCAAACTCCATGCTGGGAGGACCCAGGATATGAACCTTAGCCTCTTTACTGCTAGGCAATAGTGTTACCACTGTGCCACCATACCACCTTCCTTGTAGGAAGTGTCCAGCCATTTACATAAGTGAAACAGGGAGATGGTTAGCAGACTGATTCTAGGAGTACATTTTAGTTGTTAAAATCAAAGATTTTACAAAGCCTATTATAGAACACTTCACATCCCTTGATCATAACCACACTGATCACTCCTTCTGTGTTCTTTCACAGGGCTTCAAAGACACTTTGAAAAACAGAGGAAGATTTGCTCATTCTCAGTCTCGGATCACATAATTCTCTGGATCCTAATGACTGACTAATTTTTTAATGCCTACCGTCTTACCTGCCTTTTCTCTTTTTATCTGCCCTGCTTTTTTCATTCCTTTTTCTTCCTATCATATATGTTACATGCTCTTTCCTTCTCAGTTGCACACCTGATTACAGCTATACATATCTTTACACAGCTATATCTTTAAGCTTCTTTCCTTTTAAGCATGGAAATAACCTTTAACCCCTTTTCCTTTGCAGATGCACACTAACACAGCCATATGAATATACAATATATGTATAGCCTACTGTCAGACACATGTGCTATGTGGGTGCAGGTTTAAGGACAGTGTGGTGACGCAGAGGTTAACCTTTAGCACTGATGACAACCTCAAGGAAAAGCTGTGACGTAATTTCTTCCTGCAACACAGAAGTCTTGGCTCTTCCGCCCACCAACTATTTAAGAAACAGACCCACCGGCACACATTTCAGAACCCAAGACTAAAGGAGACAACAGAAGATATTGGACTATAGTTACTGCAATCTTTATCTAAACTTGTCTTTCAGATCCTGTCAGGGTCCTGTTTATGTTGACGTTGCTGGAAGGGGTGGAGCCAGATTTGGGGATAGAAGTCACATGATTGGTTCTCTTCTGGGCTGTCCTCCTCCATTCTAAGTGCAGAAGCACCCAAGTCAGTGACCCTCTCAGTCATTCCACCAAACACCATTACAACATTCACCGTAACGTACTCCTAATGCTCTCATATTGTGGACACTGGTGTCACAGGCACCAACCCTAAAACACAGCTACACAGAGGCAAATCTTGGGATCATATAAACTATTTTTTATTTAAGAAAAATACCTTCCCACTGACCTGAGCACAATTAGCATTAAAAATAATAAACTCCTCTGTTTGCACCTAAAATCAGGAATAGCTTACCAATAGAAATTCGCCAGACTAATACGGTGGAGCACTTTAAAAAACTGCAAAAAACTCATTATTTTAACATGGCTTTTTCATAACTTCATTTTAGTGTAACTTTGATATTCTGTATATGCAATTAATTATCATTATCATTCATGGTGGCTCCCATACTAACCCCTACTCTCTCTTCTGTTCTTTTTCCAGTTTTCTGGGGTGACGACCTGCACCACCACCAACCGATCAAAGCACCGTGATGTCCCTACATTGATGGATTGAAGGCCAGAAGTCTACATCACCATCATCATCAAGTTCTTCCATGTGAACCCTGAATACAGTGAGGACTGATTGAGGTCATTTATGTTAGGTAGAATGCCTACAGGGGGCTGGGTGGTCTCGTGGCCTCTGAACCTCTGTAGATTTCATTTTCTTTCTCCAGGAGGTTTTTTTTTTTTTTTTTTGTCCTCCCTGGCCATCGGACCTTTACCTTTATTCTATGTTAATTAGTATTGCCTAATTTTATTTTCTTATATATTTTGTCATTTTACTCTTTCTTCACCATGTAAAGCACTTTGAGCTACATCATTTGTATGAAAATGTGCTATATAAATAAATGTTGCTGTTGTTCTTTTGAGATTCCACTCCATGCTGACATGATTGCATCACAATAGATTTGCCAGTTGTACATCCATGCTGCGATTCTCCCTTTCTAACACATCTCAAAGATGTTCTGCTGGATTCAGATCTGGGGGGGTATTTTCTGTACGTCGCTTAACTCATCTGAGATCAGATGCCTCATCTTGGATGAGTCAATGCTGGTGAAACTCACCCGGGATAAGTCGGTTTTTTAAACGCAGCTGTGTAGTAGATTAGTCTAGCTGGATCTAATCATCCGAGATGATTGCATGAGCCCACGCTGATTGAAAAGCCCATATACTGTATTTTGAGTCTAGAAAATATGATCAGCAAGACTCTGATAGGCTGTAACAAAATGTCAAAAGAACGGGCACATTTTTTTACACAAGCGGAGCAGGACCTTTTATTCGAAGGATATGAAGAATTTCAGGATTTAATATGCACAAGGGGTAACACTGCAAAAGCAGCCCACACCAGAAAAGATGGTTGGCAAAAAGTGGCCGACAAATTAAACGCATAAGTAGTGTGCATTATACTTACTGAATGCAGGGTTTCATTTCCTATGTGTCAGATTCATTATTATTTAATATGTCATAATTCCAGATCAAATGTGAACACAAGGAGAACATGGGAACAGGTTAAAATGAAGTACAAGAATATACTTGAAATTGGTAAATATTGGTACAGTATATAACTATTTAAATAATTGTTGACATATAGAATCAAATATAAAAACATTCATCTTAAAGCTAATAAGAAGGCAGACAAGCAAAAAACAGGTGGCAGTCCACGCAGTCCAGACTTAACCTCTGCAGAAGAGTTGACTTTACAGCAAAATGCCCGTCGCCCTGTTTCTGAGGGCATTCCAGGGGGAAGCTCCTCCTCAGAACCAGTGGCAGGATGCAGTGGTCATGTAAAGGATGGTCATTGAATATATTTGTCCTCAATGGGTGCCATAGGTATGTTCCATATAGCCCTCTTTTTTATTGGGTCAGTTGCAGGGTATGTCATATCTCAAGAACCTGTGTCTGACCAACGAGATATTGACGAAGGTCAAATATTTGATGAAGACACTGTGTCTGATTATTCAAAAGGAGGAGAGATACATTTTCCAAATAATGTTTGATCAAACTCCACTCTGATCAGTCCCTTGTGTCCCAATCACATTTGGAAATCCTGGGATAAAGAGAAGGTTAGGCTGATTGTGAGATTCTTTATGGAACTGTGGGTGTTTTTGCCTGTGTACCTGCAATGGCATGAAACGCTTCTTTTATTGTCTGCACACGCAGGTGTCCAGGAAACACTATGAAAACCCGAAGGAAATTTTTCAGAGCCAAACAGACTTTACGTATTGCCTGGCAAACTGCACTTTTAGATTGATTTTCCGCATCGCCTACAATATATAAAAAAAGTGCTGCTTGCAAAAAAATTCAAAGCAATGCACACTGTCTGTGTGGTTGTGAGAGCCCGACTTTGCCTAGTTTGACTTCGAATATAAGGTGTTAATAAATCTTTGATGTACAATATTCCCCCTTGGCTAAAGCGGTATCTTTTGAAAAGAATTTCCTCTGGGAGCAATAAAGGATCTTGCCAATAGCGCAAAACCCTCTCTATATGAAATTCTCTTCTCATAATTTGTGCACCGATATCAATTGGCCGTTCATGCATGAATGGTGAAGCCATGACTGAATGAATTCCATGCATGGACACTGATTAAGTGTGTGAACTAACCCTTGTTTACATGCTCTGAGCAGGTTTGAGGGTTTGGATCTGCTGCTATGACAACACATCCAGCAAGAGTTTCAAAAAACTGACAGATCCAGGATCAGGCCAAATCGTTAACAATTACATCCGGCTAAACGAGTAATCCATGTACGAAAAATACCCTCCCTGGTGACAAGAGAGGCAAATGAAGGCCACTGAACAACACTGACATATTGTATTGTTCATGAAACCATTTTGAGATGACTTTTACTTTACGTCATGGAGCATTATTATGCTAGAGTAGCTATTAGAAGATGGGAAAATTGTGGCCTGATACTCATGGTGAGCAACAGTACTCAAACAGAGTGGAGTTCAAGCGATAATTGATTGGAATTAATGAATTCAAAGTATGCCAAGAAACATTCTCCACACCATTACACCACCAGCATTAGCCTGGACTGTTGCCACAAGATAGGCTGGGTTCATGGATTCATGCTGCTGACACCAAATTTTGATCCTACCATCTCTTGTGCCAGATGACCATAGTGGCATCCAACACGGTCTTCTGCTCTTGTGGCCCATCCTTCTGAGGGTTCAACATGTCCTGCATTCTGAGATGCCTTTCTTCTCACCACAGTTTTATAGAGTGGTCAGAAAAAAACCTGAAATGTAAAGATGTCAGGTAATTGAAAGGAATTACTCTGGGCATTTCTCTCCATTTTGCCAACGTGCTCGCATCACTTGTGCATTAGTAGCAGGAGGAAAAGTAAAAGGGATATCATTTTATGATGTTAGCTGCTAAGCGACTTTGACTTTCTTCTGAGGTTTTGTTTTCCTGACGTGCTGGCTTCGCTTGTGTTATTAGCGGCTAAGCGAGTTTTCTGTTTCCTCGGAGGCGGAGCCTTTACCCCAACTCCACCTCTCACTTCCGGGCCGGACAGACAGACACACACACATACACACACTTCCACGCTTAGACATTTATATATAAGATACGTTGATTTCTTTATTTTATTTGGAGATGCTAAGAATTAACCCAGGCAGCACGGTGGCGCAGTGGTAGCACTGCTGCCTCGCAGTTAGGAGACCTGGGTTCGCTTCCCGGGTCCTACCTGCGTTGAGTTTGCATGTTCTTCCCGTGTCTGCGTGGGTTTCCTCCAGGCACTCCGGTTTCCTTCCACAGTCCAAAGACATGCAGGTTAGGTGGATTGGCGATTCTAAATTGGCCCTAGTGTGTGCTTGTTGTGTGGGTGTGTTTGTGTGTGTCCTGTGGTGGGTTGGCACCCTGCCCAGGATTGGTCCCTACCTTGTGCCCTGTGTTGGTTGGGATTGGCTCCAGCAGACCCCCCGTGACCCTGTATTCAGATTCAGCGGGTTGGAAAATGGATGGATGGAAGAATTAACCCAGTCTTGACTCAACCTGTAAACTCGCAAACACAGGCACACAAAAACATTGCTGTTAAAGTCAAAAATAATAAAATAAACAACAAATGAAAAATAATTAAACAACCAGTGTGCATCACAGAAAACCATCCAAATAAACCCCGATATGATAAACCCTTACAAACACAGTCCAGATTCACAGATGCAACACATGGATTTGAATAAAATGTCCCCAGAGAACAATATCCTGAATGAGATGTGAAGATCATCCTACCATGATACTGAATGTCCAGTGATGACTGGTGATGGCGGGAACGCGCTCTGTAGATGAAGACTTCCAAACAAGATGAAGCCACAAGAACAAGCCAGGCTCAGGACACAGAGCAAAAATCCAGAAACAAACTGTAACCATTGAGGGTGGTGGTGATTCTAATCCCATTGAGTGGTTTGCTGCATTTAGTAATATTATAACAAACACAAAAGTCAATCGTTTGTAACCACTTGTGGCATCCTTTTTAAATCCTGTGCCTCTTCTGGTTTCTCCCAGCTAGTGGCACTGCTCCAGATTGTTTGGTAATTTATTTAGTTGCCTGCCCTGTCTCCTTTATATTGAGCTACCTGATTAGGCAGATACTGTGCTGACCCAACTAGTAATTAAGTGAGAGCTTTGGCATTATGTTTGTGTTCTTTGTTCATTTTTTATTTCTGCTTTTTATACCTGTTAGGATTCCTAGGCTTTTCATCCATGCATTTATTTGAAGGTACTGTTTTTGAATGTCTGCTTATTGGATTTGTGAGCTTTAGGTTATGTGCTCTGCTAAAAACTAAGTTTTGCTTTTTTGCTTCGTACCTTACCTTTTGTTGCCCTTTATGAAAAAATAAATCTTTAATTTTAAAGAAATATTGTGTTTGTTCTCCTGTGACCAGAGGTTACATGGAAATTTCTGGAAATTTGAACTTTTATTATGTTCCAGCCTTAGAATGATTTTTGAGTATGCACAGGCAGGAAGGGTGCAGTTTCAGTTTGGAGGTAGGTTGCCTGGGGTGAGGCATACTCTTTGGTCCCAGACCTTTTGTACTGACTTCATAAGGTGTTAGCAGCTTTTAAGTGGAGACGGAATCAGGAGATGGCAAAAAAAAAAATAACAAGAAATGGTTCAAAATGATCAGACAAGATAGCTCAGTACATGAAACAAGAATTGTAGTCAGGAAGCTGTGTGGGAGATTTACAAACCAAAAACTGAATAAGAAAGACATAACCAGAGTCAAAATGTTAATTTACTTACTCAGTATGAGACACGATTTATTTAATGGCAAGGACTGAACTTGAAGGCCAAAACCGAAGCTTAGGTTTTAAACTCCAGTGTTATAACTGGGTTTCTGTTTATATTTTTAGATATTTATTTTAATTAATTTGAATGATCTTACAGTTTTTAGGGAATTGTTGAAAACATTGTTTTCTGTTCTGATGTTATTTTTAATTTTGTCACTTACTTTAAGAGTTTTTTCTTTATTGCATAGCTATTTGCATGTTCTTAAATGTCGTGACCTGAGGGTAATGAACATGAAAGATCAGCTGGAAGTCAACTCCTCATCCATGCTCTTTCCTTAAAACTTTTCTGATTTAATTTTTTTTTCTTTTTGGTAGCGTTTTTTGACTATGAATATGTCTCACATCTTGGCTTGACAATCATGGCTTTTGATCTCTGGGTTTGGACCTCCTGGTAACTCACTAAAATTTCCTGCCACCTTTCTGACTTGTAATATCAGGAGGACAATTAATAAGGTTTCTAATGCACAAGTTTTAGGTTGTTATTCATCACTTTTGGATGTGGAAGAAGTGTCCATGCTGACTTAAATATGGTCATGCTGATGACGTCACATGCGTCATGCTTCCTGGAGGACTCTAGATAATGATCACTAAGGAAACGCCCAGAATTAAGCTTCAAAATGGCGGCACACATAACAAATTAAAAATGATGTCACGGCATAATAATTTTGTACTTCTTTAAATTACTCTAAGATAGTAAAGTTATTTGTTAAGTTATTTTTAGAATCCTTCACCCTAAAAAATACATATATAATTTCTCTGAATATTTTATGAAAAAAACAGTTTATAACAGTTAAACGTGTTATGACTAGGAGTCCCAAGGCATGCAAGTTCTAACAACTGCAAAGGCACTTTTAATAATGCCCACTAGAGGGGGACATACCGCCACACCCCAGCTAGATAAACAGGCAAAACCAGAATCTTCATAAAAATAATAAGGTCTTCATAAAAAAATATGTCACACAGTTAAGATCCGTAGAGCACAATAGTAAAATGGAGTTGTGTAAAAACACAAGGCAATCCAAGGCAAGCACAATCCCAATATAAATCCCAAGACAAAATTAAAAACAGCACAGGAATCAAAACTACAGAGCTATCACAAAGCATAAGCACAGGAAAAACCCGCCTATAATTCTGTGGCCTGTTCAAAATGACCCACTAGGAACAGTGGGAGACTCTCCAATTTAAAGGGCAGAGGGCAGTTCCAGGAGGTGAGTGACCCCGCTCCCAGGAGGACCACCCTCAAATCACATAGAATATAGTCAAGGCATTGTAGTCTGGACACAAGCAATGGCAAATAAACAAAAATAAACTAAATAAATGCAATAGGACGAAAGAAGACAACATAAAACATGAATTTGAACCCCAACCAGCTAAGGAAGGGAAGCATCAGTTGTAGCACGATTCCCAGAGGGTGATCCAGCTCACAGAATCCTCGCTGTTGAGGACCTGAGCGGCTAGAACAGGCCAAGGGGATACCCACTTAACACCTGGCTGCGGTAGATAGATGGTCATTTCCGGGGAGTTGGACTGGACTGCATGTTTACCTGGGAGTTGCCAACCAGGATCCCAAGCTGTTTCATTTATGTGGAAGGTATGGCAATATGCTATACCAGTGCATGGTCCTAAACCTGAACCTGAACCTGTAGATTCTAATATCTTTCTGTCCTCATAAGTTCAGGTGTGTGTGTGGGGGGGTCTCCTTAGGGGTTTCATTGAAAAGGTAAGCAGGGTTAGGGGTGTTAAATACAGTTCAGTGAGACAATGGCCTACAACAAGTAACAAAACTTGTTAAAGTCTCAACATTAAGATCTTGGCCCAGAGATTTGGAACTGTATGGTGAACATCAGGGACCCTAAGGATGTCATTGCTTCCACATCTACCACCTCTTAGCCTGGGAAAGAGAGCCAGACAACATGGGTATTCCTCTAGACCCTGAAGTGTGAGTCTGTTTGGGTGCAGGAATGGCACCAACATAAAAACCCAAACATCAAATACTTTTAGCCAAGGTCACATACATTTTAATTTACCTTTGCCAGTTAAGTTAAGCCTGGTTCACACAAAAGCTAAAGGATGAATTTATTACTTCTTCATAAACATGGTATTTATACGTTTGCCAAATTGTGTCAAATTGTGTTCAATAAAGTTAAGCATTTTCTATAAATTACAAAAACAACTTGGTCACACCACCACTTTACATTTTAGGATGTGGGGCACAGAGGAAAAGCTTAAAAATGTAGCAAATACATCCATTTTTCAAGCCAAAACAGTTATCGAGCATGGACCTGCACCTTGTGATTACAAATACATAGTAAAATAGTTTAAACATGCCACATTAATATTATGAGGCTCAGCCATTTTAAAAGAAGACCAGCTGTGTGTGATACATCAGCACTAAGTCTTCCTGTACACCAACCTTTCGTCTCCTCAGGGGGTGGTTTCCTCCAAAAAGACCAAATCTCAGTTAACCATTCATGTCATTTGGTTGATTTCCTTTTGATTTACTTCACACAATTAAATAGAAGACGCATTCTTACCAAAAGAAAAACAGTACCAGGAATATGAGATAAAATGATTATTTCCAATTACTGTTTGTTGTCACAAATATGCATCATAAAAACTGAAGGTCATGTCAGTTCAGGTTGGGGAACACACACTGGTACATCACATTACTACACCAACTACACAATAAAACAGCTCGGGATCCTGGTTGGCAACACGCGGCCCAGTCCCACTCCCCAGAAATGACCCTCTCTCTGCCACAGCCAGGTGTTACGTGGGCATCCCCTTGGCCTGGTCCAGCCACTCAGGTCCTCAACAATCAGGATCCTGCGAGCTAATGGCCATAGTGTTGTAACTGACACTCTCTCACAATGCAGGTAATGTGCCTCAATCGGGACTCCGTGAGCAACAAAGTCAAACCAGCAGATTCTCCTAAGAGACACAGTACCAAAGGAGTCCTGTCTTTGTCTCAGGTCACTGGATAGCGTTCATGTCTCGCCGCCATATAGCAAAACAAGAAGCACCAGGACTCTAAACACTTGGACCTTCATCCTTTTACAGAGATATCGGGAGTGCCAAACACCCCTTTCCAGTGACCTCATGACCCTCCATGCTCTCCCAATCCAGTCACCAGAGACATGAATGTCGCTGCTGAGGTAAGTAAACCTCTTGCCAAGGTCAACACTCTCTCCACAAAGAGACACACTTCTGATGGCTGTGTCCAAGAGGTCATTAAAGGCCTGGATCTTGTTTTTTATCCAGGACACTCGCAAGCCCAGACACTGAGACTCCTCACTCAATCTCTCGAGTGCCCCAATCAGAGCCTCCATTGGCTCCGAGAAGATCACGGCATTGTCAGCAAAGTCAAGATCAGTGAATCTTTCTTCACCAACAGATCCCTCACAGCCACTGGACCCAGCAAACCTGCCCAACACCCAGTACCATGCAAGCATTGAGCAGAGTGGAAGCAAAAACACACCCCTGATGAACCCCAGAATCAAATGGGATAAACACAGAGGCCCTGCCTCCACTCTGCACAGCACTCACAGTTCCAGTGAACAGGCCGATCACTGGGAGGTGGGTATCAATAATTGCCAACCGTCTTAGCTTGAAAAATAGACTTATTTGATGCTTTTTAGGCTTTTCCTCTGTGCTCCATGCCCTCCATTGTAAAACATCAGTGTGAGGAAGATTTTTTTTTAAATATATAGAAAGCGCTTTACATTAGAACATAATTGTACATATATACCATGATTGTGAAGAAATAACTTAGATTTGAAGAATACCAATTGTATCCTTTAAGATCACCATGTCTGGGTTTCACTCCTAAGGTGGAGGGAGGATGTAGAAGTGGACATTAGGAGCAAACATCACCCAAATTTCAAAACAGCCTTTTTTTACCTGTGTATGGGCTTCAGTTATCCAGTTTTACATTTACTAAGCCTACTTTTATTACAAGGATCCTAAGAACCTAAAGGATATCCTCCTCTAGGGGCTCTCCCTCATGGCAATGTGACAGAAAAAGCAAACCTGGATAGGGTACTGGGCCACCATAGGGCACAATCACAAATACACTTGCACTCCATTCTACCAGTTCCCCTGATGATATCCTGCTACTTAATGGCACATTTTTTTCTGTTTTTTTATGTTGTCTCCATATTACAAAAAAGACGGCAGTGCTAGAGAATGTCCAGAGGAGTGTGACGAGGATACGTCCGGAACTAAGAAGTATGAGCTATGAGGTGAGATTAACCTTTTCTATTAACCTATGGAGTGACATGATCCAAGTGTTTAAAATTATCAGAGGAATGACAACGGTGCATCCCAGATGTTACTTTAAAATAAATCCTTCAAGAGAAACACAGGGGCACAGATGGAAACATGTTAAGGGCAGACTTCATACAAATGTTAGGAAGTTTTTCTTTGTGCAAGAACCATAGACACATGGAATCAATTTCCATGTAGTGTGGTGGAGAGCAGGACTCTCAGATCTTGATTTGTCATTCTGGAGAATCTTAGTTAATTGGATGGATGAGTTTGTTGGGCTGAATTGCCCGTTCACATCTCAATTGCCCTAATGTTCTAATGTCCTTTAGTCCTTACCTTCCATTCACACACCTCAAAATAAGCAGTCGTGTAGTTAAAAGATGAAAGTTCCTTTAATTTCTTCATTATTTTCTATCAGAGTTAAACCAATATAGAACTCAATTCCACAGCACCCCTAGAGTGGGATAAAAATATCTGCTACCCAGTAAATATTTAGGGATTATCACATTGGTCTGTAAAAAAAAGCAAAAAAATCACTCTTGTGAAAAACTGTAGGTGTAGAGATCTTAGGGTGCTGAATCCAAATCTGGCAACAGAATTGTTCAGTCTCATCCAGTCTTTGATAGATCAAGATTTAAAATAAGAAACAAGAAACATTCTTTTAGAGAAAATAAACTTGAAAAACTAGATTTGAAAAAAATGATAAATTACACACATAATTGTTTTAAAGTGAATTACTTCTTACAAAATGAATTCACTTGGTAGTTTTTTCCCTCTCAGAATCCTCTGAAGGTGTTTCATGGTAGAATAACTGACAGGCGTCTGCTAACACAGACTCACTATGACGTCTTTCCACCTGAAGAATGTCCTTATGGAGCCTCTCCCCATGTTCATAAGAGAGGCCATACCCAAGTTCTCAGGGAAAAAAATTTGAAATGAGGGTGCAGGAAATGGATTTTTAAAGACACGTTGCACCTAAGTGCTTGGAAGAAAGGATAAAGCTCCTCAAGTAGTTCCTTCTAGTTTTCCATGTTTGTATTCCAAGGAAAACTGGGGCACACGTGTTTTTTTTACTTCTTGTATACAAAGTTTAGGGAAAGAAATGCAATCATCCAAAAATACGATCTCGAGATTTTGATGAATCTCAGCATTTTTGACCTCCAAATTCGATTTTGAGATTTTGATGAACCCCGATTTACTTTCTCTTAGGGAAAGTATTGTAATCATCAAAAAATTTGCTTTCAAGATTTTCATGAATCTCAACGTTTTAGACTTCCCTGAGTTCAATTTACTTTCTTGCAAGGAAAGTATTGTAATCATCCAAAAATTTGATTTCGAGATTTTGATGAGTTTAGACATTTTAGACCTTCCTGAGTCAGAAAATACCATTTTTGGAATTATGTCTGTGTGTGTGTGTGTGTGCATGTAAACACGATAACTAAATAAGTATGCGTTCAGTTAGCTCAACCAAATTTTGCATACAAGTATTAGGTACAAGACATAGATTTCTATCAATGTTTGGGCTATTTCCGCTAACTGGAAGTGGTACTTTTTTATTCATGCAGCTGCAGAGTCCAATTTACTCAACTTTACTTTTATAATAATTGTTAAATATATTATTAATTTGATTTCATTTGTTGTCGGTGGTACCTTAAAGTACATAAAATAAAAATATAATCGTTGTCTTGTGGTTTACTCCTAAATATCCATCCCATATCTGAGTATACGAGAAAGTCAAGAGGAGACCATTCCCAATTTTTTTTACAATAAACGAGAGGTCCTTATTCGTTTACTGTTTGCTTTCCTGTTATCTGGTCAAGACAATGGATGACGTTGCACTTCTTTAAAAAACATTGAAACAACAGCTATTTAAAAAGGCATCTTTCTAACCTTCTAAACGTAAATTCCTGGCTATTTTGTAGTACTAGGGTGTTGTACCATGTTAGCCATTGGCTATTCTGTAGAAAGAAGAAGCAAGAAAATAATTATTAAAATCATTAAGTGTGTGGCAAATAGTTAATTTTGGGTTATTTCCATCTCAACTATCTAACTGTTGGGTTTTCAACTCAACAGATATTTCAGATAATGTTCTGAGCATGAAAAATACATAAAATCAAACAAAACTGAATTTGATATCTTACAGAAACAGCCTGTGGTAGAAATGTTTCAGTTTTAGAAATGGGTTTAGCACATGTAACTTTTTTTGTGCAGGAGGATTTTGTTGCAGACCAGTGAAATGGACAAAGCCTGTGTATTTAACAAATTAACCTTACATTAGCACACATGACTGCTGGGTCTTTGAGAAACGCTGGAGTAACCACACAGACATGAGCAGAACACCTGAACTATGTACGGGCACTGACCAGGCTGGGATTGGAACCCAGGGGATGTACAGTAAGGGAGAAGCGCTGGTCACTGTGACTGAGTGTCAGTACTAATTGTTTAGTATTTACTAAATAATAAAGCAGACTGTGTAATGTCTAGACTCGTCCAGAGTTAGCAAGTATTTGGGGCCTCATGTATAAACGGTGCGTACGCACAGAAATGTTGCGTAAGAACTTTTCCACGTTCAAATCGCGATGTATAAAACCTACACTTGGCGTAAAGCCACGCACTTTTCCACGGTACCTCATGTCTTGTCGTACGCAAGTTCTCCGCTCGGTTTTGCAAACTGGCGGCACCCAGCGTCAAAGCAATGGTACTGTTCTTGTGTGATTACTCATTATTTTCATGACGCGGCTTTATAAATACACAGAAACTAACCGCATATTGTTTATTAGTGTAATGCATCTGATTGTAATTAACTCGTAACAATATAATGGTCCAGGGAACAGCCATAGTATTCCAAATACCATAACTGCTTTAGCGTTGTTACTCTCACTTCTTCTTCTTCTTCTTCTTCTTCTTCTTCTTTCAGCTCCTCCTGTTAGGAGTTGCCACAGCGGATCATCTTTTTCCATATTACTCTCACTGCACGACTCGGAGTATTTATATCACTGTATCTGAGTGTGAATCACAGCAGCAGCTGATCCAAAAGAGAATTATCGGTATACGGCATTAAGCACACGCTGTCTCTGCCACTGCAAAATGTTTTAAAGCCTTTCCTGTACAGACCTCGCGGTTCAGAAACAGTTTAATCCCAAGAACTTTAAATGCACTCAATCAATTGCTCCTTGTAGAACGGTTTGTACTTATAAGTACAATCACCCCACTGTAAACTTGCACTACAGTTATAATATCTCACAACCTGGGCCACTTTATAAAGCGTGTATTTACATATGATGACGATATCATTTTAAGGTGAAATGCAGCAAAATATGTTTGTTAAATTATACACATAAAACTTTAACTTCATTTAAATAATCTATATTCTTCACTGGGATTGTCGTGAAGGATAGAATAATTAAACATGTACTACGAAGATATTTCAATGTTCTTTAAACGTTTTGAAGAATCGGCGCTAAGCTTACAGATGGCTTAACGTCTATTACAGAGCTGATTGTATGGCGATCGGTTACTTGGGGAAAGAAAAGCAAGGACTGTTGGGCAGCGCCAATATATATTGAATATAAAACAGAAAGAGAAAATAACAACACAGCTAAAAACGCAGCGACAAATTTCGACAAAAGATAAATGCTTGTCATGAGCACGAGGCTCATAAAACACATGTTTAATAACGTGCTTTAGCTCCTATCATCATGAAAATGACATCACGTATATATCTCAGTATTTTAGTTATTCAGAGAGCTGTAATATCACAAATGTAATGGACTCTGTGTCCAGTTGGAGGAAGAGAGCCAGTTTAAGAAGCAAGTAGTGATTCACACACATAGATCACATACGAGTAGAAGATCAAATACAAAACAAAGCATTTAACGTGCTACTTTAATTACGATGTAATTTTGAGAAACTGGTTAATTAAACGATTTTAAGATGAAGTTTATAATGTTCTACTAAATGACAAAATAAACTACGTGATTAAAGTGGAAATGTCGAGATTGAAGTTGACATTTCGTGCTTTTTCCCCACCGTGTGCCTTTTTTCTCTGTACCCTAATAAGCTTTCATATGACACTCAGACAGTGGGCTTACAACTCGTCTTTTCACGGCAACTTTGATATGTGACTTCTTTTTTATTTCCGGCACTGTGCGATTTTGTGAATGTGAGCTTTCAAGTTTCTCCAACACGCTATGTCACTCGATCAACTTCATTTTGTTGATTATACCACGGTTTATTTGAACAAATAGTATGTTTTTCCTTTGCCTCCACTTGGTATTTGCTGAATTTCTTATATTTTCCCCGTGCTTTTCCCATTGTCTTTTCACAGAAGGCTGCGCTTAAGGGCGATTTATATTGATTTGCATATTCAAATAGGCGTAATTCTGGGAGGATTTGGGGCGTTACAAAATGCGCGTGCACGAGCGTTAGTTTTCACGCTGATCGGGATTTATGTAGCGGAAGAACGTGGAAGTTGGAGTACGCACAGATTCCTGCATCTGGATTTTTCTGTGCGTAAGCACATTTCGGCTTTTGTGCTTACGCCATGTTATAGTGCGAGTTCTACGCACGGCGTTATACATGAGGCCCCTGGTCTGTAGTGTTGTTGCAATAGGCTGTGGCTCTCTGAAGCCTTGAAAAGGGATTCAATCTTCTTCTTCTTGATCTTTTCCCACTTGTATGTGTGGTCAATGTGTTATAGGTTTCAGCATGTTTTTTAAATAAATATATTTATTCTGCATAGGGTGACACTATGGTAGCACTTCTGTTCCACAGTAAAGAGACCAGGATTCACATCTCAGGTCCTCCCTGCACTAGGTTTGCATGCTCTCCCTGGGTTTCCTCCAGATGTTCTGGTGTCCTCCCACACTCAAAGACATACAGGTTAAGTGGATAGGAGATGCTAAATTGTCTCTACAGTAGTGTGTATGTGTGTAGCCCTATAACAGACTGGTTCCCTGGGTTTGTTCCTGTCTTGTCCCTATACTGGTTGAGACAGGCTTCAGCCCCACCAATGCGACCCTGGTCTGGATTAAGTGGGTTAGAAAATGACATGACATTCTGTATATGATCCTGGCACAGTCGTACCACTACTGCCTTGCAACAAAGAAACCAGGGATCAAGCCCCTGGTTCTCCCTCTGTGGAGTCTTCATATTCTCCCCATTTCCACTTGGGGTTTACCCATGTTTCCTCCCAAAGTCTGAGAACATGCTGGCTAAGTAGATCAGCAATGCTAAACTGGCCCATGATGTTTTAGTATTTTCACTCTGTGACAGACTGGCTTCATGTCCCGGTATTGTCCTGCCTGGTGCTTACGGGTATGGGCTCCAGATTCCTCACGGCCCTGCTCTGGAAATTTAGAAAATGAATGGATTGCGTGTATTGGTGCATTTTAGGTTACTGTTAAAAACTTTAATTTAAAAGAAACTTTAAAAAGGATAGATTGTCATATTATACTTGCATGTAGTCCTATTTGTGTTTGTGTGTAAAAGTTATTCGGCATGATATGGTGTATCCATGTTAAGCACTAATTGCTAGGTGTTTATCTGACCAGAATGTGGTTTCTGTTAACCAAAATAAGCAGATTTTGAAGGTAAAGACTTCAGTTCAGGATCGTGGGGCCTAGATGTGGCAGGTGCTAAATTATACTACTCCAGGATGGGATTTATATTTTTTGTATTTATTTAGCAAATCAATCTGACAATGGGGAAAGCAATATTTACTTGACAAGATTTTTTAAAACAAGCTAAATAATCATAAATACAAAGTTCTTGATAAGTAAATAAATCTTACAATAATGAAAACAAGATTTAATGGCTTGATATAAAAAATTTTCACTTGCTTAGATTTCATTTTTAGCAGTTGTGCTGAGAGAATTTGTTTGAAGCAGTGACCACTGTAAGAGTTTGGCAAATGTAAATGTTTTAATGTATATATTAGTCACACCATCAGCTGTCCATTCATTTTCTATTCTGACTTTTTTTGAAAATGCTGAGTCAAAGGAGGGGCAGCACGGTGGCGCAGTGGTAGCGCTGCTGCCTCGTAGTTAGGAGACCCGGGTTCGCTTCCTCCCGGCGTGGAGTTTGCATGTTCTCCCCGTGTCTGCGTGGGTTTCCTCCGGGCGCTCGGTTTCCTCCCACAATCCAAAGACATGCAGGTTAGGTGGATTGGCGATTCTAAATTGGCCCTAGTGTGTGGTGGGTGTGTTTGTGTGTGTCCTGCGGTGGGTTGGCACCCTGCCCAGGATTGGTTCCTGCCTTGTGCCCTGTGTTGGCTGGGATTGGCTCCAGCAGACCCCCGTGATCCTGTATTTGGATTCAGCGGGTTAGAAAATGGATGGATGGATGAGTCAAAGGAGCTGGAGCCTATTTTAGTAGCATTTGGTGCAAAACAGGAGCCGGCACTGACTATGCGTCACAGAGCACACTCACACACACACATACAATCACTCATAGTGTGAATGGCAGGACCACGAATCACTTTTTATCTAGAGCGACACACTCAGAGTGTAATCGAATCCAGCCTGCTCCAGTTGGTAGTTATTCAGAGTTCACTGAAGGAAATCCTTATCAAGTGTCTCGGACACAAAACTCATCACAAAAGAAAACTCAACCAGGCCTAATGAATTCTTCTTGGGCTCACCACATCATAACTGTGTCCATGCAATTTGGATGGAAATGGGAGTAAATAGTACATCAGGTAAGCTCTTCTGTGTTTTCTGGTTAATAAAATTAAGTTCTACTTAATTTAAAAGAATGAGGTTTGTATTTTTCAAGTTGAAGTTATTTCTTCTCAAACAGTGTATATAAGTATTTGCCCAAGGAAATTGTGTTGCAAAGTTTAGCATTTTCTGTAACTTTAATTAAAAAAAAGTAGCCCACACTGCCGGGACACAAAGCACCATCGGAAAATAAAATTCTAAAACCAACCAAATATGATAAGAGAAAACAAGCCTTCTGTTTCGAAGACATGATAATGACAGTAAAAAGGATCTGAAAATAATTATTTTATAGAATATTTCTAGTACTATTTTTCTTGACATAAAAATATATTTTCTATTCACTTGTGTAAGTTTTCACATAGATACAGAAATAAATTGAAACAGAGCCAACCACATGACGCTAAAAGTTTACTGTGATTTGGTCTTTCCATAGGAAAGGGGGGTGAAAGGTTATTGCGCAGGAAGACTAAACATGTGCAAAGCTGGAGTTCTTTTAAAATGGCTGAATCTCATAATATTGGTGCATTTTTGTTCAAAAATGACATGTATAAACTATTTTACAATGTGTGTGTAATGGCAAGAGGCAGATCAATACTCGACAACTGTCTTGGCTTGAGAAATGAACATATTTGGTAAGTTTTAGGCTTTCATTTACCGGCTGTACTCATCAAGATGATTTTTAAAGTGTATAAAAAATGTTGAACTTTGAAACACAGTTTTGTGTGGCAAATGTATATATACCATCTTTGAGAAGAAACATCTTTGACTTGAAAAATACTACACTTATCCTTAATATCCTTAAAATATTATTTTTCTTATTTGTGCCAGGGGGTGACAATAAGTTGCATGATGGGCAGACGAGTGGGGACTGTGTACACGTGACAGTGCTACTACTACTACTAGACTAATTTAGAGTTGTTCATTCATCTATCCATCCATCCATTTTTTTTAACCTGCTCATCCTAAGTAGCATCATGGGGAAGCTGGAGACTATCCTGGCAAGCATCAGGAGCAGGGCAGGAACAATACCTGGAAACTGCGCCGGTCCATCAATTCAAATAAGGCACACTTCTTTGTGTTGTACAAAGAAATTTGTTTTATTCACATGAAATAAATTACCAAGTAATGTGGTGGAGAGTAGAACCTTAGGGACCTTCAAATCTCGACTTGACGTTATTTTGAACAATCTAGGACAGCGTTTCTTAAACTGTGGGTTATGGGTTGCCACCTTTAGGGTTGCACAGGGTTGGGACTCACCATTATATTTAATGGGAAAGGGTCACCTACAGTCTCACATTCTGAGGTTTGTTAAGCAATTGGCATTGCTCAGCTATGACTATTGGCAGCGACTCTTGAAGGAGACCCACCCATCTATGAATGTTGGCAGCAATTCTTCCTATCGTATTGGACAGGATCTCAAAGACACTAAGAAGGACAAAATTGAATGATGTGAAAAAAAGTTTAAGAAACTCTGCCTTAATAAATAGGATGGTTGAGTTTATCGGGCAATGGCCTGTTCTTGTCATAGTTGTTCTAATGCTCTTATGTTCATTCGTTCAATCATTTATTCACTTGTAAACCTTCTTACTGTGTTTCATGTATGGTCATAGAAAGCAACAGCTTATTTTAGCAGCATCGTGTGTAAGGCAACAACCAACCCTGGATGGGACACCAATCTATCATAAGGAAAACCCATACATAAATCTGCATATAGATAGATAGATAGATAGATAGATAGATAGATAGATAGATAGATAGATAGATAGATAGATAGATAGATAGATAGATAGATACTTTATTAATCCCAAGGTTAAATTCACATAATCCAGCAGCAGCAAACTGATAAAAAACAACATTAAATTAAAGAGTGATAAAAATGCAGGTAAAAACAGACAATAACTTTGTATAATGTTAACGTTTACCCCCTCCTGGGTAGAACTGAAGAGTCACATGGTGTGGGGGAGGAACGATCTCCTCAGTCTGGTAGTGGAGCAGGACGGTGACAGCAGTCTGTCACTGAAGCTGCTCCTCTGTCTGGAGATGATCCTGTTCAGTTGATGCAGTGGATTCTCCATGATTGACAGAAGCCTGCTCAGCGCCCATCGCTCTGCCACGGATGTCAAACTGTCCAGCTCCATGTCTACAATAGAGCCTGTCTTCCTCACCAGTTTGTCCAGGTGTGAGGCGTCCCTCATCTTTATGCTGCCTCCCCAGCACACCACCGCGTAGAAGAGGGCACTCGCCACAACCGTCTGATAGAACATCTGCAGCATATTATTGCAGATGTTGAAAGATGCCAGTCTTCTAAGGAAGTATAGTCGGCTCTGTTCTCTCTTGCACAGAGTATCAGTATTGGCAGTCCAGTCCAATTTATCATCCAGCTGCACTCCCAGGTATTTATAGGTCTGCACCTTCTGCACACAGTCACCTCTGATGATCACGGGGACCAAGATGGGCCTGGGTCTCCTAAAATCCACCATCAGCTCCTTGGTTTTGCTGATGTTTAGTTGTAGGTGGTTTGAGTAGCACCATTTAATAAAGTCCCAGTATACTCATACTGGGTCAGTTTGGAGTTACTAAGGATCCTGTCACTAACACCTTTGGGACGTATAAGAAAGTTAGATTCATTCATTAATCTGTTAACTCATTTATTCACTTTCCATACTTACTATATTCCATTTCAGGGCTTCAGGATCCTAGAGTCTATCCTGACAGATGTAGTTCCTAGGCAAGAGTCAACTCTGGTTAAGATACCAATCCATCATAATTTACGGACGCCTCCATAGCCACACTTACCCTCACCAGGCCAATCTAGCATCACAGAGTAATGTAACAAGCACCTCTTTAGGATGGGGAGGACAGATTAATTTGTTAATTTTTTCACTTTATAACCATCTTACTGTACCCTAAATTAGGAGAAACAAACAGTGGCTGGGGCACCAGTTCATCATATGACACACAAAAATTTAATTGACACCCAACTTACCATAACAGACCCAAATCCGTCGAATACAATCCAGGGTTGTGGATGGGCCATGGGCTAATCTCAGCAGCAATAAGTGTAAATCAGGAATCAATCCATGATATGATGTCCTTCCATCACAGAGTCCACTCTTATACACAACCACACAGGGCCAGTTTGGAATGGTAACTAATTGTATCAAGTGTGTCTTTGGGGATGTGGAAGGAAACTGGATAAATCCATTCATACGTTCTCTTTCCAATCATCTCACTGCATTCTAATTTAAGGTATGATAAAGCTGGGAACACTGAAGAGGAACCAACATTTTGCTGTCTATCACAGGGCATAACCATACTTACTGATACCCATCTTAACATAACATTTCCAAACCTGCCTGATCCAATTCAGGGTTGTGAATGAGCCACAGGTTATCTCAGCAGCACTGAGTATACGTAAGGCAGGAACCAACCAAGAACATGGCATGCACCCATCACAGCGTCCCCTTTTATATTCACACATACAGGAGCCATTTTGGAATGCCATCTGTAGTGGCAATGCTGCACGAGATGGTGGGCCTGACACACAGAGAGATCATTTATGTCACCAAAAGGTACACATCTCACAGTGGTTAAAGATCACCAGAGAGCAAATCTTCAGACTAAAGAGACATTGAAGATAAGGGTGTGACTTGCATGGTGGATGGGTGGAGGGAAGAAGAATATTTCTTTTTAGTATGAAGATTAGCTGTGTTGTGAACTGTTGACAGCGAGTCACAAACCTGCATTCTTCCCCGCTCAGAAACGAGCACTTGCAGTATGAGCTAAATGGAGAACTCCTTTAGTTAGCCACGCAGTGCCCATCTCTGAACACTGGGAGCAGTGCACCTCCTGGTGATGTCAGATGATCTCTGTCTGTGTCAGCCCCCACCGTCTCATGCAGCGTCACCACTACACCATCCAATTTAAGCAAGCATGACTTACAGAATGTGAGAGGAAACTGAACCAATTCATTCATACATCCACTTTCCAACCATCTAACTGTACCCTAATGCAGGGTAAAAGAAAGCTATCTGCACTGAGGAGGAACCAACACTGAACAGCATTTCATCACAGGACACACTTAAGCCCACACCCATACTCACTGACTCCCAAATTAACATAACATTCCATAACCTACCTAACCCATTTAGGGTTTTGGGAAAGCTACAAGTTATCTCAGTAGCAGGAACAAACACAGGACAGGATGTCCACCCATCACAGGGCCCACTGTTATAATAATTAATAATAAATAATAGTTATTTACATTTATATTGTGCCTTTATCACATAGTGAGGCAGAAGCCAGTACAACCACCACTAATGTGCATGATGATGCAACGGCAGCCATTTTGCACTGGTACGCTCACCACACATGAGCTATTAGGTGGTGAAGGAGTGAGAGATAGATAGCCAGTAAGGAACGGGATGATTAGAGACCAGTATGACTATACCACAGTAGGCAATTTATCCTGGACATCAGGACACACCCTACTCATTATGAAGGATGCATATGGATCTTTTAAGACCACAGAGAGACAGAACCTCGGTTTTACGTCTCATCCAAAGGACGGTGACATATTTGCAGCACAGTGTCCCCGTCACTGCACTGGGGGATTAGGATCCACATTTAGTTCACAGAGTAAGCAGCCCCTGCTGGCCTCGCCAACACCACTTCCAGCAACAACCCCAACTTTTCCCATTCTATACAATACAATACAATGCAATTTATTTTTGTAGAACCCAAAATTACACAAGAAGTACCCCGCAATGGGCTTTGGCAGCCCCCCAGCCTTAACTCTCTAAGAAGACAAAGAAAAACTCCTTGTAGAGGATTTCAAAGAGAGACCCTTTTTCAGGTAGGTTGGGCGTGCAGTGGGTGTCAATAAAAAGGGGGGAAATACAAAACAATACACAGAACAGAACACAAGTAATCATCAACACAATACAGTATAATAGTGCAATAGAAATATTACAAATACAGAGCAAAATTTAACAGTAGATGACATTCAAGTACCGGCCGGGCCCAAACATATTTAGCTTCAGGTGGATTACCTGTTCTGAAATGCATGGGGCATGGCTACTGTTATACATGTGTACAATGAACCAGTTTAGAATGCCAACTAATCAAGCATATATGTCTGTGGGATGTGGGAGAAATTAATGTATTCGTCTATTAATCCATTTACTTACTCACTCATTTGTTCGTTTATTCATTGACTTATCCAACAATCATGCTATAGTCACAAAATGCTGATGTTTACTCTGGCTGGAAACAGGCCTGGGTGAGACACCAGTCCATTCATCAGCACAGCCAAACCCACTCACAATTGGGCAGCAGTGGGACAGTCACTTGTCCAGAAAGCAGTGAAATTCTTACTTGCATGTCTGAGCCCCATGCCACACATCACAAGCATTCAACACCACGATAAACAAGAGTGAATTAATATACAGAGCTTCATTTTATTTAATTAGCCTAATCTACACATCCTTGAGGCTTGCATAGTTTTAGTAACCTCGTTTTTATAAAGAACATTATCTTATAAATTTTAGGCCCAATTTCAGATCCCACTAACTGTGTTGTTTGCATGTTTCTCTTCCTGATGCTAATAATGCACACAATCAAAGCACAGTATGTACCTTCTTACTGCCATTATTCTCTTCTTCACATGCTGTGCTGTTTTCTAGGCCAGACAGGTTTATCTGTTCTCAGCAATTCCAGTCAAAACCACTTAGAACAGGTTGAGTACAAAAACAGAGAATGTGACTTTTCCTGAAATCCAAGCTGTCGGACAGGAATGGTACCGGCTGTTTGAAATTCCTGTGACCGGCTTTATTGCTTGTAAGCTCTCAAGCTTTGCAGTGTACCGATTTTCTACTACTCGCACTGCCCGGTTTGAACCAGGCAGTAATTGGAAGAGTTCACTCCATCAAAGAAATTTTCATGACAGTGCATTCCTCTGTCCATCTGTTATCTAAAATGAATTTGAAATCCACAGTGCCTTTAGGTGGCCATAAATTAAAGTTAGATAAGCCACAAAGGCCTATCTGACTTTAAAATCGATGACACTAGAGTGGTTGGGCTTCAGAAGTCTTCATGTTTTAGATGGAACAGGTTTGCCAGGACTGATCCTAATTTTGATAAGGCAGCCTGATAAAGTGAGGTGAGCTCCATCATAGAAACTCTCTGGTATTGTGGTCAAGATCTGGTCGTGGCCCTGTTGGTCTAGATGAAGGAGATTTGGGTCCTTGTGGTCAAAGGAAAACCAGGTCGCCATCTGAAATGGAAAGTGCAACACATGGTGGGCAGTTGGCTATGGCATTAAGAGGGACATCTGCTGCTTCTTCATGATTGGGCTTTAATGCCGACTCCCTCAGTGTGTTTTAAAAGTGTCTGAAGACTCTCTTGCTCTGTGATGATGGTTTTCATGTGAGGTTCTTGGTAGCTAAGAAAACATTAACTAGTCTTGTGTTGTTGTGCTTGGTGTAAAGTTCTTGACCTGTGATGGTTCTAACCTTGTCCTGTAACACTTAATTCAAAACAGTCTCCCGGACTGATATTTCCTCAATTATGTTGATCTCTGCTAAGTGAATAACTGTAAATATAAAAGACATTCATTCAGTATTACAAAACACAGGAAAAGCAGCTTTGTGGGAATGTGTCCCAAATTGGACCGGTGCCTCACCCAGGGTTTCCTCTTGCTTTGTTCTTTAATACTGAATAGGCTCTTATCCCTGGCGACGCTGAAGTGGATTAACTGGCCTTAAAAATATATAGAGGAATGGGAAATAGCAGGCAGGAGCACATTAAAAGCAGGCAGGTGGTCTGGGCTGCTGGCAAAAGTCACAGGCTTATATCTAATGAGTAGTCCATCTAAGCAAATGAGATGCTATGATGAAATCAAAGTGGTTTGAGATTTGATTGATCATGAAAGTCCATCCATCCATCCATCCATCCAATACTTTACTGAACCTGATTAATCAAGGTTTAGAGACACAGCAAATGGAATCCATCAAGACCAAGGCAGGAACCAACCCTGGATAGAGTAACAATCCATTACAGGGTTCAATCTTGTATACACACACGCACACACTCTCACACATACATACACTCTGACCATTTTGGAAGCACCAGTTAACATGCATTTCTTTGGAATGTGAAAGGAGAACAAATGTAGACCCTTGGAGAATGAGTGAATTCCACATGGACAGTGAGCTGTGAGGCAGCAGTACTGTGACATCCCGTATTTGTTGCTATAGAGAAAAAAAATGTGATGATATTTAATAGAGCTTTTTTTATTTTCAAAAATAAAATACACAGTAAAGTCCATGTTTTTAATTTGTAGTGGCTCTGTGGGTAGCAACTATCATCTCAGATTTTGGCTTGTGCTCCATCTGTGTGACGCTGGCATGGACCATAAAATCCCTCTTGTGTTTCACAGACTTACTGATAGGCAGATTGGTGACTAAATTAGGTTGGCATTAGTGATTGTGTAAGTGTGCCCAACTGGTGTCTTGTCTAGGGCTGGTTCAGGCTCAGACAATTTACTACAATATCTATCAGTCCTTTTCCCAGTGTTGCTGTTGCCAGTTCAGGGTCACTGGGTACTTTGGTAATATCATTCACAAGGAGGGATCAAGTGCTGAATGAGGTGACATTCCATAACAGGCCCCACTCACACTGCACCAGTTTTCCATCCATCCATCTATTTTAAACACCCACTTATCTGTGACAGGGTCACACGGAAGCTTGTGGCTCTCCCAGCAAACATCACACAACACAGGAACAACACCTCAACAGTGTGCCAGCTCTTCATAGGATGAAAGGCTAAAAGCACAAACATATCAGGGCTAATGCCAGTCCACCTAACCTGCATGTGTTTGAACTGTTGGTGGTAACTGGAGCACCTGGAGGAAACCCGCACAGACTTGGGGAGAACAAGCATACTCAACTGCACCAGGACATGAACCTTGGTTTGCTTATTGTGAGGAAGCAGAGCAACCATTGAGCCTCCATGCTGCACTCTGGGCCAGTTTACTTTCTCCAGTTAACCTGAACCTTCCCATCTGTGAAGAGCAGCAAGAAAACCAGTGGGGTCACTGAAAACCCATACTGGGGGGTCCACTGTGACCCTGAACTGGATTAAGTGCCATTGATAAAGGATATATGGATTTATTGCTTTAATCCATTGACTGAACCCATTTAT
This sequence comes from Polypterus senegalus, assembly GCF_016835505.1. Classification (NCBI taxonomy): domain Eukaryota; kingdom Metazoa; phylum Chordata; class Cladistia; order Polypteriformes; family Polypteridae; genus Polypterus; species Polypterus senegalus. Next base: position 27,985,594 of record NC_053154.1, read on the forward strand.
TCCAATTCATTGTTGTAACCCATGGGAGCACAAGGGTCTTTCAAATAATTATCCATCCATCCATCCATTTTCCAACCCACTGAATCCAAATACAGGGTCACGGGGGTCTGCTGGAGTGTGTATTTGGCCAATGTCTTAATCCAAGAAGGCTTTCATTTATGACACTTTAAAACGATTGACAGAATTTTTTTTTACATCTGTCATGCAGGCAGGTGAAGGAACGTCTTCATGGACATAAAGGCAGGACTTGAACCCATAACCTTGTGAGTTAACTTCCAGTGCCTCCCGCTGCCTACACAGGCTTACACAGGCCATGCACTCTGCTTTGCTATAACCTAACACAACACAACATTATTCTCAAACCCACCTAATCCAACTCATTGCCACAGGGGACTGGCCAGTAGCACGGCATACAAGGCAGAGACCAGCACCAGATATAATACAAGGCCCACTGCTGTGTCCAGCCACACATATTCCCACCCACTCATTTAACCAGGACAGTCTACAACAGCATACCAAGAAAATACGAAATCTGACAAACAAGGGGAAACCGTTCAGTCCATGAGGACCGTTTGTTTAGCTAATGGCTAAGCCATCACAATATCACATCCTGATACTTCTTAAAGGTTTATGCTTCAACTCCATGTCTCGGTAGTTTGTTCCAAATTCCCATAACTCCTTGATTAAAGAAGTATTTCCTGGCTTCAGTCTTAAGCGCACTTACCCTTAATTTTCACTGATGTCCTTGAATATGTGATTCATTCTTAGGCTGGAAGATTGTCCCTGGCACTACTTCATCAGTGCCTTTGGGACTTTTAAATACCTGGGTTGGTCTCCCAGTCTCCCCCGCTCAAGACTAAACAGGTTTAATTCTGTGAGTATATCAGATTAGGACATGTCCTTAAATCCTGGGTTGCTCTCCTCTGCACAACTTCAAGTGCTGCTATGTCTTTCTTGTACTGTTTTGGTGACCAGAACTGCACACAAAGCTCCAGTTGTGGTCACATTACTGCATTTTATAATCTGAGCATAAAAGTTTTTATGACATAACCTAACATTTAACTGCTCATTCATCTGATGATGCAAATGCTGTATTAACCTAAACCCCTAAATCCTTTTCACAGTTGCTTCCTGTAGGACAGTGTTTCTGATCTTGCATTTATAATTGACATGCCTTTTGTCCAAGTGTAGCACTTTGTTTTTTCCAGGTGTAAAGTGGGCCCTGCCGTCATATGCCATATGTCAGGGTTTAATCTTGAGTAACCAACGCCTCACCTCTTCAAAATGGTAGCATGTTCTATGGCCGAAGAATGGAAAATGTAAAACTGGGCAATTGTAATTTTCCTAAGAGAAATGTCCTGAATGTTGAGTGTTATAGCTTCAGTTACTGTATATAATCGCGTATAAGTCAGGTCTTGAAACCCATCGTAATCATAAAAATCAGATCCCAACTTTTGTCCGTTCAAAAATATGACAGTTACATTTTTTTTCTTACATCTTCTGCTTCCTCCAATCTTGCATCAGTTTCTCAGACACATGGAATTTTGTTGCAGCAGCGCAGTTACCAATTTCTTTCAGCACTTCAATGACTTTTAATTTAAAACCAGCTTCATATTTTCTTCTGATCGAACACTCCATCATAGATAAAGGATGCTCTTACGATAAAGGTGTATGAGGGTGTGAGATGCAAAAAACACAAAACAGTGCAAACATCGCTTCGGAATAGTTTGGGTATTACTGTGTGGTCACGTTGGCACAATACATACAACAAATAGGCCGTGTGCTCCATGGTTACTCTCTCAGTCATCTCTTGGACCAATAGTGTGAGTTTTCCATATTCGACTTATACAACTGACATTATAAAATAAAATTTCACAGTAAAATCAAGCCCCGACTTATCTGCGGGAGAACTTAAACGTGAGTATATATGGTAATTACAATTTTAGAAGTATATTTTCACAAACTAGAGGAATCTCTGTTTGACAATGTCATTTATAGTGGTCTTTGGGACCCCCAATCCTTTTGCTCACCTGTTCGACATAGCCCTCACTACAAGAAACTATCAATGTCAGATGCAGAAAGAATCCTGTGCAGAATCTTGGAGGCAGACTTGGATGTACAGCAGTCAGATGGTAAAGGTAACAAAGTAGAAGAACTGAAATTGAGAATGAAACAAATCCCAACACACTTGGCTCCATCCAGTTTAAGCTGAAAGTGACATGTAGGGTTCTAAACGTCTGGGTACTGCTTATAAAACAGGGACTTTAACATAAAGTGAAAATATCCCTCCAGTCATTTTCTTATTTTCTTAAATGTCTGAGGGTTGCAGGGAATTGACACATATTGTGCCAACTTTATGTGCAAGAATGGAAGCTAAACCTGAATGTGTAGTTTATTCAATTCAATTCAACATCCATGTAGCACTCTTCATAATTTACAGGCTCAGAGCACTTGCTCATATTTGCAGCTTAAATACAGTAATAGAACCTAACAAACTATAAAACGTCTATATACAGTGGATTTAAAGAGTATTCAGACTCCTTTGCTTTATTGTGTTGTATATTTAATTTTATATTGACAAATTTGCTATTAAGCTCATCAATCTACACTTGATAACCCATAATGACAAAGTGAATGCTGGTTTTCAGAAATATTTGCAAATGTACGAGGGACGTTCAAAAAGTTTCCACACTTTTATATTTTCGTTGGTGAAGGCGGGAGGAGTAGTAACTAGGCATTAAAAAGTTGGTATGATGCAGGGAAAATTGCATCGCAAATGAAGGTGACTATGTAGAAAAGTGATGTCATTTATTTTTGAAATCCTTAATAAATAGAGTTAAATAAAGTGCAGAAACTTTTTGAATGTCCCTCGTATTAAAGATCAAAAACTGAGTATTCAGTGGCAATGTGGCACTCCAGATTGTGGTTAGGTGCATGGTGTTTGCTTTTATTCTTCTTGAGATGTGTTTAGAACATGATTGGAGTCCACCAGTGGCAAACTGAATTGGTTGGACATCATTTAGAAAGGCATGTGTCTACCTGTGGTCGCGGACAGCCAGAGCATCAGGGGACAGAGAGCATGTTCAGGGCATTATCTCCTCCAGGAAGCTAGAGTGCAGCTCCCCTGGGTTGATGGAGCACAACCGATCCCCGCAGGGCATGCTGGACTTCGCTGCAGCCCTGTTGGGTTATGTGGGTGCCACAAGGAGCAGCCCTATTATGTTGGGCTTCCACCACCACACCTGGGAGTACTTTCAGAACATGTTAATGGGCCATCTAGAGTGTTTCTGGGTGCAGCTTAAAAGGAGCCAGAGTCAGGGGGGAGAGGACAACACTTGCCAGAGAAGTGGAGACAAATAAAAGATAGAGATAGAGAGAGAGAGAAGAGAAAGGAGGAAGATAAGGAAAGAAAGTTCTATGTGCTGTACTTGTTGTACTTGGCTGCTTGTGGGAATGGTTAGGGAAGTGTTTTCCACTTAATAAATGTGTGCTGTGCTTGGAACTTTTGCTTGGTGTCTATCTGTGTTGGGATGGCCAGCTGGAGCACCCCCCGCAGACCACACTGTGTATATAGGGTCCACAATTCACACTGCATGCCAGGTCAAAACCCAAGCCATGATGTCCAAGAAACTCTCTGTAGACCTCATATTGTGGTGAGCCACAGATCACGGCAACAAGATAAAAAATTTCTATGAAGCACCATGGCCTAAAAAATTGTGAAATGGGAGAAATCTGAAACCACCAGAACTCTTCCTAGAGTTGGCCATCTTAACAAACTGAGCAACCAGTCAAGAAGGGAGGTGACCAAGAACCCAATAGTCACTTTAACAGAGTTTCAGAGGTCCAGTGCTGCTGGAATGACGGCCATCTCAGCAGCACTCCATCAATCAGGTGGTTATGGCAGAGTGGTCAGACTAAATATACCGGTTTAAAGGACTCTGAGAGCATAAGCAAAAAGATTCTCTGGTCTGATGAGACAAAAATTGAACTGTTTGGGCACAACTCCAACAACAACAACAACATTTATTTATATAGCACATTTTCATACAAAAAGTAGCTCAAAGTGCTTTATAATGAAGAATAGAAAAATAAAAGACACAGTAAGAAAAATAAAATAAGTTAACATTAATTAACATAGAATAAGAGTAAGGTCCAATGGCCAGGGTGGACAGAAAAAACAAAACAACTCCAGACGGCTGGAGAAAAAAATAAAATCTGTAGGGATTCCAGACCATTAGACTGCCCAGTCCCCTCTGGGCATTCTACCTAACATAAATGAAACAGTCCTCTTTGGATTTAGGGTTCTCACGGAAGGACTTGATGATGATGGTCACGTAGACTTCTGGCTTTTGATCCATCCATAATTGTTGGAACATCATGATGCTTTGATTAGGTGGTGGTGGCGCAGGAACAGAAAAGAGAGTAGGGGTCAGTACGGATTTTAAAGCCACCATGAATAGTTATTATGATGAATTGAACATACAGAGTATCACGATTAAGTTAAAGTGAAGTTATAAAAAGGCCATGTTAAAGTAATGTGTTTTCAGCAGTGTTTTAAAGTGCTCCACTGTATTAGCCTGGCGAATTCCTATTGGCAGGCTATTCCAGATTTTAGGTGCATAGCAGCAGAAGGCCACCTCACCACTTCCAAGTACTATGTCTGGCGAACAGCAGGCACTGCTCATCACCTGCCTAACTGCAGTAGTAGCAATAGCAGCAGATGTGAGAATTAAACCAAAACTGAATGCTATTGTGATAAAGGCGGCACATCCCCTCTCTCACACATGAAAACTGAGGACTTTCAGCCAACAAATCATTCAGCAGAATGCTACAGTGGCTCCTTCATACCAACTGCAATACTGTATAATTCCTCACTGGAAAGGCAAAAGTTTTCTTTTTTCTTACATTTTCTTCGTTTTTAGTCATTCTGGTGTGTGTTCAGACAACAGTGCATGTGTGTATGTAATACTCAAAAAATTAAGGGAACACTTAAGACATCAGACCTCAATGAACTGTACTGTATTCAAAACGTATTTGATAAGGTGCCACATGAGAGGCTGAGAATCAAACTATAAGAAGTGGGAGTTCAGGGTGATGTTTGTAGATGGGTGCAGAATTGGCTCAGACACAGGAAGCAGAGGGTGATGGTGTGAGAAACCTCATCAGAACTGGCCGATGTTAAGAGTGGTGTCCAGCAGGGGTCAGTGCTAGGGCCGCTGCTATTTTTAATATATATAAATGATTTAGATAGGAATATAAGTAACAAGCTGGTTAAGTTTGCAGATGATACCAAGATAGGTGCATTAGCAGATAATTTGCAATCTGTTATATAATTACAGAAGGACTTGGATAACATACAGGCTTAGGCAGATTTGTGGCAGATGAAATTTAATGTCACTAAATGTAAAGTATTACACATAGGAAGTAAAAATGTTAGGTATGAATACACAATGGGTGGTCGGAAAATTGAGAGTACACCTTATGAGAAGGATTTAGGAGTTGCAGTGGATTCTAAGACTGTTCAGAAGCCATTAAGAAGGCAAACAGTATGTTAGGTTATATAGCACAGTGTGTGGAGTACAAGTCACAGGAGGTTCTGCTCAACCTTTATAACACACTGGTGAGGCCTCATCTGGAGTACTGGGTGCAGTGTTGGTCTCCAGGCTACAAAAAGGACATAGCAGCGCTATAAAAAGTCCAGAGAAGAGCTCTGGGCTGATTCCAGAGCTACAGGGGATGAGTTCTGAGGAAAGATTAAAAGAGCTGAGCCTTTACAGTTAAAGCAAAAGAAGATTAAAGGTGACATGATTGAAGTGTTTAAAATTATGAAGGGAGTTAGTGCAGTGGATCAAGACTGTGACTTTAAAATGAGTTTATCAAGAACACGGGGACACAGTTGTAAACTTGTTAAGGGTGAATTTCACACACAAAATTAGGACGTTTTTCTTTACACAGAGAAAGATAGACACTTGGAATAAGCTACCAAGTAGTGTGGTAGACAGTAAGACTTTAGGGGCTTTCAAAACTCAACTTGATGTTTTCTTGGAAGAAATAAGTGGATAGGACTAGAGAGCATTGTTGGTCTGAATGGTCTGTTCTCGTCTAGATTGTTCTAATGTTCTAATGTTCTATTGAGTAATACTGTGTTATTTGTTGAGAAGAAAATGATGTAACAATGGTCAACGGAAACCAAACCACCAAACCATTGAGGGCTAATTTAACATCACACCGAAAATCAAAGTCAAAAACTGAAATCTCAGGCTGATCAAACTTGTGTGAATATCATCACAGCAACTCCTACTGTGACTCAGTAGTATGTTTGGCCCCCACGTGCCAGTATGCACTCCCAACAATGACAACATCTGGGCATGCTCCTGATGAGAAGGCAGATGGTGTCCTGGGGATTTGCTCCAAAACCTGAATCAGGGCATCAGTAGGCACCTGGGCAGTCTGTGGCACTACTTGGCAGTGTCAGATGCACCAATACATAACATTCTAGAAGTTCTCAATTGGATTCAGGTCTGGGGAAAGTGCAGGCCAGTCAATTGAATCAATGCCTTCGTCATCCAGGAACTGCCTACACACCCTGGTTACATGAGGCCGGGCATTGTCCTGCACCAGGAGGAACTCAGGGCCCACTGCACCAGTGTAGGGTCTGACAATGACTCTGAGGATACCATCGCAGTACCTAAAAGCAGTCAGAGTACCGTTGCCTAGCATTTGGAGGTCTGTGCAACCCTCTAAGGATATATCTCCCTAGATCTTCACCAACCCACCACAAAACCAATCATGCTGGATGATGTTGCAGGTTGCATTCACCACGGCATCTCGCAACTCTTTCACGTCTGTCACACATGCTCACTGTAAACCTGCTGTGATTTGTGAAGAGAATGGGATGCCAAAGGCAGAGCTGCCACTCGTGTATTCTCTAGTGAATGCCAATTGAGCTGCATGGTGAATGCTGTGAGCAAAGGTCCCACTAGAGGACATTGGGCCAGCATGCCAACAACAATAACAACTTTTATTTATATAGCACATTTTCATACAAATGGTGTAGCTCAAAGTGCTTTACAAGATGAAGAAAGAAAAGTTTATATGAAACAAAAATATGAAGTGATGGGTGGCCTCAGCCATTACCTGGCCAGGACGGAAACTGGATGGAAGGACCGGGGGAGAGAGCATCTGTGAGGCATTACTTTGCCTGGGACGCTGGGTGGCTGTGGCACCTCGGATTCCCGCAGGGGCACACTGGGACTTTAAGTTTGGTACAGCCCTGTTAGGTTCCATGGGGGCCGCAAGGGGGAGCTGCAGAGCCCTTTAGTGGACTTCCACCACACCTGCGAGTGATTCCAGGTAATACTAATGAGCCACCTGGAACACTCACAGGACTTGAATAAAAGGAGCCGTTTCGCTCTATTCGGGGAGCCAGAGTCGGGAGGAGGTGGAAAAAGCTTGCCTGCAGGAGTGGAGGGGAAGGACAAAGAGAGGAAGAGAAAGAAGAGAGCTGCGCTTTATGCACTGTGCTGTGGGGAGCAGAAAAAGTGCTCCCCAGCTCTAAATAAACGTGTGTGCTGGACTGGAACTAGTGTCTTGCCTGTCTGTGACGGGGTTAGGGCAGCTGTACGTGTCCCGTGGTCCACAATAATTAAGCAATACTAAGTCGCAAAAAATAAAGCATGGTCAGATAGCCAGGGAGACAGAAAATAATAAAAAAAAAAAAACTATAGATGGGCTGACGAAAAAAACAAAATCTGCAGGTGTTCAAAGACCAAAAGACCGCCAGGCCCCCACTGGACATTCTATCTATCATAAATGATCTAAATCAGTCCTCATGATTTTTAGGATTCACATGGAAGAATTTAATGATGATGGTCATTTGGACATCTGGGGTACTGCCTTCAGTCCATCAATGTAGGGACGGCATGGTGTCTTGATCAGGTGGTGATGGCGCAGAACAAAAAAATAAGAATTGCAGAGAACAGTAGGATTAATACAGATTGCAGAGCCTTGATAATGCATATACAGTATAGCTTAACAGGGATACACTAAAATGAAGCTATAAGAAAGCTGTGTTAAAATAATGAGTTTATAACAGTTTTTTTTTAAATGCTCCATCTTATTAGCCTGATGAATTTCTATCGGTCAGCTACTCCAAATTTTAGGTGCATAACAGTAGAAGGCCGCCTCACAACTTCTGTTAGTTTAGCTTTTGGAAATATGCGCAAACACTGATTTGAAGATTTAAGGTAACGATATGGAGTGTAAGGTGACAGGTATTCCAAAATATAGGATGGAGTGAGATTATTTAAGGCTTTGTAAACCATTAACAGTATTTTAAAATTAATTTTGAATGGCAACCAATGTAATGACATCAAAACTGGAGAGATGTGTTCAGATGGAATCTATTTATTATACTTTGGTCAGAAACATGCACACCAGTAGCCAGCTGGAGGTCACTTTGTAGGGCTCTGGCGGTGTTCCTCCTGTACCTCCTCACACAAAGGAGCAGATACCAGTCCTGCTGCTGGTCAGATGTGCTTCTCTGGACCTGTCCTGCTCACCACGTGTAACTGTCCTTCATGCTTCCTTCTTGTGATGACACATATGGATGTGCCATCCTGGAGGAGCTAGACTATCTGTGTAACCTGAATTGGCTGCAGGTGCCACCTCATGTTACCAGTCGTGACAAGGACACTAGCAAAAAGCAAAACTAGAGAAGAATCAGTCAGGAAGGATAAGAAGAGAGCAATTGCCTCTGGCTATCACCTGCAAAACCACTCCCTTTTTAGAGCTTGACTTGCTGTTGCCTCACCAGTGCACCTGTTGTCACTTTCATTTACACCAAAGCAGGTGAAGTTGATTCACAATCACTTATGCTTCCTAACTGGACAGATCGATATCCCTGAAGCTTAACTGACCTGATGTTAGACTGTAATGATTAAGTGTTCCTTTAATTGTTTTGGGCAGCATATATTTATTTTTCTTTCTATTTATGTATTTATTTATTTAAAGATCTTCTATAAAAAGTCAAATTTCCCCCTGGGGACAAGTGAAGTTCTACCTGTTTATCTAATACTATCTGTAGAGTGATGCATAGCAGTTTTAGTATTATGCATGCTTTTCAGCGATAGAGACAGGGAGACTGGTCAGAACCAAGGGAATGATGAATGCACCCAAATAGAGAGTGGTCCTTGAAGAAAACCTTGCAGGATGGACCTCAGACTGGGGTGATGCTTCACCTTTTAGCAAGACATTAACCTGAAGCCTACAGCCAAAACAACGCTGAAGTGGCTTTGGGAGAAGTCTCTAACTGCCCTTGAGTGGCTCAGTCACCTAAAACTCGTTGAACATCTGTGGATAGACCTGACGATGGCAGTGTGCAGATGCTTCCCATCCAATCTAACAGAACTTGAAAGGATCTGCCTGGAAGAATGGGATAGTAACAGACCAAATCCAGGTGTGAAAAGCTTACAGGGACTTCATTAAGAAGACTTTAAGCTGAAATTGCTGCCAAAGGGGCGTCACCAAGTACCAAATTAATTGTGTGAATATGTAAATTAATAAGAAATTTCCACTTTTTTATTTTTAATAAATTTGCAAACCTTTCTGAAAACATGTTTTCACTTTGACATTATGCATTATTGAATGTAGATAGATGGGCAAAAATAGCAAATGTATCCATTTAAAATGAAATTTACAGCACAATAAAGTATGCAGAAAGAGATGAGGTCTGAATAATTTCTTAATCTACTAGATATATGTGGGTCATACAGTAATTAATGAGCAACGATATCCATAAAATTGGTTTTGATGCTTGAAAAAACAAGTATGACATTTTAATGTTCCCACCTTGTTTAATTCTTCTACAAATTCTGTATTTCTTTGGACACACATTTCCCACCCTTCCTATCCTTTCCTATCCTTCAGATAGTCTGAAGACAGTCTTACGGAAATAGTCGGTTCCAGCCACCGGAAGACAGTGATACAGTATAGAGCTTGCTGGATTGCCTCTGTGCTCTTGCAGTGCCACATCTGGTCCTTTATGACTCCAAAAGGAAAGCACTCAGAGGGTGCCAGATTGGAGTGCTGTAGTATTGTGGTTAACACTTTGGACTTCAAATCCTGAGGCTGTGGGTTCAAATGTTGCTACTGATGTTGAGCAACCTTGAGCAAGTCACCTGATTTGTCTGTGCCTCAATTGGAAAACCAAAAGGAATGTAACCAATTTTAGATAAATATTGTTGGATAAAGGTGCAGCCAACTATGTAAATGTAATAAGCACATTAACCGTTTCCTTGTTGTGTTCTGTAAAGGCTGTTTGACAGCAACAGCCCATTGTAGGTGAAGGTCGAGGCCATATGTGTTTTCCATTGTATTAGTGGGGATGGAGATACTTTCTTAAACATTATGAAAATGTTAGTGTGGATGGAGATCATTTTCATTTAAAAACAACATTTTTAAGGAACACATAGTAGTGTGGACATAGCCTTAGAGTGTTGCGACATATTTGCAAGCAAAATACAATTACTAATTATGTACAGATTAGTTAAAACACAGTAAAACCAAGCAATTTCAAAGTGAATGATATGAAAGGTATCTGTCCATTAACATTATCATTGACATATGGTCAGTTTATAGCTTAAGGAGAGGAAAAGAAAAACTTTAGTCAGCAATCACTGAAGAAAATAAACCTCTGCGAGGCTGACGGTCAGTTTAAATTCAAAATCATGGACAAAGCCAGACACAGACACTGCTCTGGAGACCAAGGCAATCTGGTAGCCCACCACCTCTTGACCATTCTGCAAGATAAGTTTGTACTGAGAAGGCTGATGACAGAATTATTTCGTCCTTGAATATCAAAAGAGGAGAGGAAAACACATTCCTGGATGTCTGTAGTTGGTTACAATCACAGTACTGATGAACAATGGCCAACTGGCTGTCCTTCCATTCCTAGACATTCTACATAAACACATGCATGGCAGTCTTATAAGAAACCGAGTCATTAATTCCAGCTCATCATACTTCATACCAGGTCACTTTACAATTGTAAATTCACCCATCATTCCCTGTGATAAACTGGTGCCCTGACTGGAGTTGGTTCTAATTGTGTATCCAATGCTGCCACAATGGCTTCCATCACTCTGTGCTGGAGAAGGGATTAAATAATGGGTGGACTGAAGGAAGGAATTCACTTCACATCCATGATAATTTGGCTCCAAGGCATTATGTCAAATTCAGGTTGGAAAAGAATTAGCGTTGTGTGAATTAAAACTTGACAACCTTCCACCAAGAAGTCAGAACTGGAATGGCATTTTTCTCAGACTTTATTCGCATATTCCCCAGCAATGAACACCCCTAACATAAGAATATCTGAAATGTATCTAATGAGGTGAGACTAGTCAGTCAGTTGAAATGTTTGACTTGCTAATCGTGAAGCTGTCCCACTATGTCAACCAGAATGTTTTTAAAGTTAGGGTTAGGGTTAATCTCTAATAATAATAATAATAATAATAATAATAATAATAATAATAATAATAATACATTTTATTTATATAGCATTTTTCCCATGCTCAAAGCCCTTACTTCATCCAAATGACTCTGATTTGCTGGTTCCAGATGTCCACACCAATTTTGATGAAGAGGAAGTCTCAAAACTATCAAAGAGCAGGACAGTGGTGACAGTGGTGTTTTGCTCCAGGCAGACATGTTTTATTTTGGTGTTTTGTTTTTTTTTCCTTTTTTACATATAATCTTGTTGTTTTGTTATTCATGCAGTCCATTTTCACAGTTGTGACTGATAAATGTCAAACCCTTGAACCTGGACATAAATGCACTTTATCTTAGTTACCACTAGTGTTGATCGGCGAATGAAATGGGTGGAGAAGAGTGTCAGGAGTGATTTGTGACAGACGGATATCAGCAAGAGTGAAAGGGAAGGTCTACAGGATGGTAGTGAGACCAGCTATGTTATATGGATTGGAGACGGTGGCACTGACCAGAAAGCAGGAGACAGAACTGGAGGTGGCAGAGTTAAATATGTTAATATTTGCATTGGGTGTGACAAGGATGGACAAGATTAGAAATGAGGACATTAGAGGGTCAGCTCAAGTTAGATGGTTGGGAGACAAAGTCAGAGAGGCGAGATTACGCTGGTTTGGACATGTGCAAAGGAGAAATGCTGAGTAGTTGATTGGCGAAATTCACCAAAAAGATTTGTCACAGAGAATTGGCTGAGTTTGCTGGTGACCTTGTTCGCCGATGTTTATCCTGTGCAGCTGGCTCAGGCTAATTTATTTTCTCAACACCCCAATGGTGCTTTGACATCACAGAGTTGTATCAGGACAATGTTGGGTGGGGATATCACTACCGCATCTGCACTACCTGCTCTATTTGAGTCAAGGATGTGCAAAACTTTCACACATGTGTACTGTAAGCATACTGCACCTCACACTTTAGGCCATTGCCTATGATCTGTATCTCGCATGGGGTAATAATTTTTGTGCAATACACACATATGTATGATGTCTCTACCCAATCTGCACTACCTGTCTGATTTGGGTCACACATGTGCAGAACTTTCACTCATGCACACTGTAAGCATATTCCACCTCATATTTTATGGAGCTGTGTAATCTGTATCTTGAGTTCATGAATAAATTTGACAGCATATACGTACATACGTGATGCCACTACCAGCTGGGTGCTCCAACAACAACAACACCATTTATTTATATAGCACATTTTCATACAAACAATGTAGCTCAAAGTGCTTTACATGATGAAGAAAGAGAAGAAAGACAGAATAAATAATTAAAATTAGGGAACACTAATTAACATAGAATTAAAGTAAGGCCCAATGGCCAGGGAGGACAGAAAGAACAAAAAAAAAAAACTCCAGATGGCTTGAGAAAAAAATTAAATCTGCAGGGGTTCCAGGCCACGGGACTGCCCAGCCCCCTCTAGGCATTCTACCTAACATAAATGGCCTCAATCAGTCCTGATTGTATTCAGGGTTCTCATGGAAGAACTTGATGATGATGGTCATGTGGACTTCTGGCCTTTAATCCATCAATGTAAGGACATCACGGTGCTTTGATTAGGTGGGGGTGGCGCAGATTGCCACCACAGAAAACCAGAGAAAGAACAGAAGAGAGAGTAGGGGTTAGTACGGATTTTGGAGCCAACATGAATAATAATGATAATTAATTGAATATACAGAGCATCAGAATTTAACTAAGATGAAGCTATGAGAAAGCCATGTGCTCCACTGTATTAGCCAGGCGAGTTTCAATTTGTAAACTATTCCAGATTTTAGATGCATAACAGCAGAAGACTGTCTCACCACTCCTTTTAAGTTTAGTTCTTGGAATTCTAAGTAGACACTCATTTGAAGATCTAAGGTTACTATTTGAAGTGTAAGGTGTAAGACATTCCGAAATATAAGATGGAGCAGAGATTATTTAAGGCTTTGTAAACCATAAGCAGTATGTTAACGTCAATCCTGAATGACACAGGTAACCAGTGTAGTGACATCAAAACTGTAGAGATGTGCTTGGATTTTTGTTTCCTAGTTAGGATTCTAGCAGCTGCATTCTGCACTCGTTGCAATCGATTTATGTCTTTTTTTGGTAGTCCTGAGAGGAGTGCGTTACAGTAATCTAGCTGACTGAAAACTAAAGCGTGAACTAATTTCTCAGCATCTTGCAAAGTTATAAGAGGTCTAACTTTTGCTATATTTTTTAAGTGAAAAAATGCTGTCCTAGTAATCTGATTAATATGTGATTTAATATTCAGGTCAGAATCAATAGTTACTCCTAAATTCTTTACCTCCGTCTTGACTTTAAATCCTAATGCATTAAGTTTATTTCTAATAACCTCATTACTGTATATCCATTATTGCCAATCACTAAAATTTCTGTTTTCTCTTTATTTATTTTGATAAAATTACTACTCATCCACTCAGAGACACAAGTGAGACATTGTGTCAGTGAATCCAGTTAAATCTGATCCTCATATGTATTTAAAAAAAACATTCCCTTTACAGCACAGCCCAATCTGAACAGTGTATGTGGATACACAACTCACAGTATATTCATTTGAGGAGTACATTAGCAGACCATAATGGGAATATTATGAAAATACTTCATTGTTCTGCATATTTTAATTGCACATTGTCTCTTCACTGCTGGATTAACCATGTCCTGCACCCTCACTATGTATCACGGTTTGGGTGGTGACAGTGACAGCCCTCAGAGTATATTATGTGGATTATGGGCATCACAGGCTGTGTGGGTGTTATTTAATTATAGTGAGAAAAGCTGAGGGGACACAGAGAGTGAAGGGCTAAGAGCATAATTTTATCAGAGGGAGGCACAGTGGCGCAGAGATTAGCACTACTGCCTCACAGTTCAGGTCACATTTTTGGCCACAATAATTGGTCCAGCTTCCTTGGCCCTCAGGAACACTTAAAAGATTATTGCACCATTATGATCCCCTCATAACTACTTCAGTTCTCCATTGACTTCAAAACATTTCCCAGAGTTTGAAGAAATTACCCAACAATTGGGCGTTTTAATTGAACTTGAGTCGAAACAAATTTGTCGTGGTTCGCTCATCACTTGTCACCACAAGATGTCAAGTAGATAATTCTTCCATCATCTGAAGAAACTCTATCAGGAGAATGTTGAGGATTTGGATTGGGTCTACACAATAGTGATAAGGATTAAATCCTTGAGTGTCCCTCAGAAGGATAGACCCTTTAGATCCCGGGATGCTTTTAGTTGCTCTTCTTTTACAGCTGCCATGTCTTTTTGCATTGTGGTGGCTAGGAATTGCACACAAGCCTCCAGATGCGGCCTCACCCTCGCAGTGTTTGAACATAGTGCTCTTTGATTCTCATTCAAGAATTTTTACAATTTAAATCTTACATTTCATTTGCTGGGTGGCACGGTGGCGCAGTGGTAGCGCTGCTTCCTTGCAGATAGGAGACTTGGGTTCCAATGTTCCCTCTAAGGAGTAGCATATAATGAGCAAAAAACATTGCTTATGAGCGACATTTTGTTTAAGCCAAAAATGTATGAGCACCAATTTTCGTGATAAGTACGAGCGACGCCATCGAAATGAGCGATCGTGCGGGAAGTATGAGCGACGCTCTGAATTAGTGGGAGCGATCGCTCACGCGCTCAGCTTAGAGCGAACATTGTTGGGTTCGCTTCCCAGGTCCTCAATGCGTGGAGTTTGTATGTTCTCCCCGTGTCTGCGTGGGTTTCCTCCCATAGTCTAAATACATGCATGTTAGGTTCATTGGCGATTCTAAATTGTCCCTAGTGCGTGCTTGGTGTGTGGGTGCGTGTGCCCTGCGGTGGGCTGGCACAATGCCCAGGGTTTGTTTCCTGCCTTGCGCCCTGTATTGGCTGGGATTGACTCCAGCAGACTCCCATGACCCTGTAATTAGAATATAGCGGGTTGGATAATGGATGGATTTCATTTGCCTTTTTAATTACTTCTGCATGCTGCCTGAAGGATGAGGAGATGAAGTCTGTGCAAGTCTCTGAATTCCTTCCTAATGGTTACCTTCTACACCAGTTCTGGCCTTCTGGCCATTTTTACTTCTTCTGTATAAATTCTGTGTTTACTCCATGATGGCTCAACATCATTTTATTTTTTGTCCATTTCATTAACCTTCTTAGTATTTTTTCCCATTTGCATGTACACACTTGCAAACACTTCCACGTGCACTGGAAGACTTGTATTAACAATGAAAACTTTCCATTTAATGAGGTGGAGTCCTACACCTCAACTTCAATATGACGTGTGTGGGACCCATCTAAACTGACCCAGTGACAACACTGAAAGAGTGGGCACCATAAGGCTGAACGAGAGGCACCAAGTGGCCCCTGGGTAAAGTCAGCCTGCTTTAAGGAACTGCAACAGGTCTGTCATTTTAACGTGCAGTAGACGGCACTGAATCCATAAAGATGATGTCTGGCATGGGGCACATAAACCGAAAGGGCCTTTCTAACGGAAAATAATAACTAAACTGAGAGAAGAAATGAGCACAGCTGGAATCTAATCTGGAATGTCGGCCCTGGGTTTATCAGGAAGGCAGAAAAAAATATCCATTTTTATAACAAAAGGAGCACTCAGCATGGAGTAAATTAAGCTATAAAAAGCAAATATAATGAATTTTATTGTAAGTTGTGCATACTGAATAGAGCAAAGTAAGAAGCCAGTGCAATCAGGTCACTCTGATTCCAAGTTCGTGACCCACTGTTTCAAACTGGTCTAGAGTTAATACACTCTTTGTGTTATATAACGTAGAATCATGATGATTCTACTTTACCAGGGGTTTGTTTTTATTTTAGCAGGACCTTCTCTTGCCAATTGAACCAGTAAAACAATTAGCTATGACTTCTGTTCCACAAACACAGATTTAACAAAGTGTTAGCGACCTGAAGGAATTCCGTCACAAATCAAATATCAATGGCTAGAATTTGTTCTTGGAGATAAAGCAGCTCTCATTCATTCTCTCATTACGCAACTGGCATTAGGATTTTGAATTGTGCTGATAAGTTTTTTGCAGGCCTGACAGTCTAATGGAAAATAAACAGCTCTGGAGCAGAAAGCAAATTTAGTGATAGTGCCTGGTAACATGTGATCTAAATGTCAGCAGGCGCATTATAAAGATATGACATAAAAAAAATAATAATAAAGGGGGTCTCATGTCTGTGCAGGGGTTCAGGGATTAGGGATTTAATGCTCTCTGTGTGCAAATTTGCATGTCCTTATGCTACCTATATGACGTTTTCCTGCCACAATGTTTCCACTACCAAATCTCATAAAATATGAACATTAAATTAATGGGTAACTTTAAACTGGGCTTGGATGAAATTTTCCTTTGAAGAACAAGCACCCCTTCCAGGGTTGGTGCCTAACTTGCAACCTGCTGCTGCCAAAATATTCCCCACTTTACAGCATAAAAAGATGGTAGAGAAAACAGATGGAAGGATGAATTGTAAAAACATGGAGAGCAGAAAAGCAGCATTTAAATAGACATAATATATTGTTAAAAGTCAGCAGGACCTGTTTAGTAATTAGAACTGCTGTGTCATTTACAGGATATGTGCACAGTTACAGATATGAATATTTGCATTAAAATGTCTAGTAGTGTAGTGTTTCTCAACCAAAGGGTGGGTTGCGAGCTGCCGACTACTAGTCATGAGTTACTATTCTTTATAATGGTAGTGAGTTATGATGGGCTGTGATGAGTCACGAGTGCAATGGGTTGAAACAATTGATACTCCAATGATCACACTTGCCCTCCACCCCTGCTCTGACGTTTGTTCTCGATTCACGAAAGGGATTCTCAAAAAGGTTGAGAAACACAACAGAACTGAACTCACAACTCTGATCATTTAGCTGAGTGTCAACTATTGGACTGTGTATAAGAAGGTTTAAACATGTAAAACACCAGCTGTTGAACTTGGAAACATCTTTTAATTTTTCCTTTTTAGAGATGCACACTGATGCTGTCTTACTACTCCCATGCACATCTAATGGTGACCCACTGGGCTCATCTAAGGTATGTAATACCACCCCAGGATGAGAGGGGTGCTGCCATTAACCACGTCCAATTAATTAATTAATTAACCAGTACTGAGAAGACTTGCAGTGAGGGCAGCTGATTTCGCTCCTTCCTGTCCACCGCCTATAAGTTCTGAGGCTACCGGAAGAAGGCGCCATTCTGTGATTAGAGCACCACCATAGGACTGAGCTCCATCCTCATGACGTATCTTGTAGAAGCCTTACACTTATATATCAGCAGGACCCCTATCTGCTCCTTTGGGCAAGAAGGAATAGGATGAGCACTGCCAGAGCCCTACAAAATGGACCCATTGTCAGTACCTGTGCTGGTGCAGTGGGTCCTGGGTTCCTCCTGGTGCACAACAATGCCCAGTCTCATGTGGCGAGAGTATGCAGGCAGTTCCTGGTGGATGAAGGATTTGATACCACTGACTGGCCCCTATGCTCGCCTGACCTAAATCCAATAGAACACTTTTGGGACATCATGTTTCGGTCCATCCGATGCCACCATGTTGCACCTCAGACTGTCCAGGAGCTCAGTGATGCCCTAGTCCAGATCTCCCAGGACACCATGCGTTGTCTCATTAGGAGCATGCTCCGATGTTGTCACGCATGCATACAAGCACATGGGGGCCATACAAACTATTGAGTACGATTTTGAGTTGCTGCAATGAAATTTCAGCAAAATGGACTAGCCTGCCACATCATTTTTTAACTTTGATTTTCGGGGTGTCTTTGAATTCAGTCCTCTGTAGGTTGATAATTTTCATTTCCATCAAACAATGTGGCATCCTTTCACTCCTAATACATTGCATATCAGTCCATATCAGTAGAGATATCCAGCAGGATTTTTTTGCCATTGAGATCGGATGTGTTTTCAAAGTGTTCCTTTAATTTTTTTGAGTACGGTACATTTGACCACAGTTATGGGTACCTGAGCCTTTAAGAGAACAGCTGCATGCCTCCATGGGACTTTACTTAAACCAGGAAGTACTTCCTGGATGACTGGCCAGTGCCCTGAAAATCTCCTCAGCAAGTGAGCTTAGAGTTGGGACATAAGAGCAGACAACAGCTCATCTGACCAGGTGGAGGAAGGAATTACCTTAGGACTGAAGTGAGGGAAAGAGATAGGAATGTGCTTTTGTGCTTAGTTAGGCCCAAAAAGGGACATGGTTTTTTTTATTTTTGTTAAATATATTTGCCGTACAAATTTTACTTTCTTTACACCTTCTCTGGAGGTTATAGTGCATTGTAACAAAGAACAGAAGAACAAATTGAAGCGCTGGTGACCGTCAAGGTAACACTGTTTAAGTGAGGCAAATTAAAAGTTCATAAAAAAGAAAAACAAAACGTGTTGGACAATAGGACTTCAAGTATTTGCAGTTTTCTGAGGTTGAGATCTGCCTCCTGCAGATGTCAGTTCCAGAGCAAATGTCAACTTATGGTCTGACGTTTCCTTACTGTAGTAGTCGCTGGGGTGGAAAAGGTTGCATTTCTGGAATGGCAGTGGGAGTGACGTCAGAGCTTCTCCCATGTCATATTTTGGTCAGCAACTGTGTCTCCCTATTCTGATTTCAGGGGTTTCAATGTCAGACACCCTCACCCAGATGACCCAACTGGGGTTGATTAAGCCCATATTTGGGCCCAGGTTCTACTCTCCTAATCCACTGCCACCTAAAGGCTGCTTCAGTGGCCTCTGTGGCTATTTTTACAGCCTTTTTTTGTTGGCCTTATAGATGCCAATGATGATAAGTACTGCTTGGATCTGATACTCCATGAAGGAAAGTAAGCTTCATAAGTACGACCTGCTTGGAGAATTAGGACAGCGAGACAATGTCTGGTCTTAATAATGGTGCTGCAACCTCTTCTTGGATCTTGAGTTGTCTATCTAGATCATCTCTTTAGTTCCCAGTCAAATGCTGTGGCCAGTAAACTTGTGAAGACAAAGTTGGTGGTCTCATTTGCTGTTTGTGGCTACTGCTAGTAAAAAGATCCAGGAAAGACCAAAGAAGTATTGTAGAAAAGGGTGTTTATTAATAAAATAGTTACATGGGAGCGGAACTACACTAGTAAGAAACAAAGTAACAGAAAAAAGCAGACAGAAAATTAAACCCTAACTGCCCCACTTTGCCTAAAGTGCACAAAATTAAGCCCTGTCTGTATATATACATATATATATACATACTGTATATGTATATATATATATATATATATATATATATGTGTATATATGTGTATATATATATATATATGTGTATATATGTGTATATATATATATATATGTGTATATATGTGTATATATATATATATATATATGTGTATATATGTGTATATATATATATATATATATATATATATATATATATATATATATATGTCAACGCACCGGTACAGACAGGCAGACATCTTGTTTTGCACAAACCACCACACGTTTATTTACAATATTTACAAATTATGGTCACAAAGACCCCAGTCTATTTGGTCACTCAGACCCAGTTTAGTGCACAATACCCCAATAAACACTCAAAGTCCTGGCCACAATGCCTTTCTTCGGGCCGCCTCCACTCTCCACTGCTTCGTCCTCCTTCCACCCGACTCCAGCCTCGAATGAATGGAGACGGCCCCTTTTATAGAGGACCCGGATGAGCCCCAGGTGTTCCCGGCAATCTTCTTCTGGCCACGCCCCAGTGTGGCGGAAGTGCCGGCTGTCCTCCCGGCTGCTCTCCGGGCATCCTCCAAAGTCTTCCCCAGCACTTCCTGGTGTGGCGGGAGTGCTGGGAAACAAGTCCCAAGGCATTGGGGCGCCTCCTGGCGGTGACCACGGGCTCCTACAGGGAAGGGCTTCCATGCCCTTGACCCGTGGCCCCCAATGCAACCCGGAAGGCAAACCCCACGTGATCCAGGCAGGGCTCTGACCCTCTTCCGGTCCCTCCTGGCGTCCCGGCCGGGTCATGGCCCCTGGCATCCCTGACATATATATATATATATATATATATATATATATATATATATATATATATATATATACCTGTATATAAACACTGTATGTGTGTATAGGTACACTAATGTACAATATATGCCCTGCCTCCACTCACCATTCAGGATTTACTCTTGCCATGTACCCAGCACTCTCCTATTATAATCAAAAGAATTAAATTGATTTATGAATAAAATATACCACAATTTATATATAAATATAGGTAATGAGAAATATGTACATTGATAAATATTTAATGTCAAATATGTTTTTTGTAAGTGTCTTATCATATCTATATTGAATATAACTATTTAGTTATATATGTATATGGTGGCTGCACTCTTTGCATATATAAACTGCTCAAAAAAATTAAAGGAACACTTTGAAAACACATCAGATCTCAATGGGAAAAAGAAATTCTCCTGGATATCTATACTGATATAGACTGGGTAATGTGTTAGGAACAAAAGGATGCCACATCGTTTGATGGAAATGAAAATGATCAACCTACAGAGGCCTGAATTCAAAGACGCCCTAAAAATCAGAGTGAAAAAATTATGTGGCAGGCTAGTCCATTTTGCCAAAATTTAATTGCAGCAACTCAAAATTGTACGCAGCACTTTGTATGGCCCCTGTGTTCTTGTATACATGCCTGATAACATCGGTGCGTGCTTCTAATGAGATGACAGATGGTATTGTGGGGTGCAACCTGGTGGCATTGGATGGACCAAAACATAATGTCCCAGAGGTGTTCTATTGGATTTAGGTCAGGAAAGTGTGGTGGCCAGTCAATGGTATCAATTCCTTCATCCTTCAGGAACTGCCTGCATACTCTCACCACATGAGGCCAGGAATTGTCGTGCACCAGGAGCCACTGTACCAGCATAGGGTCTGACAATGGGTCCAAGGATTTCATCCTGATACCTAATGGCAGCCAAGGTGCATTTGTCAAGCCTGTAGCGGTCTGTGTGACCCTCCATGGATATGCCTCCCCAGACAATCATTAACCCACCACCAAACTGCTCATGCTGAATGATGTTACAGGCAGCATAATGTTCTCCATGGCTTCCCCAGACCCTTTCACTTCTGTCACGTGCTCAGGGTGAACCTGCTCTCATCTGTAAAAAGCACAGGGCACCAGTGGTGCACCTGCCAATTCTGGTATTCTATGGTGAATGCCAATCGAGCTGCATGCTGCTGGGCAGTGAGCTCAGGGCCCATTAGAGGACATGGGGCCCATGGGTCACCCTCATGAAGTCTTTCTGGTTGTTTGGTCAGAGACATTCACACCAGTGGCCTGCTGGAAGTCATTTTGTAGGGCTCTGGCAATGCTCATCCTGTTCCTCCTTGCCCAAAGGAGCAGATACTGGTCCTGCTGATGGGTTATGGACCTTCTATGGCCCTCTCCAGCTCTCCTAGAGTAACTGCTTTTTCTCCTGGAATCTCCTCCATGCCCTTGAGACTGTGCAGGGAGACACAGCAAACCTTCTGGCAATGACACATATTGATGTGCCATCCTGGAGAAGTTGGTTTACCTGTTCAACCTCTGTAGGGTCCAGGTATCGCCTCATGCTACCAGTAGTGACACTGACTGTAGCCAAATGCAAAACTAGTGAAGAAACAGTCAGAAAAGATGAGGAGGGAAAAATGTCAGTGGCCTCCACCTGTTAAACCATTCCTGTTTTGGGGTCATCTCATTGTTGCCCTCTAGTGCATATGTTGTTAATTTCATTAACACCACAGCAGCTGAAACTGATTAACAACCCCCTCTGCTACTTAACTGACCAGATTAATATCCCATAGGTTTCATTGACTTTATGCTATACTCTGATTAAAAAGTGTTCCTTTATTTCTTTTGAGCAGTATATATATATATATATATATATATATATATATATATATATATATATATATATATATATATATATATATATATATATATATAGGTCACACACGTGCGCATGGGAGGCAGCTAAAGGGCTTGAGTGAAGGCAGTTCTGAGTTATGCCGGGATGTGGCAGAGTGCACTGACTCTTTTTCTCCCTTTCCTGTAGACCATTCCCAGGAGATTCCACCTGGCTCTCTTGACATCACTTCCAGGACCGAGCCAATGGAAGTAGACCTTACCAGCTCCGGCCCCTCTGACGTCACGTCCGGGCTCGATCCAATGAATGAAGAACACGTGCCCGATCCTTATGACCTCACTTCCTGTCTTCCCCTTCAAAGCTTTCCCTTTTCCCTCAGTCTCGTTCTGGACTCAGTTGGATGCACATTAGTTCTGTGTATTTGATAAAAACGACTTTGCAGCCAGGATACCATATTATACGGGTGGCTGCTCCAAACCTTTATCTGTTTATGTCTCATTTTTGTGACAATATATATGTATATACATATATATATATATATATATATATATATATATATATATATATATATATACTGTATATATATCGTCAGGGATGGCAGGGGCCGGCACGCCTTGGAAGACCCGAAGAGGCCGTGTGCCCACCTTGGCCAACATGGGGGTCGCCACCCTGGTTGCTTTGGGGGCCATGGGTAGAGGGTTTGAAAGCCCAACCCTGTAGGGGCTCGGGTGTCCCGAGGCCTTGGGAACCCTGGACCTCAGCACTTCCGCCACACTAGGAAGTGCTGGGGTGGAGAGAAGCAGGGACACCCGGAATGCTTCCGGGAGTACAGCCGGCACTTCCGCCACACGGGGGCCTGCCGGTGGGAGATTTCCGGGAAGCACCTGGAGCACATCCGGGTGTGAATAAAAGGGGCCGCCTCCCTTCATTCGAGGCTGGAGTCGGGAGAGAAGGAAGGACTGAGCTTGCAGGAGGAGGCAAAGAGCCGGCCTGAAGTGAGTAAGGCATTGTGTGGCCAGGACTTTGGGGGTTGTATGTGCAGTTTTGACTTTGTAAATAATTGTAAATAAACGTGTGGTGGTGGAAATACAACATGTCTGCCTATCTGTACTTTGGTTCCGTTCACAATATATATATATATACACTCACCTAAAGGATTATTAGGAACACCTGTTCAATTTCTCATTAATGCAATTATCTAATCAACCAATCACATGGCAGTTGCTTCAATGCATTTAGGGGTGTGGTCCTGGTCAAGACAATCTCCTGAACTCCAAACTGAATGTCAGAATGGGAAAGAAAAGTGATTTAAGCAACTTTGAGCGTGGCATGGTTGTTGGTGCCAGACGGGCCGGTCTGAGTATTTCACAATCTGCTCAGTTACTGGGATTTTCACGCACAACCATTTCTAGGGTTTACAAAGAATGGTGTGAAAAGGGAAAAACATCCAGTATGCGGCAGTCCTGTGGGCGAAAATGCCTTGTTGATGCTAGAGGTCAGAGGAGAATGGGCTGACTGATTCAAGCTGGTAGAAGAGCAACTTTGACTGAAATAACCACTCGTTACAACCGAGGTATGCAACAAAGCATTTGTGAAGCCACAACACGCACAACCTTGAGGCGGATGGGCTACAACAGCAGAAGACCCCACCGGGTACCACTCATCTCCACTACAAATAGGAAAAAGAGGCTACAATTTGCACGAGCTCACCAAAATTGGACAGTTGAAGACTGGAAAAATGTTGCCTGGTCTGATGAGTCTCGATTTCTGTTGAGACATTCAAATGGTAGAGTCAGAATTTGGCGTAAACAGAATGAGAACATGGATCCATCATGCCTTGTTACCACTGTGCAGGCTGGTGGTGGTGGTGTAATGGTGTGGGGGATGTTTTCTTGGCACACTTTAGGCCCCTTAGTGCCAATTGGGCATCGTTTAAATGCCACAGGCTACCTGAGCATTGTTTCTGACCATGTCCATCCCTTCATGACCACCATGTACCCATCCTCTGATGGATACTTCCAGCAGGATAATGCACCATGTTACAAAGCTCGAATCATTTCAAATTGGTTTCTTGAACATGACATTGAGTTCACTGTACTAAAATGGCCCCCACAGTCACCAGATCTCAACCCAATAGAGTATCTTTGGGATGTGGTGGAACGGGAGCTTCGTGCCCTGGATGTGCATCCCACAAATCTCCATCAACTGCAAGATGCTATCCTATCAATATGGGCCAACATTTCTAAAGAATGCTTTCAGCATCTTGCTGAATCAATGCCACGTAGAATTGAGGCAGTTCTGAAGGCGAAAGGGGGTCAAACACCATATTAGTATGGTGGTCCTAATAATCCTTTAGGTGAGTGTATATATATATAGAGAGAGGTGTGGTGAGAGTAGTAAGCAAGAGACAGACTGTCAGACCTCCACATTTTATTTTCCTGGAAAGTCACACATTTTCTCAGCACAGAAGTTTGAGGAGGCCTAGTACTGACGGCTTCCAAATCAGACCGGTCTGCTCTTTCAAAGTATGGCATCCCCAGAAAAAATCCCAGTCATTCTCCTGAGCAGTACTGAGCTAAAAGATGAAACCGTGCTAGTGATTGCAGGCTGAGAGACATGTTGACATGGAGAGCTTTTAGGATAGGATTGTGTTCTGTCTTGGCCTGATACTGCTGAGATCAAATTGAGCTCCTCATGACTCTAATATCTCATTGTGAAGGTATACTGAATGCATGAGTGGAAAAAACTATTGAAATTTTCTGCAGATTTTATTAAAAAAGAGCAGTTCTATGATCCTAATGTGAATAGTTTGACTGGTTGCAAAATGGATCAAGGTTTTCACTTATGATGATCAATTTTGCACCCTTGTCCTGTTAACATTAATTCTAAACATTACCTCACAATGATATTTACTTGATTATGTTGACCTCTTTTGTAACTTGGTTTGGATCTGCTAAGAAAATTAATATAAATGTAGATGGATGGATGACATACAGCCATCATTTTTGTGGTCATGCTAACATACATAAAGATATTGTGATCATCAGAAGAGAAAAATACACAAAAAAGGTTGTCTGTAAATCAAAACCCTAATCCTGCCAAAGCTCCATGAAGCACGATTGTACTGATGAAAAATTGTGACAGTAACATGTGCGGATACTTCAGTTTAGCAGGAACCTGAGAAATCACTTCCAGTCTGGTAAAAAATGAATTTGGATCCTCAATTGACCTTTCTGATTGGCAACTGTCCAAAGCATGGGGCCAAAGTTACAATAGAGTGGCTCAAGAATATAAAGGTGAATGTCCTTGAGTGACTCAGTCAAAGCCCTGACCTGCTACCTACAGTGAATCTGTGGCACAATCAGCAGTCAATAAGTGATGTCTAAATCAGTTTAAAACAGCTGCAACAGATGTGCCTTGAAGGACAGGCCATGTATATTAGTTAGATATTTAAACAAAAGCTGGTATTGCAGCAAAAGACACTTCTACTTGGCATTATCTGTTCCATCCCTGATTGGGAAAGTAGTCTGGGCAAGACATGCCCTTAAAAACTAAACCTTCTGCTGAATTTAAACCTGCTTTACCTTTAACTGTTTTCTATTATTTAAACCTTCTTTTACAACTGTACTAATCTAGTTTCTGCTGTATTATTAACTTATACACCATTCATGTTTATTCATGTTTACTGTCTCAAATGTATTTCCTTTATCATCTGTCGTACAGTATATAATGATTAATACTTATTTACATACATGAGAACATACATAATAAATTTAAAAAAGGAGAACATTCCTTTAACTAATGGCTCAATTGTCCCAATTGTCTCATACAGATATTTTTTAAAGGTTACTTATACCCAACCATTTTAAAGACGCCAACAAGCTTAGTATGTGCACTTGGTGTGAAACCAGAGTACAGTATCTGAAAAGAACTCACACGAAAAAGAAGAGGACATGAACTCACAGGACAATGATAGGAACTGAGTATTCAGGTGAAATTAATCATATCTGAGCATGATTGGGCAATCTTGAACTTGTTCTTATTTTAAAGAAGAGCATTTAAAGTTGTTTTTTTTTTCTTCAGCTATTGTACATGAGTTATGATGTATGCCGTTTATCTTTACTGGCTTGGTTTTCCTCTCCAGGATGTGAATATGTCTGACCATGTAACGTTGTGTGTGTAGTGTTGCGTATTCAATTTTCTAAAATTCCCTGAATTTGATTGTTTTGCTTCCCAGTGCAACAAATCCCACGCGAAACACTTTCTTGTGCATTCAGGATAAAATCACAGTCGTAGACACCACGGGCTCCCTGGCTTGATAACAATGCATTTCAAACACTGTACACGTCTGCAAAAGTAACTGCAAAAGCATGAGGCTGAGCTCAAATGAAACGCACTCAAGAATCCGCCGTATTCCGCCTGAACAATAACCGTACCCTGCTGCTTTGCGATGATATATACGTTTAAATTCGAAATTAATAAGCTACAAATTGTCCGATTATAGCACATTCGCTTGCAGCTGCCTTCTACGTGTAGCGAACAGTAACAGGAGAGCCTCGGAATGCTAGGCGTTTATTTACCAGCTATCTCTAGTAGGGGAAGCTACCATATCATAAAATGGGGCATTAACAGAAGACAGAATTAATCATGAAAAGAAAACTATATATTTCACCCCAAAAAAAGGATTCATCAAAATATACTTATTTTAAAATGATGACTCAAAGTTAAAATCGTTTCCAGAATGTTTTATATTACAAGGAACCGAAACAAAAAATTGTCCTTTTACATATTCTCCCCTGTTCTTTCCAAGATGGTATCGCCCCTTTTGATTGAAAGGTCCACATTTTGACTTGGCTTTATTATTTGTGTTAGGAAGGAAAGACGAAGAGAATTTTTAAGGAGACTTGGGGACTTGGGGAAAAAAATAGATTGGAAAGAGCCAGAAGAAAAACGACACAGCGCTGAGTCTGCAGAAAAGACGGCTTTTTTATTTCGACAAAAAGGTAGGAGAGACGTTGAAATCTTGAGCGCTTTTTTTCAATCACGACTGCAATATGACAGTCATGGAGTTTCTCACTCGGCTTCTCCCCTTTTCAGAATTATATAGTGTTTGTATTGCCTTCTGTGTGCTTTTCAGGTGTTTTGCATTTAAAAACTATCAGAATCTTTGATCGACACACGCGGTATTCTTTGTACTAACTGTGTCAGTGTAGAAATCGAGCGGTTCAAGACCGATCCTTATATTTTTTTATTTATGTTGTAATCTATCTATCTATCTATCTATCTATCTATCTATCTATCTATCTATCTATCTATCTATCTATCTGTCACAGCCTTTTTCTATGGGGACTTCATCATGCATCCCCACACAATCCAATTCGGGTTCCGTTTGTGGACACGCATTCTTGGGTGCACACGCTGCGTTGCATTTCCGCGCGGCTATGCAAGCTTTTGGAAGCAGATGTTCCAGCGATGCTTCCACTCCAATACGACTTGGCGAAACGTGCTTTTTATTGGAAATCATTAATTCCGCGCTCGTTGTCGGGATCCTAATGTGTAGCACGCGCGCACCATTACTTGGTCGAGAGCTCTTTCTTTGTGCTATTCGGGGCGAAGCTCCGCTTCATCCAGCGGCGCTTAGTTACCTGTCATGTTGCCTTTTTAAAAATATAATAACAACAATAATAAACAAATAGCAGACCTTCTTAAAGAAAGGCTGTACATTTTGCAATGGGGTGATTTAGTGGAGTTATTGGGCGGATAGAGAAATGTCAAGTTGGCAGACGATTACAGGTTATTGGAGAAGTAGCAGACTAAGGGTGATTCAATGTCAAATCTACGGGCGTGCCCGGGAGAAAAAGGGGGCCACACGCCGACCCCGGCATTGCATAAAAGAGAGGGCGTATTCAGTCAAGGATCGCTAAAGACACGTCGCGTTTGTAATGAATCGAAGTGCATTTGTTTTTGTTTTTGGGAATGAAGCTGCAGCAGTGCGTTAAATCAAACTGCATAATCCCTTCACATTTCAGCAGTGCTAGTCCAAGTGGCCAAACGCGATTGCGAATATCATGTGTGAAATTCCCTTAAGGCTGTCAAATATCGGACGCCACAAAGGAAGAATTCGTAAAATAAGAGTAAATGAAAACCGACACATCGCCTGAAGATGTGTGCGACTGTATGAGCATGTGCCGCGTGTGTGCTGATACTTAAAGGACAAATAAATTAATAACGAATACTCGAATACACGCGCAAGTCGTTGTTTGTGTGGAGGTTAATCGTTTCTGAAGACTTTCCTCCACATTGCAAATGCGTATGTAACGTTAAGTGGTAAATTTAATTTAGCCAACTGTGAGAAGTCCGCCCAGAGTTGGTTCCGATAGTCACCACCCCCTCCTGTCAACTGGATTAAACAGGTTCTAAAATGGATTGACGGGTTGTTACTATTCGCTCATCATCTGCACATAGTTTTCTGGTTTACAGGTCAATGGGAGCGTTATTAGCCCGTCATAGCAGAAAGGGTTGCAAGACCTGGATGGGAAGCCAGTCCCTCACCTAACTTTGACACTGCAAAAGTTTAGAAATGCCATCTTACTTAACCAAATCCACCTGGGTTATCGGGCAGCATACCTGGAAGAATATACTAACTCTAGGCAGAAATTGGAGGTTTCCAACCCATGTCCGGAGAAAACACACACACACTCAATTTAAAACTATCAATTGCATATATTATTGAATGGGATATTTTATGTTAACTGAAGTGTGTCTAAAATGTTATGCTAAATAGTTGTCATAATTTCTCAATTTATTCATTTTGCCAGTTTACACATCTGACTTATTGTGTGACCATGAGAAGGGGGTGTCACTTTACATATGTTCCAGTTGTATGTCTTGAGACAAATACATTAGTGCTGAACTTGTGAAAGAATGGTGCTGTACACAGAATAAAGGCTTTGCATGTCTGTGTTTTTAATCTTTTGCATGCATTCTTTCATATCAAGACAGTGTGACCTAGTGGCAAGGCTATCAGATACTAAAGTTAAGTTTCTTGTCATTTTTGAAAGTGTGAAAGTCAATATACCTGCATATTTATATAAAGAATTATATTAAAGTACTACAGTGGTGATAAACCTTTAGATAGTGCACACTATATAAAGTTACACAGGCACTGAAGTAAAGGTTGCTTGCATATTTTTGTTTTCATCCGTTATACTGTATAGTCTTTTATATCTGTTAAATAAGACAGAGTGGACTAATTGTAAGTGTGCTGGACTTTGTTGCTAAGTTCCCAACCACTTTGTGAAGCTCGGCTAATCCAGGTCAGGTACTCTTGATTCTGAAATACCACAGTAGGTGCAGATGTTTGTACTGACCAATTTCTTCAATAGATTTTGTTGATTTATTGATACTTAGATAATTCCGCTCCTTTTATGTGTTATCATTTTACCTTGTCAGGAGCCACCCATCTTATTTCTGGAAAAAAATAACAATTTACAGTATATAACAAAAGATTTACATGGTGCCTTTACTATGTGCCTGTGAGGTAGGTAGTGCCTTTTTTGTCTATCTGCTTAGTGTTATACATGTATGGTGACTTTCTTATCTCTGTGTCGATTATGTAATGCATTTAGTCTCTATCAGTATGTCACATGTGAAAGGCACTACATTACATAACAGATAGATATGAAAGGAACCATATCTATCTATCTATCTATCTATCTATCTATCTATCTATCTATCTATCTATCTATCTATCTATCTATCTATCCAGCATAGTGTTTTTGCAATAAACCATTTCAAGAGAATTAGCGTACAAACCACAAAGTTGCTGGCTCAGTCCCAGTCCCTGACTAACTCTGTGGCCTTGGGTGATGAACGTAAAATGTCTGCTGTATAAATGAAAAAGTAAAGTTTATGAACTTACTGGTACAGCAGTCACTGAACAACTGATATGGAAACCAGAGTAAGGAGTACATCAGGTAAGGAGATTTGTGTTTCTTATTAAGTTAAAGTTATGCATTTTATTGCATTAATATTGATCATAGTGCCACAGAGTTTAGACGTGTTGCATAGTTGGATATGCAAGTAAGAATTTCACTGTACTCTTTACATGTGACATTACTACTACTATCATTATTGTAAATCACCTCAGGATCAATATAAAATGGCTCTATACAGCAAACATAACATTCACAAATACACTGTCAGGGTCACATGGAGACAGAGACTATTCCAACAACTTTGGGTGCAAGGCATTAACCAACACTGGATGTGTTCCCAGTCATTTACAGAGCCTGCTCATATACCCCCTACATGGACCACCTCAGACTTGATAGTTAAGCTAACATGGACCTCTGGGTTTTGGGAGGAACACTGAAGTAAAACCCATGCAGAAATGGAAAAGGCACACAGGTTCAACACAAACAGTGAACACAGAGAGCTGGATCCATGAGACAGCAATGCTAACTAAAGTGCCACATAGCCTAAAGGTTATTTGTTTGGTTAGGTTTGGGGTTGGGGAATTGATAGCATTAGGCAATGGGCATGGTTGGAGCCTAGATGACATGTTGTTCTTTTTTGGGACACACTAATACATGCTAACACCAGAAACATTTCAAGCCAACCTAACAAAATGCCTTACAGTAGGTCAATGTGGGAAACTGTTATGGTTTTACATAACATTTTTTTTTGCTGATAAGATAATTAAATGTTATGAAACACCATCTAACGGCTCATGAATAAAAGGCAGTACTCAGAAGCTAGCTTGATGTGACATTAATGTGATTAATTTCAGAGTTGGAGTACGACTTCTTCCTGAGTGAACATTAGGGTGAAGTGCTGTTTATCTGATTTGCCACTATAGTGTATTTGTCTTTCTTTTTAAATTAGAATTACCTGTGGAAATGTGATACTGGAATGGCCCGCATGTTACTGCTCCACCCCTTCACTAAAGCGCCCAGGCACTTTCGCTAATTGGCATGCTCTCTTTTTTTTTAAGCCCTGTGCATATCTCTTTAATAGACAGTCATCTGTAAACAGAAGTGACACCAAGTTGTCCTCTGGGCAACCTGATCCATGGAGTCGTCCACTGGCCTGACCTTTAATCTTGCCTAAAGTGAAAGGTCATCTAATTGTTTTCATTTCTCAACTCTCGTTTATCCATCAGGCCTTCACCAGACCTTGTTTGGGTTGGGTTTTAGGTAAAATTAGCACTGATCAAGATGTTTTCTGACCAGAGGAATCAAAAACCGATGAGCAGTGAAGGGCAGACACATACTATTTGTGTTATTGTCATTGATGAACATATTTATTTAATATGGAGTGCATTTTGTACTCACCAGTTCATTACCTAGTGTGTAGTCTAATTTAGGATCACTTTGTTGGGGCTGGTGGTTGGGTTCAGCTGTCCTGGCAGTGGGTGGGTGTAAGACCAGAAAGAGCTCTGGAAAAGGATGGTAGTTCAATTACATATTTATATGTATATATAAAGAATTACTATTATTGTTATCTAGTCACCAGTTAACAGACCAAAGTATGTTTTTACGGATATAGGAGAACCAGCTATGGTTAGAATATGAAAACCTCACATGGATGGCATCTTGGCATGAGATTTGAACCCAAGAGACAGGATCAATGAGGTGGCAGTGGTATCCACTCCACTGATGTCAGTCTTGGGGCATTCTTATATTAATCCCAATATAACAATCGAGTTGAGGGGGTGCTGAGCTTCTACTGGCATTAGTCCCAGCTGGGGTACCAGTCCATCATAGGGCCCAGTCATCTAACATGCATGGGGAGAACATGCAAACAGCACATGGACAGTTAAAGATTTGACTGGAGAACACTGGATCCATAAAGGTCCATTTATGCTTTGTGTGTCTCCATAAATGTCAGGCTCTGCAAAGGTACAAGTGACATGAATTTCATCTGCAATCATGTCACATGGACATGTTTGTCTGTGACAGTGCTTTTCCAGATTTTTGCGGTCCTGTGCGTACCTGTGTACATCGACTTTGCATGTGCTAGTCAAGAAAATGTGGATGCATTTGAGGAGAAAGTGTGTGCTGTGCTACACATACGTGACTGTACTATAACCAGAGCAGATTGTGCACCGTATGTCCATGAAAGCATTCACAGCTGTCTGTGTCTGTTCAGTTTTGGAGTATAAACATTCCTTAAGACTGTAGCACTACCCACAGCACCACTCTGATGACCTTAGGGCTTCTTCATATTGATCCTAACAGAATATAATCCAGTCGAGGGATGCTTGGGGCAGAAATGGACAAAAGGCAGGAACCAGCAGGAGTCAGGGTGCCAGCACATTGCAGACGGCCAATTAACCTAACAAGCCTGTCTTTACGGATGAGGGGCAAAACCAACACAGACTTAGCTTTTAAACTCCACGTGGACATTGGTTAGGCGCTGATTTCGAACCTAGCGTGGTGGATCTGCTGGGCAGCAGTACTAAGCACTGTACCACCTGATGTTATTTTACTAGTGTTTATTTTGTAAAGTGCCAATAACAACAAGTTTATCACACAGCATTTTAACCAACTACATTGCCTAATGTTATAAATGAAGTAGTGTGTTAGGAATTTAAAGGACTTTCAAAACTCTAATTGATGTTGTTTTAGAAAAATTAAGTGGTTAGGACTGATGAGTCTTGTTGGTCTAATGGCCTGTTCTTGTCTGGATTGGTCTAATGTTCTAATGAACACCATAGTAGTAGGAATAAACATTCACACCAAAGAAATGAGCCACTAACAACATGAGCACCTTGGAAGTGTATGGTCCAGATTTTAGTGTGCTGGAAAATTACTAAACATAAATGAGGCCATGTTATTACAGCCTTTATAAATCTATGTGCTTGTGGCTTATGTCCTTAGCAACTACTCTCCTTGCAGGCTGCAGGCCTAATGGCCTGTTGTCTCTTTCTTTACTATCTTCACTTTCACACCATTTTGTTCTAATTATTTCTTACCCATTTTTTTCTGTACACCTAGGCTTGCTTGCATGATTGAAGGTGCGAGCTTTTAATCCAATTGTTAACAGGCCAACAGACATTTAGGCTCAGCTATTACTGCAAGTGGAAGACGTCTGCTGTTGTATCCAGCTGAGATCTGAATTCAGGTGTTTTCTGTGTTATCCGTTCAGCTGTGCTAATAATGAGTGTGATATTTTCCTCACGTAACTGAAATACAATTAAGTTTGTGTCTTGAATGTGACTTTCCCCCTCCCCCCCATTTTTGAATCTGTTCTCGCATAATTCAGGACAGCTGTTTGCCCTTTTCTGTAATTTAATAAAAATAATAATTAACTGAAAGCCTTTACTCAATCAGGCTGTCCTCTAAACCTGCCTAATCCAATTCTTTATGCTCGTGGTGAGTTGACTATTAGGAAGGTTGTGAGTTCTAGTGGCTGAACCACAAGATTGCATCTTTCTGTGACCCCTGAACAAGTCACCTGAGCTCCATCCGTCCTTTTTCTTAACCTTCTTTTCCAGGGTAGATGCACAGGGCAGCAAACCACTGTAATGACTTGTGGTCATCTTGCCTAAAGACATCAACTAATAATACAGGGTGGCCCTTGAAAAAGTGGCCAGCCTCCACCGAGATGACTGCATTACGTGGTAAAGAGAAAAATGATCAAATTTGGCACTCACACTTGCAGAAGATGCTGAAAGTGATCTCCTTATGCGTCAACACATCTCTGTGCCAATTTCAGCATGTTCATGTACACTCTTTGCACACTTTTTGTTCATGGCCACTTTTTTGTGGACCACCCTGTATAACAAGTTAGAAAATATATGCCTGATATAACATTCTGATGTATTCCGGATCTTACTGTAGTTAAATGTTTTGTAACATGTTTATGCTTATTTCTTTCATCAAAGGCAGAGATATCAAATCTTTGTTCATTGCATACTTTTTGCAACAATAACTTCAATTTAAAGTAGAATGTTATTATATGTAGTAGTAGAATAAATAAAATAAATGATTTTTAAAGAGGTTTCAAAAATATCCTGTCCAAATAGGCGTTTGGTTGCAAAAGCAGCTTTCATAGACAGCTGATTCTAACTCAAGTAAGAGAAAAATTGTATTGATTGCAGGTTTTTCTCCTAGAAATTTTTTTTATGTGGTGGCATTGGTTGGCTGGGAGCAAGGCATAGTGTTAGGGTAAGAGAGAAGTGGTACCAACATTAAGTGAAGAATTATTTCTCTGAAAATAATTAATGTTGATGGAGTACAAATGCCTCACTGCGTAGTAAATATCAGGAGAGATGGTGCTTGCTTATTCTCATCTATAGCTTATTTATTGCATGAAACTCGGTACAGTTTCGGGCTGACATTGTACGACTTTGGACAGACACTCGAGAAGATAAAAAAACTTAGGTTTTCGGGAGATGTTATGAATGGGCACTTTAATGTTCTCATTCCCTACACTTACATGCCTGATGTACACATGGAGCACACACAAATTTAGGATAAAAGTCGGTCGCCTTAAAAGGCGGGTGAGCCTAGTAATATGATATTTGTAATGTCTAATATGTCTTAATTTCTCTTATTTTGTCTAATATATATAGGGTAATACGAGTGTAATGGTGACTAAAGGGTGTTATTTCATGTCTAGAGGGCTCTAATAATGTTAAAAAACATATTTAGAAGGTCATAAACAGGTTTTCTATACTCTAACTGCAAAAATATTCGATTTATAAATAAAGATTCCTACTTCGCGAAAATTCAATTATCACGGTAGAGTCTGGAATGGATTAACCGTGATAAACGAGGATTCACTGTATATCCATTAATATTTTACTAACCACTGGAACCTCATAGATAATGGTTTCATCATTTCTGGATTAATTG
Organism: Polypterus senegalus; assembly: GCF_016835505.1. Classification (NCBI taxonomy): domain Eukaryota; kingdom Metazoa; phylum Chordata; class Cladistia; order Polypteriformes; family Polypteridae; genus Polypterus; species Polypterus senegalus. The sequence continues at coordinate 28,020,882 of NC_053154.1, forward strand.
GTGCTGTTAGAAAATAATTTTCTGTGATTATTTTTGTTTTTACTGTTAATATGGTACAATTTATGTTTTTGAGGTGGTTGCCACCATTCTGGGATCTTGTTACCTAGACACAACTCTTTGTTGTTAGGGGATGCGGTCTTGGAAGTTGTGGTGTCTGATGTCATCTATGTGACGTTTTAAATGCTTCCATGGGTTCTCTTCCCTTCCATGACTGTAGATAACCTAGAACTTTTTGTGTGTGTGATTATAATGAATTCTGGCATTGAAACTTAATTAAACATTGGTTTTGGTGAGCAGTTAGGCTTTGGTAACAGATTTATTTTGATTCCCTGGCCTTAGACTTTGAATTATCTTATGGCACGTTTCTCATCCTTTCCCTGTTATAACATATAGTGTAGGATAAGGGTGATAATTGTGGTAGCATCGTAAAGAACACAAGAATGTAAACAGGAACAGCATGTGAGAGTAAACCAAGAAACAAACACTATAGACAACACATTCCCAGTATGCCTCCTTCGAAAATTCATGGCAGTTTGATAAATTAATTCAAATTCTTTCAAAATTGAATTCTACGGTGCCGTTACCATGTCCTGCCAAAGTTGGCACAAAGCAGATTATTGTGTGGGTGACTGAGATTAGTTAGCGGCCTACACTAACTATAATGGTAGGGGAACACTAGACTGGCGTACTATTGTTATTTGTTCATTGTAGAGTGTATGTGACTAATTTTATTTCATATTTCTTAAACATAATTTTTTTTAAAGAAGTAACTGATTGAGGCATAATATCTACTGTATAACTTTACTGTGTTTCAGTAACTTGTATTGTGGATTTGTCTTCCTGAACAGGAACATCAATCGGACATGTAAAAGAGGAAAATATGCAAAACAAACAAGCTGAAATAATGTCTTCCAAAGGAAGTTTTGAGAGTGTAAATTAACCGGTAATCATAGGTCATACAGAATGTTCTATTATTCTCAGATAGCCAATTTTGAAAAGGGAATCTATAGTATTTTGGAAATTGTTATTTGAGAACAAAAATTTCCTGACGAACTTCCTTGAAGAAAAACTTTACCAAATTTCAATGAGATCTGTTTATGGCAAGTCAAGTTGTGTCATATGAACAGATAGACAACGATAGGTGTGTTTGCATTTTATGTAAATGCACTAATAATGATAGTACTGCAATCATATATGGAAAGTGCCCATCACAGAACGCTACCAACCAATACAAGTTCGTCTTTGGAATATGAGGAAAAAACCCCACATGGACACAGGTAGCACATGTACACTCCACCCAGATATAGACAGGTAGCGATGTTGACTGATGTGCCATCTGCGCTTTATCTTGTGAAATCAGGATGCCCAGAAGCACTGAAAACGGAAAAGCCATGTTCAATGCACAAATGCCAAAGAGTTGGTTTCAAGTAGCTGCCCAGCTCCTGTCCATTTTACTTTTTAGCCAATGTTGAATTTTTATTTGTAGTTGTTTTCCTGTGATAAGCTGGCTGCCGTGTCCTGTCATTTTTCATTGGGAATGGCTTGGATTTTAATAGTGTGAGATAGTGGGCAGTGCTGCTGCAGCTAATCCAGGGTCTTGAGTTCATGTATGGAGTCTGCACATTCTCCCTGTGATTGTGTGGGGTTTTTTTTACATGTTCTGTTTTTGTTTTCTACAGTAAACCCTAAAGATGCGGAGATTACATGGACTGGTAACTGGCTGAGTCTAGTGGCACGTGTTGCTGTGTTCTGCTTACACCAATTCAGGGTGACACAGGGCTGGAGTACATCCACCCCACCTTGGTTGGATCAACACTTCTTTCCAGATGTTGGTAGAATAGACTTTCCTAGAATCCGGTGTTGGGAAAATGTATGAAAGCTAATAAGTTAATGTAATCAGAGGTTAGGCTACTCATTATATTTTACAAGGCAAGCCACTAATGCATCCATTGGTTTCTCTTGCCCACAAATTGGCCTAACGTGACAATAGATGTGGGTGTGTGCATTGCAGGGCTATCTTAACGTATGTGCACAATGGGCATTGGCCGGGGGCCACGTGAGTATAGGGGTCCATGAAGTTTCTGATGCCTTTGTATGTTTCTGTTTTGGCCTCAAAACAGGGACTCCAGCGCACCACTTTGCCCCCGGGCCTTTGATGCTGGTAAGACGCCCCTTTCAGTGTATGAGCGGACGCTGTGATGAGGAATTAGGGTTGGATGCTGTCCCCCTATACCTGGTGTTGCTATGATATACTGCAGCCCTCCATGCCCCTGAAATGGTTTAAGCAGTTCTGTGAATATTATGTCATTTTCAGCGGGCAAGTTACATGTATGGTAAACATTTAAATATATGTACATTTTATGAAATTGATGTAAATTTCAAGTTAATTCTATAGAAGGTGGTGGGAAGTAGGTGGGCACTCTGAATTTAAAAAAAAAAATCAGATTACTGTCAAGTTAGAGAAACAGTGTATTTTTAAATGACTAGTATTTTTCACATTGCAAAGCACTGTTGAAGACACAGTTTAATTTAAAGTTTAAAACTGAAAAAGAACCAGCAAGAAGTGGAAAAATGTGCAATGAAGGAGCAATTCCAGGCAACAGTATTTAGCCAAAGTAAAGGGTAACTTTATCCCAAAGTGGAAAACCTCACAGTGTGACTGCTTCAATTCTTTTATTTACCATAGCATATTTCATTATTGGTGGCACAGCAGTCAGGGCAGGTGACTCACAGCTCCAGCGTTCTGGGTTCAAATTCTGACCAGTTCACTGTCTGAATGAAATTTGCATGTTCCCCCAGTGTCTGTGTGATTTCTTTTATTTTTTATTTTGGTTTAGGTGCTCTGATTTTCCTTACACATTCCAAAGACACAGCGGTTAGGTGAACTGGCAACTGTAAATGGTTTGTGGGCATGATGGACACTGTGATGTACTGGCACCCTGCATGGGGTTGCTTCGACTCTTACAAGATAGAGGTCGGTTTGTAGTGTTGCGAAAAACGACTTGATTTTCCCATGACCACAGCTTTTATATCAAGCTCTTTCTTCCCTGCAACAATGTAAAAACAAATCCAAATGTTCAACTCAAAAGTGGACCAAGCATTTTGTATCAAAACATCTGTAGCCATGTTAATGTTAGTGGTGCGCCATCTATAGGAAATTGGTAGCAATGCGTTTAGTTATACAGATGCCAGTGAAATACATTGTTTTTAAATTGCCATAGAAGATCCAAAACACAAGTAAGAAAAGGGAGAAAAAAAAATCTCTTGATTTTTGTGTATCGATGAGAATGAAAATATAGCAATACTATAGCATATCAGTTCTGTTCCTCTGGCTTTAGTGGCTAAGCTGCTGGATTTAATGCAAGGATGCCAGCTCAGTGTTTGCCTTTGGCCCACTGCTCTTGACCCTTGGGATGTGCCTAATATTCAAAGGTGCTTATAATGAAATGGTTGAATGTTTCTTTTGCCTATTTATTAGTTATATAGCACTATTCATACTGTCAGGAACTAATTAAATATTGTATTGTGTCATTATATCCAATTTTTAAAATAATTTTTGTTATTAATTTTGCATGTTTTTCAGTAGGCACAGCTATTTTATGCATTGTTTTACATGGTGGCCACCACATTTTTGATGCTAATGATGTCTGTTGCTACTCATGTGGGCTAATGCTGATCATCATGATGTTATTATAAAAAGATACTGATGCACTCAGGAGAATACTATCGATACACTTGGTTGGACGTGACTACAGAATTAATTTGGCTTGAAATTTCAGTTTGTGTCTTAGTTTTATCATTTAATGTTCTCTCATTCCCTTGTTTGACCTCGGCCTTGTCATGAATCAGTGTTATGGCTTTTCCAAACTTGTCTCTTTTTTTGCCTTTTTGGAATTATAATTAATGTGTTCATTTTTTTTTTTTTTCATTTTAAAATTATGGCTTTGTCACTTTGGCTCCATTTTTAATTCTGTTCCTAGATGTTTGTTTTGTTACCATATTGCATTACTGCTGCCAAATTGTTTGGGGTTGCCATGTCCTGTGCCAGTCACATTGCACAGAAAGTCATTGTGTCCTACCTATAACATATGGTGGTGCACAGCTTCTGTATCCTGGTATTTGATTTGATTAAAACATACATACTTTGAGTTGCAACAGTCAAGTATAGTGACTTCACTTATCTTGGTTTAAAACCTTTGTTTTGGATTAGTGTTTTTGTTTTAGTTACTCAATTTTCTTCAGTCTTCTCTGGTATTTGAACTTTTAGCCTGTCCTCTGACCATGTACTTGTCTTTTGCTTAAAGTTGCTTTTCACTTCCTGGTACTAATCTAAAAAGTATTCCATTCCCTTTCAGTCTCAGGCATTTTGTGCCAAAAATAAATCAGGCCTGTTTCTCTGATTATTCTTTTGAAATTTCCTTTAGAAAAACTTAATTCTGTATTGCTCAGTCCAAAAACAAAAAGACCATTAGGGCAATCCAACTCAGCACAACCATGACAATTAGTTAAGGTGCTAGATTTAAAGGAATACAACAAAATGATATTTCATATATGTTCCTTACATTATTTAGTTTTAATCTCATGCTTTTGTGGAGAAAGAACATAAAGTTTCTGACAGAGTAGGATCCAAAGGTGACCAACGCCGGCCAACAGCAACTGAACTCAGAAACATCCATGACAAAAGTCTCACATTACGTGTTCAATTCAAAAGCGTGTCCCCGTGTGAAGGGACGTTCTGTTTTTGGACTTCTTTCATTTTCTGGAGGTATTTACTTAATATTTTAGCATAAAGTGCATGTGCTTTTCATGTTGAGCATACAAATGGATGACTGAATGTGTGGATTATGAGATATGAGTAAGGTGAGAATTTGTCATGTATGTTTTTGATATTGTTTGCTGTTGGTCACCTTTGAGTCCCATTCCATTAGAAACATTGTTATGTCCTTTCTCCACAAAAACATAAAAAAAATTAGAAATATTCTCAGCCATCACATTTTTGGGAGGAGTATGCCTTTAACTCTGGTGGGTTGGTGCCCTTCCCGGGGTTTGTTTCCTGCCTTGCGCCCTGTGTTGGCTGGGATTGGCTCCAGCAGACCCCTGTGACCCTATAGTTAGGATTTAGCAGGTTGGATGATGGATGGATGTATGGTATTCTTTTAAACCACACAGCTGCTGGTGTAGTTCTTGCCTTTCACTTTATGTGTGACGCTAAGTGAGGCCCTTAACCTACGCAGCTAATAAAAATACAACTAAGTAATTGTAAGGCAGCTCAGTGTCTCAGGTAAGGTGCGATAGATAGATAGATAGATAGATAGATACAACTTTATTTGTCCTCATGGGGTGTGGCTTTTTATACAAGCTTACCAAAATAAATAGAAAGATATGAAAGGCAGTATATTATATGATAGATAGTCCACTAACACTCCATCAAAAGTCAGTTCCTAGTTTGTAAGACTCTGCCCACCTTGACCCTATGGATTAGGCAAATGCAATAATGCTGTCACGATCAGGCTGAAGGACCGGGTGTCGTGTAACCCATGACATCATTACTGTGACAGCATTAAAGATCAGCATCTTACACTTACTCAAAAATTTTGATTTATGAATGTATAACCTTTACCATCATTTTTATTGTTAGTTTCTGAATTACTTGTTATGACAACTTCTTCTGCCCTCTTACTAAGAATTACATCTCATGTTCCTTTATTGGCATAGATAGATAGATAGATAGATAGATAGATAGATAGATAGATAGATAGATAGATAGATAGATAGATAGATAGATAGATAGATGCACCTGATTGACTAAAAAAAACAGAAGATTCTCGAACTTGGCAGTAATAGTCGCAGTGAGGTATTATAAAGGGGTATTACTGTTTGTATAATCCTCAATATTATTGTGTCAGAGAGAGGGTTATTCCTAATGGCATTCAGTTTTTTTCATTCTGCAGGGGTCTGAGAGTGTGTCACATAACTGAGGCAACCCTTTTTATTAGTTGATTTGATTGGCCTCTCTTGAAGTGATGTTAGTTGTCCATCACACTACAGTATAGACAGTCATACTGGCCATCACAGAATTGTAGAAGTTATTAATGATATCACTATTCACATTAAAGGCGCACAGTCTCCTAAGAAAAAACAGCCTGCTGTGCCCTTCTTTATATAGTTCCCCAGTCATTGCAAATTGTCATTGATGTGGACCCATAAGTACTTGAGGGAGTGCACTCCCTCTACATCTACCAGAAGGAGAGGCTGTGTGGTGTGGCGAAAGTTGTTTGATAACCAGTTTCTTTGTTTTGCTGATGGTAAGTTGCAGACATTAAAATGAGCTGTGCTTGCTGCTCAGTTGGCCATTTTGTACAGGTAGTGAAGAGTGTAAATGGCTTTATAGTGATATAGTGCTTTGTTTCCACATGTGTTCTCCTTTATGTGCATTGGTTGCCACATACAGGCTAGTGTAAGTTACAATGGCCGACACTTTCTGTACTTCCTCTAAAAGGTGCAGTCTACTGTGGGCTGGGATACTCCACACGCCAGTGTCCTCCTCAAGCAGTGCCACAAATTTTTGCTCAGGCTGTGCACTGATGAAGCTCATACAGAATAAGGAAAGTCTGCAGGCACCACAACATGGCCTAGAATTGCACAAATGGTGCTAAAAGCCCCTGGCAGTTAACAGATGTCACTTCACGGGGACCTTCTGAATGATTTCGAGCTAAGGCTCAGTAACAACCACCCTCTTTAGGACTGAATAACTGGCTAAGAATGAATTAAAGACCACAAAGTGTCACAAAGCTCATTTATGTTTACAGAATGAAATAAATTTATTTTGCATGGCCTTTAAATTGATGGCAAGAAATGGCTGCAGGGGCATTAAGATTTCAGAGTAAATGAAATGAACTGAAAAATGAGACGTCTATAAAACTGCGGTCTAAGCTGCAACATTCAAGCCTTGTACGTTTTTACACTGTGCTTGGAGAAGGGCGTCCTAGTTTTGAAATGCTTAACTGGGAAATGCCCTACAACCCTGAACTAGATGAGCAAGTTAGAGCATAGATGGATGAATGGATGAATGGATGGATAGATGGATGGAAGTGACCTTATGCTAATTATAGCCTGACTGAGGAATGTTGTGTTTTGTGTAAGAATTAGGGGCCAGGCCACTTGTAACATTATATGGTAAAAACTTTGTGAGTCTTCTCAATTTATGCCAGGAATCAGAGGCCTGATCTCAAACTTGGAGACCTGACAGTGAAGTAACCTGTGAGACAAGTCACTTCTTCAAACCTAAAATGTTTACTGATATTTTTTTGTTTTTATGCCCAGGACCTAGCCTCCTGGTATGAAAACCCACAGCCAATTCCAATTTTTGCTTATCTGGGAGCGGCTCTCTCAACATCACACCAGTCACCTCACCTTGAAACCTGTAAGATTTACTTTCACAAAGTTTATGGTGACTGAAAATGTTTTTTCTTTCTTTCCTTTGCCTTCTTACATTTATCATTTCTGTTGTTACACATTTTTCCTGTTGTACTGTTTGCACAGATTGACAGCAGATTTGAAAGACAGAATGAAATCAAGAGATGGCACAGATAGATCAGAATTTAAGCAGAGGGTTGTAATCGGAAAGGCTAAATTTAAATAAACCAGGATCAGGACATGTAGCCAGAATAATGGCAAAGAGCAGATTCACTCTGTTACCAACACTCTAATGATGAATCATTCTGACCTTAGAATGCCGGCGACTTCAACCAGGGAACCGTGGAAGGAACAAACAAAAAGCTAGACCTGCTCTATCCAAATGCTAATGCCTTTATGTGTAAACCTGTGGACCAACTGGGCAATCTGACTTCATCTTACTCCCACCTACAAGCCTGTTATCAGATGGCAGTAGGTCTCTTATTATCCAATCCAGATATGCATGCTTGGGTGGTTGTAGATTGCTATAATATTTATATTTTTTCTTGTATTTTTGTAAAGTTTTAATTTCCTTTTGGGGACAAAGAAAGTACCTGTCTATCTCTCTGCCTGTCCGTCTATCTATCTAAGCCAATAAAGGAACATGAGATGTAATTCTTAGTAAGAGGACAGAAGAAGTTGTCATAACCAGTAATTCAGAAACTAGCAATAAAAAAGATGGTAAAGGTTATATGTTCGTAAATCGAAATTTTGGAGGAAGTGTAAGACGCTTATCTTTAATGCTGTCACAGCAATGATGTCATTGGTTGTACGACACCCGGTCCTTCAGCCTGATTGTGACACCATTATTGCATTTGCCTAATCCAATTAAAGGACAAGGTGGGAAGAGTCTTACAAACTAGGAACTGACCTTTTGATGGAGTGTTAGTGGGCTGCAGAGTCTACAAATGCATTCTGGTGTCAGAAGTAATTTAGGGCAAAGGGTAGAAGTGTCTCCAAATTAAATAATTTTGTCCCTTTAAACACAAGGTTATTGGTAAAAAAATACCCATCTTTAACACTGTGGGTCCTAGAATGTTACGCTTTTTACTGCTTCACACTCTCACACCTTTGCAAATTACTGATCACATATGTGACCTAATTTGTAGAATTAACCATGATGCTGTCCTTGCTTTTACAAAACCTACAACAAACACCAAGAACAATATACCATTACCAGCACAACAGCTCAAAACTAACAGGTCAGTCCACTAAACACTGAGATTTGGAGGTTAATTGACTTGAAATAGAAATACATGATAATTCATGATAATAATATATCTTAATTGCTTGCCAAACTTTTCCTCACAGTGGCCCCAGAGCAAGAGTAATAAGCACCAGTGCTTCTTCTGATGATTTTGTGAAGGGAAAACAGAAATAAATGCCTCACTTTACGGCACCAGTTGACATGATGGTTAATGAATGGGCTAATTTAGCTTCCTAACACACTGGCTAATGTCAGATAAAACCTTACATTAACATGGCTGACAATGATAAAGATGATTATGGATTGTCATTATGGAATGTCCTTAGGATGATGATTAGGTAATAGTTTCCCCTTTGTAATATTTTACTTATTCCTGTAGAGAATTACAACACACCTTTCCATACTGAAATGTACATTTATTTCATTCTAGCTTGTAAAACTCATTTTCTTTTTGATTGCATGAATGCTTTGACAATTTTTAATATAAAAGAAAGATAACTGAATCTATACATTGTGAAAGACAAAGCACAAAGACTCATATAAAGGTTTGGGACGCCGTCCCGAATACTGTAGGTCACTTTGATTTGTCTCTCTCTAATATAAAATGAGTACATAACAGACTTCAGTAGACATTGGTTGAGTTAACCAGGGGGACTTTTATAGCAGATGGACAGGAAATAACATTTGTAATGTAGGAAGAGGAACGGAGATGAGGACACAGAGGAAAGGCGGAAGTGAGGTCATCGGGGGTGGACCGGAAATGAAGTCATCCAGTGGCGTTGTGTCTTTGAAAGCCGGAAGTGGATTACATGTTCTGGATGTGTTTAAAAGGTACGTTTAATCATTTTTCTTTCTCCTGGAGAAGAAGAGAGAGATGCATAAGCATTTCTTATCCATTCCCTTCGATTGTTATTTTCCCACAGCGTCTGGCCCGTTGGCTGCCCCCATATTCGCATGTGTGTGATAACATCTATACATGTATTTTATAATTTTCTTCTGCTATTGTTGAGACTAAGTAGGTCGCTTTTCTAATACTGTAACATTATTTTATGTATTTCAAATAATGTACTTGGATGGCATAGTGGTAGCGCTGCTGTCTTGCAGTATGGAGACCAAGGTTTGTGTCCTGGGCTCTCTGTACTCTGTACATGGAGTTTGCATGTTCTCTCTATGTCTGTGTGAGTTTCCTCTGGTGCTCCAGTTTACTCCCACTGTCCAAAGACAGTGCAGGTTAGGTGAATTTGTGGTGCTAAACTGGCTCTAGTGTGTGTTTGGTGTGTGTGTGTGTGTATGTGTGTGTCTGCCTTGAGATTGACTGGCACCCTTTCCAGGACTATTCTTGCCTTGCACCTTGTGCTAGCTGGGATAGACTTCAGCACTCCTTGTGACCCTGGTCTGGATTAAATGGGGTAGCAAATGACTTAACGTAATGTGTATCATTGCTTTATGTAAGGTCCTGGCTCCTTAAAATACTGTATATATTATATATATATTTGCTGTCATACTCACAATGGTGCCAACTTATTTTGTCTGCTAACTTAATCAACAGGTTTTTAACTATAAGTAGACAACAGGAATACCTGTCTATAACGCAGACAGAAGGGGAGGACGTGTAAACACCACACCGACATTAATTGAGACAGACATCTGAAATGGAGTTATGAGGCATTGTTCTGCCTGGTGTCTGTTTTTGTTATGTAGCACATTGTGTTAAGTGGGCTGAGTAACATAACTTGAGTAGAGCATATACTGTGTCTTTTATTCGTAAGGTTTACTTAACATTTATAACAAACCCCCTTACTCCACTTGTATTTACTCCCTGTTTAACACATTTATTTGAGGTGTCTTCTCAAAATACAAATTAAAAGGCATAAAAATTAAATAGGGTATAATGAAATATTTAGCCTTCAGAGTTTTATCTGACCATGCCACCAGTGCATTGTGCTGCTGCCAAAGTCTGATCACACTGAAGGGCCACACATAACGCAATCAGCGCTCAGCTAATAACATCCTTTCTAAAAGTTGACTGTACAAACAATTAAATCCTGACGGCACCCTCTTTACTTTGTGACCTCAAATATATACATCCATTATCTGAACCTAAGAGCTGTCTCTCTGGACAAGCCCCCAATAATGATAGCAGAGGTCAGAGGGTCCTGGGTTCTTAGACACCCAAAGGGTCTACCCTCACAAAAGGTCCTGACCAGCACTTCTAATAAGGAGACCCCATCCATGCAATGTACTGTAAATAACGCTTCACTTTGAGAGTGACTGCCTCTCTGACAGGTTATGTCTGGTGAATGGGGGCAAAATAAGTTAAAAAATGAGAAGGGAGAACTCAGTTTGGTGACAGTGAACCCCCAGTGGAACTTTTTGCTGTCATTGTCCTAAGATCTGTGGGTCAAGGTTTATACTCTTCAGCCATCTGTGGATACACAAGTAACCTTGATGATCTTCATTCTTATCTCAAATGATCTCTGAGAGAGACAAAGAAGGAAACAGAGAGAGATTTGAATGCACTCAATCTTCATTTAATGTCGCAGTAATCAATCTTGAATAATGGGTACATACACACGCTCACATTCATTAATGCCAGCCAAAGCACTTACATCTTTGACATAACGAATACCTGGGGACAAAGTAGAAATGTGTTAACTTGATGAAGACCTTGGACTTGCTGAACCCAGAATCCCTCTGGCTATAGTTAGGTTAACTTAACACTGTGCCACTGTATTCCCCAAGATTTCTTTTATCAGCTATTCAGCCGATGGATTTTCTTCTTCTTCTTTCGGCTGCTCTCGTTAGGGGTTGCCACAGCGGATCATCTTTTTCCATATCTTTCTGTCCTCTGTATCTTGCTCTGTTTCACCCACCACCTGCATGTCCTCTTTCACCACATCCATTAACCTGCTCTTAGGCCTTCCTCTTTTTCTCTTCCCTGGCTGTTCTATCCTTAGCATCCTTCTCCCAATATACCCAGCATCTATCCTCTGCACATGTCCAAACCAACACAATCTCGCCTATCTGACTTTGTCTCCCAACTGTCCAACTTGAGCTGACCTTCTAATGTCCTTATTTCTAATCCTGTCCATCCTCGTCACACCTTAGCATGTTTAACTCTGCTAACCCCAGCTCTGTCTCCTGCTTTCTGGTCAGTGCCACCGTCTCCAACCCAAATACTGTAACATAGATGGTCTCACTACTGCCCTGTAGACCTTCCCTTTCACTCTTGCTGATATCCGTCTGTCACAAATCCCTCTTGACACTCTTCTCCACCCATTCCACCCTGCCTGCACTCTCTTTTTCACCTCTCTTCCACAATCCCCATTACTCTGTACTGTTGATCCCAAGTATTTAAACTCATCCACCTTCGCCAGCTCTACATCTTGCATACTCACCATTCCACTGACCTCCCCCTCATTTACACACATGTATTCTGTCTTGTTCCTACTTACCTTCATTCCTCTCCTCTCTAGTTCTCTATTCAGCTGATGGATATACCTTTAAAAAAAAAAGTTCTTCAGTGCTTTGTAAAACACTGTATAGTGAAAAAATGGATTCATAATGTTTAGTTGGAGTTGATTTGTTTCAAAACTAGTTTTGTAAAGCTTGACTTGCTTGTATGGAATGTTATTTGATTTTAATAAATTCAATAAAAAATAAAAATAATGTTCAGTTTGTAAACTTAAGTTGGATTCGCTAAAACTCCATGTGGAGGCATCCGTCCAGCACAACTGAACTTCATGTCCTCCAGCTGAAGGCCCACGCCTCCTCTTCTTGGCCTTCATGCATCAGTTCTCCAGTGTGCCTCATTTTTATCTGTACTCTGATATTTTTTATCAAGCTGTTCTTCAGCAAGGCTATTGGTGAGCAGCACAATGATATTTTGCTACTCATTCTTTTTTTGTCTTCAAATAATTTCAGGATTGCTGGGATGATTTTTCTTGTCTGGGTGTATTAGAACGTGTAAAGCTGAGAGGAAGCCATTGAATAATTATTGCCCATAGGGTCAGCTGCGTGGTCTTTGCACCTCATTAAATCTGCCCTATAACCACAGAACAGTATCTGTTACGGTAACATGATTTATGCTTGTCAGTGTGAAAAAGAACTTCGTTTTGTCTTCCAACCTCCTCTCATTTTTCCACCAGTGTCTTCTAGTGTGGGTTTCACTGCTTAGCTGAACAAATCAACTCTGGGTTCATGGTGATCCAAGCATGATGTGCTGGTATTATTTTTTCCGTAGTTGCCCAAGGAAAATACGCAGAGGTCTCAGCACATCTGTCAACACTGTCTGAGTTACTTACTTTACTTTATTGCCATGGCGAATGCTAGTAGTGTGGAATTTAATTTGCCTGAAGTGAGCATTACGCATGCTCATTGATAAAATGATTTAGTCGTCAATAGAATTTGTAGAAACTGTGAAATTATACTGAAAAAGAGCAACAGTTGTGGAGCACGATAGGGGTGTGAGGACCGGATCTTGCAGATTTTCTATGTTTTATGGTGGTCTCGTGCTCCTTTACACAAAGCATTATGGTATGTGAAGAAGTGTGTGTGTCATTTTGTTGCTGGAGTTTCTTTTAAACAGGCAGTCAGACTTTAGAAGAGAGAGAGAGGGAGAGAAGACCGTAATATTCCCTTTTACGTTTTAAAAAAGTGAAGCAATAAAACTGAGAAACAGGAATCTGAGCAGTTGTCCTGTGCATGTAGAGGACTGGCAGACATATACTGTACGTTGTGCAGCTGAATTTGAAGTGGAAGGAAAGAAAGGCGCATCTTCGATAGAAAAGTGAAGTTGATTTAATGAGTACAGAGCTTTGCGACTTGCCCTTTAATTAAAATGGACACTGGTTGCCTGAGTGTGAATGTTGAGCGAGCTTGTGTTTAGTACAACAGCTTACATTTTTATTACAAATAAAACAGACAATGAAGAATTTGCTGTCACTGCTTAGTACACAACTTAGGCTTGTTAGCTTAAATTCGTCTTTTCATATGTAAGCTTGGTAAATATGTTAGCCTTCTTGATAAACATCTTTTGAACCTTTTGTTATAATCATGACTTGTATTTATGACAATCATTTTCTTTTCTTTTATATCATATGTATTATGGATAAATATTTTGTGTACATGTTTTAGAAGTTACAAAAGCACATATTTTAAGGGGAGTTTATTTATTTTAGTAGAATTTCATTAAATAAAATTGAACAAATGGCGTAGTGGTAGCAGTAAGGAGACTAGGGTTCATGTCCTGGGTCCCCCCTGTGTGGAGTCGCATGTCTGCGTGGGTTTCCTTTGGGTGCTCCAGGTTCCCCCCACTGTCCATTGTGCCCCAGTGTGCAATGACGCTAAATTGGCCCTCATGTGTGTTTGGTGTGTGGGTGTCTGTGTGGTCACCCTGCGATGGACTGGTGCCCTGACTAGGGTTTGTTCCTGTATTGCGCCCTGTGCTAACTGGGATAGGCTTCAGCATGCCACACAATCCTGGTCTGGATTAAGCGGGTTAGAAAATGACAAATTGAACATGTATAATCTGTGGTGTGCAGTTTAATTGTAAAAATCACAAAGTTGACACTTTAATAAAGAACACATGACTTCTGTATGTGTGGTTAGGAAGGAGCTTAGTGTAAAGAAAAAAATCATAAACGATATTGAATCGGCTAAGTCTCGAAACATGAAATCGGTTACCAGTATCACCCCTGAAAAAACCTGATTGGTACATCCCTACAAAATACTAAACCTTCTGCTTTTGTATCACAATTTATACTATCAAAGACAATTCATTCTACACTTAATATTGAAATACCAGTAATGGCATACGTTATCGTGCAGTGAATACACTTGACTTATAGTTTGCATCCTCTTTCTCTGTCTCTGTTTATCATTCGTTTGCTCAGAGGTTGATGTGCTTGCTGCTTTCTGAGCTGCTCTTCTTTTCTCCACCCTAGCGGCCCGCTGCTTCTCTTCATTTGTCTGCATCTTTTCACGCTAAAACTGATTAAGTTAGTTTTTGTATTGCAATTACTTTTTCTTTCATTTTTCACTTAAGCTGGCACTTAAGTCTTCAATCTGCCTCAAGAATGATTAGCAAATGTGGTAGGGAATGAGAACGGTGCCCATACGCATGCGCCGAACGGCCGCCCTGCTGAGTTGATCCTACAATAAACTAAAATAAAAATAAAAAGAGTAATAAAATCAGCACCCTGAAAGCGGATAGTAGACGTCACATAGTATATGTGTACCAAATTTCAAGTTAATAGGTGAAATGGTTTGCGAGCTACAGGTGAGTTAAAATCCTGGAAAGACAAATGAACAGCCACGGTAGTGTGTTATATTAGAAGACTAATGGAGCCTACAATGTGGTTTCACAGTTGGAGATCGCCGTATTATCCACATCTGCTTTTTCTTTGGCAGTGGCCATCTTGTGAGTAACTCAGGCAGGAGTCAACAACCATATTCATTCCAAAGTCTGACTAAAATCCTGTTTTCTTTAGAATTACTGTACATACACATTGAAATGATTATTCTCTCATAGTCAAACAAAAATGTTTTATGGGTATGTAATACATTTGCTTTTGCTAACTTGTAAACTATTTGGTAATCAATAATGATCAGGAATCTTTTTATTTAAGTAATGAACAAAATTGACAGGAATTTGACTTGGCAAATCAGCATAACATACCCAATAAGCACTGACAGAATTCACTATAAATGATCTCTATCGCAAGTATTATTTATCAGCAGTAAACAGTGTCTTAGATACTTTACGAAGGAATGAAAGGTACTGTTTATGAGGAAAACAATAGCCTATCCAAATGAGGTGTAGTATTGGTCCAGCTAGGACAGAACAGTTTTCCTAAAGGGAGCTTATAAAATAGAAAATTACATGGATGTGTGGGATCAGAAGTTATTTTTTCAGCACATTTCCTGACACTTGTATCAGACAACTCCTTAAGCCGGTAAAACATTACACTACTTATTGTGATAAGGAAGTGCTGTCTAAAATTGCTGATCTCATCTCTTGAGGATGCCAGATTACACGTGCTGGCTGACAAAGCTGATTCTGTATTTTGCAGGTTTAGCAGTGTCAGCTGCAGGTTCTTTGCCCCTTTTTTTCTCTTTTTCCCCATTCTGTTGTGGTACGGCAAACATGAGACAGATAAGCCTGTCTTCTGTCTGCACTGTCCTCATTGTTTGTGCCTGCTTTGTATGCATTGTACTTTTGGTTGTCAGCCCTTACACATACAGAACTCGTTCCTACAACTCAAGACAAACTCAAATTCCAGTTTGATTTTGTTGGGATGAGTTACAGACTAGTTGGACTGAGTCACTGCTTATGTCACATCACACTCCTGCTAATCACAGGAACACACCACAACTGTCCCCAACTTGGTAAGATTAAGTGAATGAAGTCTGTGGCCATTGCTGGAAAGATCGCCAAGTGTACCTGTACCTTTAACTGAGGCCCTCAGCTGGCCAGTCCACCTTTATGCCATTCTAAAGCCATTCTGTAATCTCCTTTTTATATGAAAAAAGTTTAAAGGTTATTCTCATGCTGAAAAGGAAAGTAGGTTAAAGACACAACCCTTCATCTGTATAGCCTTCATCATGAGTGCAACTGAAAACTTAACATAAATAGGAGGAGAAGAAAGGAACAAAGCTATGGTAGATGAAAGAAGAAAAGGTGAAAGTAGGTGAGAAAAAGCTGCCATTAGAGAAGATGAAGGTGAAGATGAAGAGAATTTTTTTTTATTTGGGGCGGAGCTGAGCTGAGCTTTATCTAAGAATCCTTTCAACAGTAGATCTGAAAATCTAGGTCAAGATGAGCTGAGAAACATTTCGCTTTTGTACTGTAGCTGTCCCCAAAAAAGAACTTCTATTAATGAGCTTTTTGATGAAAGTGATGATACTGCCATCCCATGTAAGATTCTTAGTGAAGATGGTTTCCAACAAATTGAAATGAGTCCACCACTTTTATAGCTGTGTCATTAACTATAAGTGAAAGATGAGGGCCTGGGTGCTTGCAGAGGAGCAGAGGTAATAAATAAAACAAGCAGCGAATCCATCGTGATAACAAAGTGGAGCATCTGCCCGCTGGCAGGAAGCCATTGGTAGGCACACACTTCTTGTAATGCTATTTCAATAAAGTGATTATTTTGAAATTTTTGAGGACATAAAAGGTCAGTACCTGAATGGCTGTAATAGCTATAGATTGTCAGATGATGAGTTCTGTCTAGTCTCGCAGGGCCAGACATGATTCTTAAATATTAATACACGTCTGGGGACAACACGTTAAAAAGTGTATAGTAAAAAGCTGCAAAATCTTGTGCTACAAAGGTGCTACCCACAATCCACCCTCAGATTCTCTAGTCTTGTGTGTTTTAAACCTCTGCCTGGGTTTCAGGCAGAGAGCAGAAGATACTGAATGAAAGACTTGATGCTGAGGGAAAATAAAAACTTAAGGAGGTAACTGAAGCTTAATGATTAATTTGTATTGGTAATGAGTGCTGTGACAGTGGAGACAGACAAACAGACAGAAAGACAGACATGTAGTCCATCGCAGCTCCTGGGCTCCACACATTTAAGTCCCACTACCTGCCTAATATTTTTTTGTTATTTTAGCTATTGCATCACTATATTACATAACAGCAAATAGAGTGTAGATAAGCATTGTGGTCTATGGATATACAAAGTGTTAAAATGCTGCAGATATTTTGTCATGTCATGTTTGCATTTCCAGTTAGACAGTATTGTTAAATCTATTTAATTATCCATTTAGATGTGCAGTCAGAAGGTGGACATTGTGCAGCCTCATCTGTGCAGGTACTGGTGTCATTAGGCAGATTTGTGGATTCAGGTGTTTTGAGCACTGAAATCTGCATCTCCTGGGGCTTTCGTTATCAGCTGTCTTAATGGCAGTCCTTTTGACAGAATTTGACACACCACTTCAAAAATACTTCAGTTGCGTATTTTTCAGTTCACGTTTTCATGAATATAGCTTCCAGTTCTTTCAACTTACTTTGACTCCTACACTGTTACCGTAACCGAAAAACAGAGTACAAGCACAGCATCAGTGACAACACATTGTTCATTTTTACCATTTGTCTATTGCTGCTGTCGAATGCCAATGTATAGTCTGATGTTACAGAAAGGTTTTTCCCTTGCAACAGGTTATGTTTGTTTTTGAGATGTGCAATGTGCTTTCTGCACATATGACACATTGTTATTTGTCTAACAGGGTTTTTTTAGGAGACATTTCAACAGTTGATTTTAAACAGAAGTTTGCTGTCTGTTGGATCAGGTTAACAAGAGCACCTCTTCTGCTTTGAGCGCTATCTTCAGTGGCCGTCTAATTGTTCCCACTCAGTTTTAAGCAAGATTCACTCATGGTTGTCTCCAGACGTATCTCTCTCTATATATAAAATCCAACGTCTGTCTGTCTGTATGTCTGTCTCCTTTCCACGAGAGAACTACTTAATGGATTTAGATTGTGTTATTTTTCTATAATTTGCTTGAACATTCCAGTTGATTTTTGCAACTTCTCTCATCACGCTAAGTATCAGAGTTTGCTTGCGGCAGCAATTTATTTGCGCTAATCTGAGATAGAGGCTGTGGGCTAAGGGGAGAGGAAAGCGTGACGTCAGGAGTGGGGAGCCGGACGGGACCCTCCTCACTTACACGCCAGCCTCTGTTCTGTCCACGTTTTGGAGCGGACATTGCCTCTACTTAGCTGTTCGTTTATTGATTTTTAAAGTCTGTCCTGTTTCAACACCATTCGGGGTTACGGCTAGTTATTTATATGTCTGGCTTTAGTAAAACTAAGTTTTTGTTGATTCCAAAATTTAATTTGGAAAAACAATTTTTTTTAAAGAAATGGAGTTACTGGTAAGTTTTTAAACCCCTACAATTTAAACCTTATATACAGTAAGTACCTAGCAATCAAAACACTGTCTGCATGTATAATTGAAGGGGTGGTCACCTGACAGAACACAGATTTTATAAAATGGAATGGGAGCAGAAAGTGCCATCTGAGATATAAATGTAAAATTTTGTTTAATGGAAGGTCATATCAGAATGTAAGGCAAGTAAATTTGGTATGGCAGTATAAATCCAACTGTTATAAATTCATTTTAAATGTTATTTATTATTAATTGTATTTTAGGTTCTGAATCTAGTAATCCTGACAGCAATGTAAAGTTAATTAATTATTTATGTTTTCATAAGCCATGTTGAGGCTTGGTCGGAGTCGCTTGTAATCTTCCCATTGGTGTCTGCACACTAAACATATTCTGTTTTCGAGGAAATTTTGGTAGAAAGTAGACTGTGTCAGATTTAAAAGACCAAAATTGCTCCAACCCAGTTGCTTAATTAAAAAACAATCCTTGTCAATAATTTCATTTCATCACTTGTTAGTGTTTTAACTCTGCCATGTCAGGTTATTCTCATATCCAAGATTTTTTTGTCCTTTCTAAGGTTAGCATCCAAATGATTTGAAGTCTAAAACAGATGAGCAATTCTCAGTCCTTTGCTTTTTTCTCTTCACTTTCTTTCCAAGTATTTAATTAAACTAGTGCAAGATAAATACACACAGGTTTAAATGGGAACAAGCTAAATGTGTACATGCTGGTTTCTTTTATCATTTGCATCTTATTGCTAATAAGTAGAAATTGAAAACTGAGAATACAGCTGTTTAAGATTAAAATAAGCAATAAACGTTCAAAATCGTAACAAGCGAGGCAACGAAAATGAAGCAGAAGTGTTACTTGAGCAATAAATGCTTCTTATTAAACAATTTGGTTGGAACAAAAGCCTGCAACCTCTGCTGCCCTCCAGGAACGACTTTGCCCACCCCTGATATAGAACATCTGTAGAGACCTGAAGGCGGCAGTTTACAGACATGGACCATTCAGTCTAACAGACCATGAGAGGATCAGCCTGGAAAAATGGTATCCGGTTCCCCAATACAAGTGTGTAAAGCTTGTAGAGACTTACTCAAGAAGACTCGAAGCTCTAATCACTGCCAATGGGGCTTCAACTAAGTATGGAATTAAGTGTATGAATACTTACACGAATGAGAGATTTCAGTTTTCAAATTTTGTTAAATTTCCATCTTTTTTGTAAACATATTTTCACTTTGTCTTGGTGGGTTATTGAGTACAGATCAATTTTTCTCAAGCTTTTTGGTGCCTGGACCCACTTTTTCCCATGTAAGTGACTTTGTAAACCACCTGTCTCTTTCATGATTCGAGTGTGATAGTGAGATTAAGGGAGAAATCGAGCATAATTGGCAGAGTGCGACCCAGTTACAATTATAAACAATACCGATATGTGGCACCATACAACCCATTTTTGGCTGAGAAACACTGGCACAGAGTATTGGGAAAAAAATTATCAATTTTATGTGTGCCAAAAGTGAAGAAGTCTGAATATGTTCTGAATCAACATGTGTATGTTGTGAACGCTGGCCCCGGCACAGACAGACGGACAACATTTTTGCACCCAACACACCGTTTATTTACAATTATTTACAATATCAAGTCCAAATCACGTGCACTCACAACCCCAGTGCCCTTGGCACTGAATCCCCCAAAGTCCAGGGCCCACAGTCTCTGTGCCTTTGTCCTGGCCGCCTCCTGTCCTCTCTCCAGCTCTGTCCACTTCCACCCGACATCCACTAATGACTGGAGGGTGGCGGCCCCTTAAATAATGCCCCGGATGAGCCCCAGGTGTTTCCGGCCTCTTCTCCTTAGCCACGCCCCAGCGTGGCGGAAGTGTCGGCTGCTTTCCTGGCGGCTCTCCGGGCGCCACACAAAGTCTTCCCCCCGGCACTTCCTGGTGTGGCGGAAGTGCCGGGCTCCCGGGATAAACAGGCACTGGGGCGCCGCCTGGCGGTGGCCACGGGTCCCTACAGGGCTGGGCTTCCAAGCCCTGTACCCGAGGCCCCCTGTCTAACCAGGACGGACGCCCCCACTCGGTCTGGAGGAGGCACATGCCCTCCTCCGGTCCTCTAAGCGCCCGCCGGGCTCCATCCCCGGCCGAGGGCCACACGGGATGAACCGGCATCGGGGCGCCGCCTGGCGGTAACCACGGGCCCCTACAGGGTAGGGCTTCCATGCCCTCGACCCGTGGCTCCCAATAGAACCAGGACGGACGCCCCCTCGCGGTCTGGAGGAGGCACAAGCCCTCCTCACGTCCTCCTGGGCGTCCCGGCCGGGGGCCACAATGTATACATATGGACAGTGGAGAGTGGGGGAAAAGATTGGAGGTACTTCTGCTTAACCTGGGGAAACCTGGAAAATGATTACATATACTCACATATAACACATGCATATGTGCTTCGGATAGGAACGTCATGTGCTCTTCTGGAAGTCTCGTCAAGTGACAATGTCCTGTGATGAGGAGGGGTTTTCAGAGCCGGAGGTGGTGTGTCAAGTTACCAACCCTCCAATAACTTTTCCAGTCCCCTCACTGTTTCCCTGGTCTGCCTGTAAAAAAGGGCCTGTAAAATAATAAATACAGTTTGTATATGTTTTTTAGAAAGGCTTAGGGCTTGTGAAATAGATAATTTTGTGCTAATTATTATACTTTTATCTTCTCAGCATGTAGTATTGGAGAAAGTATTGTAAATATTGTAATGGGGTTAAATATTAGCATTGAGTTTATGGTAGATTTATGAGTTTTAGACTTCTGTAAACATCATTTTACTGTTTGGGCATATCTTTACCCTGCATGAAAGTGATCAGATTTGACACATTTCAATCCTTAAATAATGAAAGGTTTTGCTGTCTGATGCACTGTGATACTATTTTTCAAAGAATATTTCAAATTAAAGTATTTGCTAATAAACAAATATTGTTGTAATTTTTAATACATTTATTGGAAATTCTCAGTCTTTTTTAAGCAATCAAAATTTCTGGCAGTAAGATTCAACATGTCCATCTGTCTCCTAAACTTAATGGCCATTTTTTCCTTGTTAACTTCTGTCACTTGTGCAGTAATTGGGGTTTATTGTATTTATAACTCTGGAATGTGGTTCCTATAGTACAGTATATGTGATTAGAATACGGAGGAAGTGTTATTACCTAATTTTTCATTTCTCTTATTTCACACATGCTGTATCTTAATATTGTACATTTTAGAAACTATTGAGAAATTATAAGTGAGCATATTTGAAAGGAGTTTAAGGTGGCATGTTGATCATGGAATCACTTTGCAGCTTACCCGCCCTAAACTTTGCTTTTTTACCCTGGTCTTCTCCCTGCACCCTAAGGGTGAGCATGTTAGACCAACAGCAGACCACACTACTGACCGGGTGCTGCTTTGGCTTGGGGTTAATGGCTCAGGGTCCATCTCTCTGACCTTGAACAAGTGACTTAGTCTCTCTGTGCTTCAACTAAACATCTTCAAACAGTTCTGATGTGCTCAGATCTTGTAAGTGGAGTAAATCAAGGGATTACCTGCTAGGTGATCCTAATAGGTACTAAAAATGTACAATGCATTGTGTGGCAGTTTCTCCTATAAGAAGTAGTGTAAAATGTTGTTAAGGAGGGCTGAATTTTGCTAATACCTTCCATCCATCCATTTTCTAACCCGCTGAATCCGAAAACAGCGGGTGTCTGCTGGAGCCAATCCCAGCCAACACAGGGCACAAGGCAGGAACCAACCCTGGGCAGGGTGCCAACCCACCACAGGACACACACAAACACACCCACACACACACCAAGCACACACTAGGGCCAATTTAGAATCACCAATCCACCTAACCTGCATGTCTTTGGATTGTGGGAGGAAACCGGGTCGCCCGGAGGAAACCCACGCAGACACGGGGAGAACATGCAAACTCCACGCAGAGAGGACCCGGGAAGCGAACCCGGGTCTCCTAACTGCGTGGCAGCAGTGCTACCACTGCGCCACTGTGCCGCCCCTTGCTAATACCTTGCCTAATACAACTCATTAAATATATTTCAGTATTAGTAAAGTACAGTGCACTAATAAATGAACACATTTAGAAAACAAATAATGAGTAGTTCATTAAAGACAGATAATGGCACAGTGTTTGTTATTTTGGAAAGATGAAGGCTCCTGTTTGTTGTGGCTGGAGGCTTTAAGTGGACTGTCTATTAATACGAGGATGACGGAAGAGTAGAGACATCAGGATTTTTATCGTCTCTCCCTGGAAATGATGCCTCGAGTGATGACAAACCACAGAGGGAAGCTGTACTTAAGGTCTCACATCACACTCACGCAGTGATGGATGTGTACAATTTGTTTCATTTGTCTTTGTTAGTTTTATTTTACTGTACCATGCACAACATTGTTTTCAGTTGTTAACCTTCGGTTCATACATTTGGATACTTTAAATTGAGTAAAATTTAAAACTGTATAAAAATTAAATTGTGTTTCACTTTATCTTTTAAATACATTCAGGGTGAGTAGCGTATTTCTTGCTGTGAGGAGCAGTGGGGGCTTATAGTGAGATACTGCGGCAGAAAATTAAAGGTGTCATTAGCAGTCAGTATAGAGCAGGGACTGCACTCGATACTGTGATGATAATAATAATACTAATAATAACTAAGCAAAGTACCAAGCATTGCCAGGGTTTGGGTCCAGCCATTTTGGAAAGATACATTCTGTGGTTTTTGGATTTCCCATATTACAACCCTCTTCTTGATGAAATACCTATGGTTGGACCAACTGCAACCTACATGTAAAATTTAGTGAAAATCAGTGCAGCTGTTTTTGTGTGATCGGTGAACAAACAAATAGACAGGCATACAAACAGACAAGATGCCATCAGAGGGTTGAATTGAGATCTTTTGTGTGGAAAGTGGATAAAAAACATCAAACGAAGCCAAAAAATTCAAAAGACAGACACAAAGTATTAAAATTTAATTCATACTGTATAGCTAGACCCTTTGCATTTAACTTGCTCAAGGTTACACAGTGAGCTAAACTCAGGAACTAAAACTATAGCAGTAGAGTGTTGTACCGTGTTAGCCATAGATTGTTACAGGAGAAAGTAGGGTGAAATGACACCTTTTATTGGCTAACTAAATAGATTACAAATGCAAGCTTTCGAGGCAGCTAATGCCCCTTGCCTGATTAAGGGGCCTTAGCTGCCTCTAAAGCTTGCATTTGTAATCTATTTAGTTAGGAACTGAAACTGTCATCTTCACTTTATATAGCCCCTTTCTGTACTAAGTACTAGAATCCCAACGTGCTTTACAAGATGTGAACTTGTGGCCAGCTGGCAGAGGGCACCTCCAGGACAGTGTGAGGCAGGGAGAAACTCCAGAAATGGCAAAAAGAAACGTACTACACATTTAGGCTTGAAAATGCGGGGGCTGTTAGGAGGAAACAGGCCCTGGAAAGGTCATGTTTCATTATGCAAGCCTTCCAGGGATTCTGAAATGTAGCCTTCATTTACATAATGTTAGAGTGTTGAAGGCAGTCTCCGGGAAGCCATGTAATGTGACAAGCCCAGTAAGTCACACCAAGTACCCTGTGAGTTGCACCTGAAACAGGTTTGATTTTGTCTTTAGTTGTATGTGCAGTCTTGTGTGCATGAG
This sequence comes from Polypterus senegalus, assembly GCF_016835505.1. Lineage (NCBI taxonomy): Eukaryota > Metazoa > Chordata > Cladistia > Polypteriformes > Polypteridae > Polypterus > Polypterus senegalus. The sequence goes on from NC_053154.1 coordinate 28,045,110, forward strand.
AGCGGGCGACCAATAAGTGCTCACCTGGAAGTACAATGCATATAATGTACTAGCAACAAGGAATATGGAATGCAGGTGTTTTGTACCACACAAGCAGAAGAGTGTGATGTTGTGTATTTCACATACCACGACATAATGGAAAACAGAAAATAAAAGGGCAGAGAATGAACTGACGGTACCTGTTAATCCTTTGTATAACGCTTGCTCTGTCAGGCAGAACGTTTTTAGCTGTCACAAAAAGGAGCAAGCACAACTGTGCCTGAAGGCCGTCACACAGTCAGTAAATTAGACATACCCATCGATTTTTATTCGATGAAATTGACATGGTCAAGCATTGAGATCTGCCAGTCTAACATGCCAATGATTAAAAGTTGCATAATGTGACATTGGCCTAAGTGTGCTGGTCACCTCTCTTCTGTTGTCCTAAAGGACCATTACAGGATTACCAGTGTTTGTCACTGCAATTTTGGTGATCCCGCCTATTGGCCTTCTGCACAGTCCAGCATACCTTCAAGGAATACTGCTTCCTGCTCATTACCCATAAGGCCCTTTACTCGTTTTTATCTTCCCTACATTCTCCTGGTGGTGTCCTTGCCTCCTGTTAACCTCTTGCCAGCTGAGTACACTTTGATGCTCTACATGGCTAATGTATAATCTTTTGCCAATTTTAGTTTTTCCAGTTGTTGCCCAGCAGAACAACACAGCAAATCAGGCATTGAACTTGTAACCTTGAGGATTACAGTTCAGTGCCTTAGTCACTAAGCCATATTGCCTAGACCAGTTTGGTGGAAACTGACTTGGTAGGCTGGTTATAAAATGTAATTATGGGTAACTGAGAAGTATTTTCTCCAAAATCCTCATGGCAACTGCTGTATAAGGCACCCGATGCACTGGAACACTAATGCTGTTATTTGGTTTTTATCCTGTATTGACGTAACCTCTTATCCACTCTGTCAACTCCCCATTCATACCCATCCTTCTGTGTAGTCCTCCTGCTACCATGGAGTGAGGAAAATGGAGGTCATATTTAGAGTGCCGATTACAACACAGTGTGTCTCTCGCAATCTGGAACACTGCAATTTCAGTCCCCTGGCACAGATGTCAATGAGAGACAAAGCAGCTTTTGCGATCCCTTAGGTTAAAGAGAGCAGAGAATATTGGGAGGCAGTTTGTTTTTCCTGTTCCCATCTGTTTTCTGCCATCCCATGATTAAAAACAAAAAACATAAAAAAAAGAAAACTCAAGTTATTTTCAGCCCCTCTCCTGTCTTTAAAAAATCCCCTGTGGCAAAAAATCAGGGTGGAACATTTTGTGTTAAAAATCATCAAAAACCAAATCCCAGGTTTAGCACAGAGAATCCTCTTCTCGTTCGTTACGCACACTAAAATGAGTCATCATCTGGCCAGGCTTTCACTTCCACTAGGATCAAAATGTTATTTTTATACCCATATAAAACAAAAGTCATCCCCTTGAAGCAGCAAATTATCTTCGGAAGTGAATGAATGATCACGCAATATTCATGCAAAGAAATGCAAAAAAAAAAAAAGAATTAAGTAAAAATGATTTGCCTTTCATCTCCATTACGAGAGCCGCCCTCGCCTGCAGTAAGCCTACTGTCCGTTTAATCGCGGCGCTAATTAAAACCTTTCACCAACATCATATCTGAGTCCTGCGTGGACGTCAGCCATGAAGCTATAGATTAATTTTTACATAACAGATTAGAGCTCATTCTGCCGAGCCTTGCCATGTGTCAGCCAGGTTTAGGATTATGTCTCTGCCATCTACATCTGTTTTACAATGCAGACATCTTCTTTTAGTATTGCAGGTGACATTTTTTCTCATTTGATGAATCTAAAGTGGAATGAGACATCTGTTCTCAGTTAGACAGTCAAACAATATTTAAAATAAGACCACTACCTCAAAACATTTTTTAAAGGCAAGAAAATTCCAAATCTAGGGATTCAAACAATGTACAGAAAAGATCAGATATACCAGATCAGAGAATAACTCTAAAAGTGAAGTTCTACAGATAGAGGAAGACAATGTCTTCAATGGTTAATTTCATAAACCTGCTGACTATACTCAAATACTCATTCACCAGGAGACCTGAGCCCACATACAGTAGATCATCAAGTGCCAGGCAAGAATCAAATCAGGAGAGGACACAAATCCATCCCATGGCTCACTCAAGCACACACACACACACACACACACACACACACATCTCATTCCGGGCCAGTTGTTGCCTTAAAGGTAATTGTAATCTGTTTATTTGTTGGCCAATTCCGCCATACCAATTTTAACAAAATTTTGCAAGTGAATTTCTGTTGCTCCAACTTAAAATTGAAGCTATTATGGTAAGCGGCAGGGTGTGGTACCCAGCCGGGACGCCCGGAAGGACCGGAAGAGGGATTACGCCTCCTCCAGACCACGAGGGGGTGACCGCCCTGGTGGCTATGGGGACCACGAGAAAGGAGTATGGAAGCTCAACCCTATAGGGGCATGTGGTCGCCGACAGGGGGCCGCCCAGATGCCAGAGGAGCCCTGGCTCTCAGCACTTCCGCCACACCCGGAAGTGCTGGGAAGGGAAGAAGACCAGGGTGCCAGAGTGCCCGGTGCACAGCTGGTAGTTCCGCCATGCCAGGGAGTGGCGGCAGGAGCTCATTGGAAGGCACCTGGAGCACGTCTGGTTGGGTTTAAAAGGGGCCGCCTCCCTCCATTCGATGGCTGGAGTCAGGAGGAAGAAGGACAGCGCTCGGGAGGAGAGGAGTGGAGGTGGACCTGAGGAGAGAAAGGCATTGTGAGGCCTAGACTTTGGGGTGTGAAAGTGGGTTGTGTGCTGTTTCCGTGTGTAAATAGTATTGTAAATAAACGTGTGTTGGGTGCTTCAATGATGTTTATCTGTTTGTGTCTCGGCCGGTCTCCACACTATATAGTGTTTCAAAAGGGGAATGGCAACAGTTCCCATCAGGTAGCAGGACTGCACTGGGGCTGATAGGAGGACATCTTTATCAGTGCGCACAAAGCTTTGTGCTGGCCAAAGCGGGATATCATCTAAGACTGCAGGTACAGCTTTTTCTTTTCCACTAAGTTGAAAAACAATTTGACTGCCTTGCTGGATTACGGCTTTCATCTAAAAGTACTTCTTTTTGTCTCATTGTGGATTGTGTTTATCCATTTTGAATTTCCAAAAGACCGTTTTTTCCCCATCTTCATCTGAATCCTTTTCTCAGAAGAGCACAGGTCCTAAAGAGGTGTACAGTGTTGTCAAACCCTTAAGGACAGATGGTTGCTCTTTTGTTTCCAGCCCACAAAAAACTTTTAAGACTCCAAAAAGACCTTTTTAATGAGGTTTTAATTTTAAAAATTCACATCTGAAACAACATTTAACATCGGTTTCACAAAACTGTATGCAAAAGTAAAATTGGCTGTTTCTGTCACTGCTAATTATTATTATTACTTTGTGAATTTATATTTTCTTTAATCTAGAGAGGGAGACTTGTGCTCTCAGAGGACAGTGGTGGCCTGCTCTGTTTTGGGAATTTTAGGAATTTATTTGAATTGCATACACGTGACAATAACTCTGAAGAGAAATGAGGACCATACATTTCTCACTATTATATAAAAAAATCTTGGGACGAGCTGAGACATTTTCAGAGAGACGAGATGTGACTTTCTCAGAGAGACACTTTCACGCCCCAGAGCCGAGACTTTATGCCAAGAGATTTAACCACACCCGGGGCTGGAAATAAAAGACAAAGAGAAAATGCAAAGTAGAACATTGTAAAGAATTAAAAAAATTTGGTGTGATACACATGCAGAGCAGATTAGAGATAATGGTAGTAAGAAAATTCGAAAAGTCTCAAAAAAATGATAGTAAAGATCAAACAAACAGAAATTATTACTCGGTGAAATAACGGAACAGCAAAAAGAGGTTGAATATATTGTTCGGATTTAAACTTTAAGTTGGAGACTTGTAGATCGTTTAATTCGTGTTGCCATCAGGGAAAAGAAGCATTTCTTCGCAATGAAGAGGCGTATCCACGATAATGAAAAGATTTGTTGTTTGGTGAAAGTGAAATCCACATACGCTGTCACGCTTGGGTCACAGAGTTACACAGATACACAGGAGATTTTAGAGACAGAAACGTCTCTTTCAGGAGTGAATCGAGCTCCATGTAGTCGGAGTGGACAGTTCCATCCCTCAATTAAAAGAACAGAAAATCTTCCTCTTCATAGGGGTGCGACTCTGGAGCGGGACCCCAATAGGAACAGAGGATTTCTGGGGGAGAAGAGAGTCAAGGCAGTGAGACAAAAGGACAGCTGCTGTACAGGCTTGTAAATGTTCGCAGCGCCGCATGAGATGCAGATCACGCAACATGACAGCAGCAACAACAATCCAGCAGCTGATTGAGCAAAGAGGAGGTAAAAAAAAGCTGTATTTGTTTCCCTTTGTATCACCGTTTAAGAGGGGGTTTTGGAGGAGCGACCCCATCTCCTGGGGTGCATTCAGGCCTCCTCTTCACAATGCGACAGAGGCATAATGTGGCTAGCGTACGGGTGTAAAACTCCAGGCCTGGAGGGCCGCAGTGGCTACAGGTTTTCATTCTAACCCTTTTCCTAATCAGTGACCTGTTTTCACTGCTAATTCACATTTTAATAGCCCTGTTAGAAGGATTCAGTCCTCTGAATTGATTAATTTCCTCATTAAAATGCAGCCAAACAGAAATGAGACATGAAACGAGTCAACAGATGACCAGCTAAACTGGGGCTTCAAACTCCAACCAGTTTCTTAATGAGAAGCCAATTCTTGCTGTTAATTATACTCATTATTTAGTTCCATGGCTTGTTGTTGCTCTTGTTCTGCCACAGCTGACATTTCCAAAACTGTTGATTTTCTGTTTTTCATAAGAACATTGTCAAAGTGTTTAGGTGAGTTGAGAGATCAACCTTACTGAGACCTTCACCTTTCTTTATTTTCAGATTTTGTGTGATGTGATGGCTTGTTTTGTGTCTCATTATTGTTTGGCTGCTAATTAAGGAAAAAGAAACAACTAAAGGGCCTGAGTCAAGTTAATTAAAGAAGTAATTAGCAGCAGAAACTGGTCACTAATGAAGAAGATGGTTAGAATGAAAACCTGCAGCCACTGCAGCCCTCCAGGACTGGAGTTTGACATCCCTGGGCTAGCGCGTAGCACATGCCATTGGCGAGCGCAGCGAGCAGGAGTAAAAGCCCCCTAGTTTTTTTTTTTAAAGAAAAACCTTAGAATTTTCAAAAAGCCAATGCTGTTGTACATCTTCATTTCATTACTGAGTGCAATAGAGATAAGAAACACTGAAACAGAATGAAGCAACACTTTTTAGCACACACCGAGTTGGAGTTCAGAATATGGCAGAAAGAGAACAACTGTGGAAAGTGTTAGTAACTTTTACTGTTACTTGATAATAAATGTTAATTTCATGATGAGGCAATTATAATTGTAGGCTTTGATGCCAATATAGCAGTGTGATTTGTAGTAATTTTAAAGCAGCGTTGAATTAATCAACTTTGAATTTTCTTTATAACAATATAGAATACCGCCACTAGAGCTCTCTGTTGTAATAATATGGAGACCTGCAGAGCTATCTGTGAACCCCACTTCCCTTAAGTCAATGTTACATTATGCCAGACATGTCGACTGCAATCGCTGATCTCATTTCCTGACCATGTAAATTTAAACAACTGAAAATTGCTGGACACAACTAATTTAATGACTTTTCCATCACAGTTGTGCCTGACCCTTTTTCTGACAGCTGATAGCATGCGGCCTTACGAAGCCGGCGCTGTATGAAAGGTTAACAGCTACTCCAAGCAACAGTCTCTTACCTTTTTATCTTTTTTCTTGATACATAAACCACGAGACATCAGACAGATCAGCTTTTCTTCTATTTATCAGGTCCAAATCAACTACATTCCTCATTCCACATCACATTTTACTTACTAGTGAGCATTCATCGGTTGTCAGCTCTCGTGCAAACAGAGCCCACCACTACAACTAAAACAACATCAAATCTGTTTGTTTATATAGTCACATACTAGTTGGAGTGAGTCTCTGGGTTGGTCACTTTATCCGACTGGCTTCAGGAGAGCATGCTGCCATCAGCCTCCAACTCACTATTATTAAGTGTAATGAAGGCTATGACTGAAAAATCACTGGAAAAGTAACGTAATGTGACCTGGCCTTTACTGTAGCTGTTTTTGGCAGCCCATGGATTCAATTTATCAACAAGTCGGCCAGTTTATTAACATTTAAAAAACACATACGTTTTTGTTTTCTTTCCTTAACTCATTATATAAACACACCCAAGCAATAGCTGGTACTTCAGCTAGTAAAATAATAAATGTCAATAATTGTACTATACCTCTGTGCTTGTTGTGAGCTTTACAATGGCGCTTTGTATGGATAGGCGCTATATAACCATAGAAAATAGGTTGAGTGCCCACGCCTGGCTCAACATGTGACCCTGGGCAAGTCGCTTCACCTGCTTGGGCCATGTAAACAATTGTGCTGCAGCTCTGTGCTTGTAAAGCTCTTTAGGATGGTGGCCACTGTGAAATGACATTATATAACATGATTTGCTAGTTCTTTCCATCATGCCATCATATCCACTCAAATTAAAACACTAGAGTATATGTTTTTAAATTGGTGCGCTATGTGGGACTGGCAAGTGGTGATGGGTGAGTCTGAAGTGACTTTCTATGAGCTGAGTGTGCGTGTGCCATGTCCTGGCCCAGCTTCCCATTCAGCTCTGTCTCTTGCTATGTAAGCATCTTTGCTGTCAGTGTTCTGAAAATTGATGGATGTCTGCTTTCAATGCCTTAACAAAAAACCTCAGCCTGCATAAACTTGTATTTCTTGTTTTTACATGCTAGAGAGAGCAATTTGTTCTTTTCTGGTGTCTCTGATATCATGTTTCTTGTTTGGTTTTGATTCTGGTCTCTGAAGAAATTTTCATTTGAAATGCAATGAGTGCAAATGTGAGAAAATACAATGAGGGAACCTTCAGGTTGTCCAATCTCTGGTGTAAACTGCAGCTGATTCACTTAGCAGAGGGAAAGAGAATTTGTGTGGCGTCAATTATTTAATGATTATAGTGACAATCAGCTAAGTGTCTGATGAAAGCAATTCATACAGTAGAAGTGCTAAGAAAAAAAAAGGGTTGCATGTTTGATTGCATGTGCTTGTCATGTTTTCATTGTATGTAATCTATTTTCTTTTTGTTCTGAGGACAGCACTGTGGTGCACTCATTAGTGATATGGATGTGGTCTCCTGGCTTTAAATCCTGTGCCTGGTTGTTTTCTTTTATGGAGTCTTAATGTTCCCCCTTAGGATCAGATCATCAGCCAGTTTGTGTTTGGACTGTTACTGTGTCTAATTTACGCCAATGACATTCATTCTGGCATATTTAATAAACTTACATAATTCACAGATGATGCTGCCACTGAAAAGAAAGCAGATACAGAGAATGCAGCAAAAGCAGTTTAAAAAGACCGAAAAATCAGCCAACAGTGGGAAGCACTTGGAAAATGTAGTTTAATGTAGAAAAGTGCAAGGTGCTATACACAGGTAAAATAATAAATAATGGGTAATAAATACAAGATTGTGATGACCTATGAAAAGCCAGCTTGGGAAAGGATTTATAGGATTGCCTGGTCAATGTGCAGAAGCAATTAAAAACACAAAATATCAGTTTATAATGTCTCAGTCAGATTCAGTAATATGAAGGTGGCATCTTAGATCCAGGGTGGCATGGTGGCACAGTGGTGGCACTGCTGCCTTATACTAAGGTGACCAGGGTTCACAGGACACAGGTCCTCCCTGTGACTTGGTGGAAACATTATTTGCATAAAATCAACTTGGCTGTTGCTGGCACAACCGTCAATCAGTCGTCAGTAGTAATCACACCACAACAAGAAATTCTGGAAGTAGTGATAGTTTTTCCAAAATAACACCTCCATATTTCTCAGCCTGAAATAAGCATTTCATCGTGAATGATTGACTAATCATTTGCAATTCCATTTCATTTTCTACTTTCATTTATTTAATTTGACACAAGCGGTACGGTGCATTCAGCTGCTTGCTTTGGAAAGCAGTCATTTTTCATTTCAATTTTAGCATTTCTACAGTTTAATTTACTTTAGTTTGCAGGTTGTACATAGCATGATTGATTTTGTTGGTGCTTTTGCATAAAAAGGTTATGCAGTTTTCATTCCTTTAGATACTGTTGCAAGGCAATTTAGTGGAAAAATCAGACAAAGTTTTTACTCAGAACATATTTAGCTAATGGCAATAGTAAAACCTTAGATAAATGGACCACCAGTACCTTCAACATAGGAGGCCCATGGGGCAGCGCACAGAGGGAGGTCTACCTCCCCTGCCCTGGGTAAGTCTTTGGAATTAGTTGATGCGTCTGCAATATATGACTCTATAATCAGCATGCATTAATTATCGGCTTAACTAGTAAATAATAATACACACACACACACGCATATTTAATATTTACGATATATATATGCATATGTGTTTGTGTGTTTATGCCTGCATATGTGAATATGTATGTATATGCAAGGAAAGTGTTGTGATGGGTCAATATTACTTGGCCATTTTCAGAATGAAATCTGTCTGTGCGTCAGGATGAGAGTCCGTGAACACACTAACACAAGAATTAATTGCTCTGTCAGAATGGAACTTGGAAAGGCTATTAGCGTTGCAAAATATCTGAAGCCTGTTAATTATGGGCAAAATCTCTCTAGAATGTTTGTCTCTATAGAGATAATGATTTTGTATCTTTTGTGCACATCTGTGTTCCCAAAACATTAACCCACTCGGGAAAGGAAAATGCACATCTTTTCAACAAGATACAATCTTTCTGTTTCATCCATGTAATAAAATATTATACTGCAATAGATTACTTGTTGGGAAGGTCATGTAATGGGCAAATCATATCTGTCTATCTATCAGATACAGCAGCTTTTATTGTACATTCATCCATTTTACAAACTTCCTTTCTGGGTCTTGAGGAGCTGTAGTCTCTACTGATAGTACAGGAGAAAAGTGAAAACCATCACTGGAAGGTGCAGCAGTGTTTCACAAATGTCATTGACTTATACTGCCACTAGTCAACCCAACGTGCACATCTTTGGGATGTGGGAGGAAGCCAGAAAAACCAGAAGAAACCCCAAATATGTGGAGACGCTTCACTTCTAGTCAAGGAAACAAGCCCTTCAGCTATTGTAACTGTTGTACCACCATGATTTAGGGTAGGAGTCTTACTCAGTTTTAATTTGTATTAGCTGTGTTGTTTACCTGTGTATGATTGGATGCCTGACAATATATATAAAAGTCAATTATTTGTGTATACTAATAGTGAGATGAGTGTAAGTTTGCCTTGTTTATGTGTGTGTGTGTGTGTCTATGTAACTGCCAGTTCATCCCTGGCTGTTTCCTGCCTTGTGTTGAATGCCACCAGGTTAGGCTGAAACAACCTCTCCTACCCTCCAGTGACCCTGAATTTGACCAAGAGTGTTCAGTAAATGAATAGATGGATTTCTCATGCAGTCTCCTGGGGGAAGCAACTTCAGCTCAAAAGGATGCACAATGCCTCCACAAACTAAGCAGGAAAGCCTGTTCCATCACAGGGTAAACCCTGGACACACTGGAAACTGTTCTGGAAAAGAGAATGGTGGTAAAGTTGGGTGCAATCATGATAAATCCCCTCCATCCCCTCCAGCTGGCACTCTCTCTCTCTCAGTGCACTTTTAGTTACTGGCTCATTCCACCACAGTGTGCTAAGAAGTCCCTCTGGGGGTCTTTTCTGTTCACTTCAGTGGGCAATCCAGTGCTTCTTCCCGACGTTCTCTTTAAGTTCATTTTGAAATTTCTGCACAGTATAGGCGGCACGGTGGCACAGTGGTAGTGCTGCTGCCTCGCCGTAAGGAGACCTTGGTTCACTTCCCGGATCCTCCCTGCGTGGAGTTTGCATGTTCTCCCTGTCTCTGCGTGTGTTTCCTCCCACAGTCCAAAGAAATGCACGTTAGGTGCGTTGGCAATCCTAACTTGTCCCTAGTGTGTGCTTGGTGTGTGTGCCCTGTGCTGGGCTGGCTCCCTGCCCTGGGTTTGTTTCCTGCCTTGCGCCCTGGGGTTGGCTCCAGCAGACCCCCATGACCCTGTAGTTAGGATATACCGGGTTGGATGATGTATGCACAGTATACATTTATTTATTTATTATTCTTTGTCTGTATTGTAATTGTAAAATTAATATCTACTTAAACTTTGTAGACACATTTATTGTTGTTGGAAATTGTATGTGATTGTTGTCCTTGTAGAGCCAGTGTGGGTGAGTGGGCAAGCAGTGCGCTGGTTCCTGCCTTGTACTCAGTGCTGCTGGCAGTATATTATACTTACATGATGTGTCATTGAGGTCGGTGTGACCGCCGCTCTAGAAGTTGGACAGAGAAGACCTCCTTGGTGTAAAGAGAAGGTCATACTTTGTCAGGCTAAACTAAGCCGGTCTCTTTAGTCTTGAACAGAGAACACGTTTGACAGGCCAAATCTGGATTAAATGTGTAAAATGATTAATGCGTGATACATGGTTAAATATGTAAACTGGAATAATTCTGAGAATTTAAAGATTAGTATTGTATTGGTAAAACAGCTGTTAAACTTAATAACGGACAAGGGGATTTCAAATGCAAGCAGTAATTTGGCATGGGGTGTATTTTCTCAACCGCTAATAGGGAGCAGAGCCAAGTGCCAGCATCCTACTTAAAGTATAACATGTTCCACCAAATCCCAGATAGGCTGAAATGCTGCGATACATTTCACTGGCATTATCTCTTTGTATTTCAAGTTATCAGTCAGTCCGCCAGCCGACAGTTTACACTTTCTGCATCATTTGATTAAATATTTAAACTGCAATAATTCTGGTAAATTTAAAGGTTAGCACTGCATTAATGGGGAAGATTTTAAATTGCCTCTGCCCTGAGTATGCCGTGTCACAGCTTTAAAGCATTTGCTCAGCAGAATGAAAGGCAACAAGTCTATGTGTGTGTGTGTGTGTTTACTATGCTTGACAATATAATAGCTAAATCTAACTGCCAAAATACAACTAGCAATTACTGTGAAAGTCAAGCTCCTTACTCAAGGAAGACTACGAAAATGAACTGTGCTTTCTTTCACAAGGCAATGTTTTAAATCTTCATATAGTGTAGATGTCGATTTAAAAAAATTAGTCTCTGGTGACAAAGCTTGAGAAGATGAAAGTGTTTACTCGCTTTTCTGTTTGACTGCTCCTACTTATATCTCTGCAGTCCCCTCATCGTGTAAGCATAATGAATGGATTTTACTGTAGATGAACAAAGAACAGATAAGACAGTTCTTAACTAAAGGTTAAATAAGGCAGCCTGAAATAATGTGCAGCTCTGTGACTGGGCCATCTGCATTTGGCTGCACTCGTCTCCTCTAACATGTCCAGAAAACTAATGAACTTGGTACAGAAAAACAGCATCCAGCTCGGCCAATTCTCTTAAAATAGTCAAAAGCACCAGAGGTTAAGCTAAGACAACTCTCACGTAAGACCAAAGCTATTAGGTCTGAGGTGGCATTTTGGACATAATTCACTCTTAACAGCACACACATTCTATACTGAAGTACTCATACTATGTACTAAAATACATGTGCAGCACAATACAGGCCTGTTCCTGAAGTATCAGGTGTCAAGGCAGGAGGCAATTTAAAATTCCTCAAAATGATGTTTATTTATTTTAATTACATGCACCTGACATTTGGAATGAATGTAAATGTGTACATTTCAATATTGTTTGTAGTAACTGCTTTTAAATATGGAGTTGTATGTATTTCAGTGAGTGCTTTGATATCTGGAGTTTGTGCTTTGGTGTAGGGGCTTTACACCAGAGATAAGTTAAATTTAAGGACCACAATAACACATTATGTACCCAGTGTGGGAAGGAATTTACCAACGGACTACTGCCACACGTTCTTTACAAAAAAGGTATACTGATGCCCTTCTGTTTGTCACAATTAGTATCTTCTGCCTTGTGTTTCTTTTAAAGCTGCCATCCCTGTTTGCTGATGTTTCATTAAAGCTGCTGGAAGCCACGGGACAGAATTCAGCACTTAGTGAAAAAACTGTAGCACATAATGTCGGGTGAGAGAAGGAGTCCAGACAGACACAGGTTAGAATTCGCAGGTAAAGCAAAGTACAGGGTGGTCCATATTTATGTATATGATTGAAAAGGCATTATTGTCAGGAAACTGCTAATGTTATTATCAAGAACCATAATGGAACATGAACATTAAGAACTTTAAATGTTTTTTCATCCCCTGTTCTCCATGGTGTGGTCCACCGATGCGCCATCCAGATCGGTGCATGCCTGAAGACGAAGAGCAACGTTGTCACAGGTGACTTGGCACATCTGTACTGGTAACCTCTGAAATTCTTCTGTGATAGCTGTACTAGCAACAATCAATTCGCCGCCATTCTGTATTCGAATACAGCAGGGGTTGTCTGGTCCAGCACACCATCACTCCCATTCTCAGGCTACACAGTGATGTCATTTTCGATACTTTTCATGCAGTAGTTTAAAGGCTACATTCTGTAAAGTATCATATACATAAATATGGGCCACCCTGTACATCCATTTACACCTGCACGATCACGTGTCATGATTGGATGGCACTTGACTGAGTATGTCATAAAATCAGAAGTAAACATTCTTGTGATGGATCACAAACACCGCAGGATTGGTCAGAAATGCATATGATCAAATTTTATATGAGCTGGAATACACTTTCTTTACACATATGGGTCATGGAAGCCACAGAAAGGTGGCCTGCCCTGATGCCTGTTTGGCTTTAGAACGTGAGCAGGATGGCAGCAGCGAGCGACCATCTTCGTCATTAAATGTCACTTCTTTAAGATCATCCTGGAACACTAAAGTTCTGTTTAGCAGCAACGCATGTTCCCTTCTTTTCGCTTTTTCTTTTTGGGTCATTGAAAGCAGCTAGTTGCCATGCTAACTATAGGTTAGTAGCTGTCATGTACTTTGCTGCACAAATAAAAGAGTTTGGACACTGGAGACACGTTTTAATGCCAGCATTAAATATTAATTACATACAGATACAATAAATGCATGCTAAAGGGGGTCTTTGAGAAAAATAACGGTCTTTGTGAACCGAATGTAACATATTTGTAACATTCATGAAGTGGGCCACTTGAGTTTGACCCCCCCCCCCCTCCATTATTTTATACTCTGGCATGTAGTGTGAAGGTATAAAAGCCATTTATTATGGAATGCATATTATATAGAGCAGGGTTTCTCACCGTCAGTCCTGGGGACCCCCTGTCGCTGCAGGTTTTTGTTCCAACCAGCTTCTGTTTTTAATTGAACTCTTGGGCTAATTAAGTGAACTGATATTTCCCAAGTTCTTTGTTTAAAGAACAATATATTAATTAGAAAACTAAGTTTGCTAAAAAATATATATATATATATTAAAATGTCCCAAGCAGTTATATTGGAATAATGTTTTTTTTTTAACAGTATTTTCTTCTTGATTTTAATTCTACTTTTCTAGGTGTTCTAATTGTTTAATTAATCCATTATTTACTAATTAGTGGGTCTGACGCTAAAGTAGTTGCAGCCTTTGATTATTTAGTGTTGTTTGCCTGGGTGTCTGCTCTGCTCGTTTTAAGTTGTCATTATTAGGATACAATGAAGGGGGAAAAACTGCACAGAGAAAGAGAGTTAAGCATTTAAATCTATAGCAAAAGCAGAAATATTTATAAATGTCTTATAAATGTAAAAATCATGCTGCTATGCTTTTTTGAATGTCGAATAAAAGAAAAAAAATACCAGCTAATTAAATGAGATCAGTGCTATAAGGTGTTTTCACTGATTAGGAATCTGGTTGGAACAAAAACCTGCAGCCACAGGGGTCCCCAGGACCGACGTTGAGAACCCCTGATGTAGAGTATGCCTTTTAGTGTTGTCACCTTAAATTTGAAACTTTGTGAAAGAAAATGGGAGGAAGAAGTGGGATTCAATTGACTGACCCAGCAGCAATGATGTCATTGTGACAGCAGGTAAATGCTACACAGTCTGAACTATTTTAAGCACCACTTTTGTGTTTGAAACTGCAACCAACTCCCAGCATTGTCCGGTTGTAGAAAGTGTAACGTTTTATGAATTTTGATGCACATTGTGCTTGGGGGATTTGGTATGGCTTAAATCCCTGTTGGGAGCTACCAGTAGACATGTGGAGAGTTTTGTTTATGCAGATCTAATGGCTCCTATTTGGCTTCTTGTTTAGGAATACATCCTGGGGAAAATAAAATAAAGAAAATATGTTAATGGTTGCCTCAGGAAATTCTGAATTAGATTATGTAGGTTTGAGAATGTTACATTGATGAAGGGACAAAAAGTATTGTGTTGTAATTTTGAAACATGTCTTTCTAGAATGTCTGTGGTCTGTCAGCTCCTGGGTCATCTCACATTGGGGATTGCCTGGCATCCTTTATATGTTCTAATATGATTTCAGTGGGGTCCTTTTCGTCTAGAGAAGCAGGTCCTGAGATTTCTCACTCTTTTATTTGAAGGGATGCAAATGCACAGGGCAGATGTTAACATTTTTCTATAGCAAGACCCTTGGCAGTCACTTAAGGGACATATGCTGCATTCACGCTCTATCAGATGGATGGTAAATAGGAGTTTCCGAGTCAGAAATTCCACATAAATGCTCTATCAGAACAAACCTACCTGAAATCTCTGAGTTGTGGCGTAATGTTGACATTTCACCTTAGTCAACTGCTTTAAAATGAAAACTTTAACCTGCTTAGCCTGAAATTCACTTTTTGTGGTTGAACTGCATTTGATATGAAATGGGTACACATTAAATATGTTGTGTTTTCTCTTTATTTTCATGAAAAAAATTCAACTTATCTTTAACTGCTTTTTTTGAAGACCAAATAACAAATGAACAGAGACCTAACACTTCTTGGTAAAGTAATACTGGGAATTCACGTGAATGCACAAGTGTAAAAGTGAAATGTCACAACTCGGAACTCTGAATGCTCCAGTTGCATTTGAGTATAGCAGCAGCTTGTAGAGCGTTCATGTGGAATTTCCGATTCAGAAACTTACACTTACTGTCTGTCCAATAGCATGTGAGTGCAGCAGTAGAGTAAATGGGGGAGTGAACCTGCGATGCTGTGATCTAGAAACTAGGCCTCATTGACAGTGAACTATAAATAAGGTGTTCTGCTGTTTCATCCATCCACTTTCCAAACATGATCATGGACAATTTCATCCTTATCGGGTTGAAATAGGCACTCATGTATACACATAGCTTGAGCCAACGTTCAGTTTCTGGGTCGCCTGTGTTTCATAATTTTGGCTTTCCTATGAGAATGGTGAATTGAAGCCAGGTCCTTGAAAGTATATGGCAGCCAAATTAGTCTAATTGCCACTCATTGTGCTGTTCCAGGTACAAATATATCACACTTGAATATACTGTAAAGGTGACTGCTGCTTTTCATGATAGTTGTACATTTTTTAAGTCATACTTGTAGATTCTATTTTGCTAATAACTCCAGTGATGTTTGTTTATAGACCATGAGCTTTGCATGGCTCCTATTTTTAATGCATATTCAAACATCAGACACTAGAGCCCAAACATATGTAGGGGCCTCTGTTTTCAGCCAGCAGAAGACAGAAGTGCCGTGAAAGTTTGTCATCAGTGTTATTTACTTTCTTCCCTCCAAAAAAATGAGAGAGGTCTTTGGGATAATGTGAATTATGCAGTTTACACTGTTCTTAGTGATAAGGTGGACGTGAACTGTAGGAGTTTAGAAAAGCAGAGAGAATGTTTGTGTTTGTCATTGGATAGAAACTGAAGATATGGAAGTGCTGATTCCGGCAAGGTTAAATTTGGGGGTGGAGTGTAAGAAGAGTGATGGGTGGGCAGGGTGGGGGTTACTAAAGCTCCAGAAGGAGTGTGGCTTCCTGCCAAGTGACAACATGACTGCCTGATTTAACACCACTCATGTCACTCCTTTCAAAAGAGTTTAAATTTTTCCTTCATCTGAAGATAAATGGTTGTACACTACATTTTCTCGGAAGCTGCAGCAGCTACTGAGTTTTGTCTGAACCTGCTTTTCATTTTAATTGATTACATTGACCAACGGGTCATTACTGTAGCAGCAGGTTTACCAACTTTGTAACGGGTGATGATAGTAATGAGGGTGCTAAGTCCTTGGACACAGGTTTGGAACTGCCTTTTATTTTATATCATCTCTTTAATGAATAACGCAGATTCTGGATAGTGATCAAAAGAATAAGGTAATGGTTAATGGTACCAAAAGGAAGTACTTGTACAAAACTGTTGAGCTCACGGTTCAGAAAAGTGAGGCGTTAAAACCATTTGTTATCAAAAGGAGACAGCTAAAGTAGTCTGAAAATGTGGTGAGAATCCAAGTAATACCTAATCTATACTGAAAGCTATAAGCAGATGTCACATTACAAGACTTCTATTCGAAGGTTATGTCAGACTTGGGGACTATAGTTGCTGATCTCGTTGCCGGACCATGTTCATTTAAATGATGGAAATTGCTGGAAATGTCACATTTGCTGAATACTGAACTTCCAGCACAGTTGTGCTAACTGCTTTTTGTGATATCCTGGCTGAGCCAGTGCTGTACAATAGGTCAAGAAATACTGTGGGTTCAGTTTCAGTTTCTGCCCTTTTCTTTTACTTTTCCATTCTATCATCTATACTAATAAAAGGCAAAGCCCTCACTGACTGACTGACTGACTGACTGACTGACTGACTGACTCACTCACTCACTCACTCACTCACTCACTCACTCACTCACTCACTCACTCAATCATCACTAATTCTCCAACTTCCCGTGTAGGTAGAAGGCTGAAATTTGGCAGGCTCATTCCTTACAGCTTACTTACAAAAGTTAGGCAGGTTTCATTTGGAAATTCTATGCTTAACGGTCATAACTTGAACCTACTTACGTACATATATACGGCCATAGCCTGCAGCTCAGTCGCCATGAGAGGCGGAGTTGTGTCCCTCATCGTCACGCCTCCCACATAATTGAGTGCCTGCCCATTTAAGGCTGTCCGTCAGCAGCAATCCAATAAACACGCTGCCACTAAATATTCGCAGGTGAAGGACCGTGCTTATGCAAACGAAGATGAGATGGTCAGGGATAGACTAGCGTTTGGCACAAACTCAGCAAAAGTGGGAGAGAAACTTTTTTAAGTGCCGGGTCTTAGCTAACATTAAATAAAGCCGTGGACATCGCAAGATCGCACAAGATAGCACAAGCACAGCTGAGAACCTTCGATGCTTGTACCCCGAGCGGCTCACGTGAACTGACTGTGAACGCAGTACGCAAAGAACAAGCAAGAGCTCCAAAGAGCGCTGAACAAAAAACACATTACACAATTGAGAAGATAGCAAAAGAATATGAAGCAAGTGACGCATACAAGCATATTCATAAGTGCAGCTACTGCAGAAACAAAGCACGGTGTAAACCTTAAGTTTAAATTAAGTTCATAGACAGGCTGCCGCTGGCGTTTGTCATGCCAACGGCGAATACGATATTCGTGAGATACAAGTTTAATGAGAAGACGCAGGGTATAAACGAGTCTTTTGATCACTTTGTAACGGAGTTAAAATTTCTGGTGAAGGACTGTGCTTATGCAAATGAATAGGAAAACAAGGTGTAAAGCTTAACTTTAACTTTAGTTCATTGACACGCTGCTGCTGGCATTTGTGATGCCTAAGGCGAATACGATATTCGCGAGATACAAGTTTAATGAGAGGACGCAGGGTATAAATGAGACTTTTGATCACTTTGTAATGGAGTTAAAATTGCTGGTGAAGGACTGTGCTTATGCAAACGAAGATGAGTCAGGGATAGAAAAGTGTTTGGCACAAAGTGCAAGAGAAACTTTTTTACGTTCATAGACACGCTACCACTAAATATTCACAGGCAAATCCACAACTTAATACCGGGAATGCCTGTTGAACATCTTAGATTCACGAGTACCGATTTGGGTAGTGATCACTTCGATGAATGAAACCTGTTATCTTTACAACGGTTGACAACGAAGATGAGATGGTCAGGGATAGACTGGACAAACACGGAATGTAACTTGAACACCACACATCCTCCAAATACGAACCTGATTGAAACAAACAATGATAATCAAATCCTTGATGCCAGCAACACTCATAACAGTCACAAAACAATTGCATTGACAATCATGTTACGTTATTTTTAAAATGTTTCCTTTTCTTTTTCATAACTTCTTTAACGCACTACTTCTCCACTGCGAAGCGCGGGTATTTTGCTAGTGGTACATAAAACACAAGCCATCAGACAAAAAAGCTTATCTCTTCTATGAGGTCCAAAACACCTGCATTTTTTATTCTTCGTCAGTGCATTAAATGAATTGTAATTCCAGATAAGCATTCATTGGTTGTCAGCTCTCATGCTCACAAAGCCAAATAGTATGACTAAATTGAAAACAGAAAATCAAACCGGAGCAAGTCTGAAATCAAACAACTCATCAGAACCAGATATTTATCATCGAGTTCTTAAAGAGGTTAGCGAATATATATATTTATATATTAGGGCTGCAACTAATGATTATTTTGGTTGCCGACTAATTGTTCAGTTTTTTTCCAATTAGTCGATTAGTCACGATTATTTCATGCCTGACTATTTTGATGCCTGCGACCTGTCGTTGCACATCCTGTTCTGGACCCAAGTGCATGTCTTACCTCATCTGCTAACGTCTGTCCACCTGTTAATGTCACCCTGATGTCTCTGCAATAACACAATTAAAATTAATAATAATCAAATAACAACCAGTAAAATGTATGAATTTGAAAATAATCAAATGTTTTTATATTAGTGTGACCATCACAATAAAAAAGAAATACGTTAAACAATAAAAACTAAAGTTCACATAGTCTTTAAACAAAAAAAGTGCATTTAACTTAACCAAAAATGGCCACTGGTGTTACAATTTTGCAACTAGCTTCACAGAAGTGTGCTGCTGTCTGCCTCTGACTCGGTTAGATTATGTAAATGAAGGCTACAACCGAAAATCTTAAATAGGACACATTTATATTGTAATCTGCTCATGCACACACCCACACCCATTTATACTGAGACAGACTTCAATTAACCTAATGTGGAATGTAGTTGAAAATCAAAATACCTTTAGACCAGTGGTTCCCAACCTTTTTTTGGCCATGCCCAACCTAGGCCTCTCTAAAATCATGATGTGTCCCACTGTAACATATACCTTATTCTTATTATTACCTATTCAAAAAGTGAACTCCTGCTCACATGGAGGAAGCCCATAATGTCATTAATTTGGTCTAAACAAGCTCCAAAGAACATGGAAATAAAAGAGGGAAAGGATAGTTGAAGTACTGACAAAGAAATCACTAAGAAATTGTTAAAAAAACTAATATAATATGAAGTAATATGAATATACAGCAAATACAGTTTTGAAAACATATAATAAGAGACGTGATATTCATAAATATAAAATAACTTTAAGGACAGCTTTTTCTGTAATATTATATTGCAAAATTTTATAATCATTGTTACAATTCATATTATTTTAATGGAAAAAACAATTTCTAAGTAGAAAAACCCAAGTTGGTTGTAAAATCATAAATTAAAGGGTTCTTCACCATCCCTTCTATATTTATATCTTATATAAATATATAAATGTCTCTGTAAAAATTAAAAATAAAAATTATTTGTTTCTTTTTTTCTATCATTTTTAACAGTGAATTGCTGTTTTTTCATTTTATAAATTAACATACCAAAATTCTCAAATTGCCCCCCTAAAAAATCAAATTGCCCCCCAGTGTGGAGTGCGCCCCACGTTGGGAATCACCGCTTTAGAGCGACCCACAAAGACATGGGGAGGACAGGAAAATTCCATATAGATGGTGACTGGACTGAGATGCCAGTATAGGATATTAAAGTTGTTGTTCGCTTGTTATCCATCTAGCCCAGGAAATTTCCTCACATTTACTAAGCTCTATTTGTAGAGAAAGCCCACCCACTCAATTTTAATGGGTGAGAATGATTCAGGGTGTGCAATGTCAGTAAAGTGGATGAGTAAATGAATCAATAAGTACGGACTGTAATAAATAAGCAATAAAAAAATAATTTCATTATTTATGCTCACATATCATTTTGCTATTATTTATTTATTCATACATTCCAGAATGCAATTATTTAATTTATTTAGTCTGAAATATTCCTCAGTAAGGGCCTATCACTTAAGCCACTGATTCACAGTCTGGACCTGAGTTAATAATTTAATTTTTGGTTTGTATTGTAACAGATTAGGGAACTTCTCGCACCCTTGTACCCTCAGACTATACGTCAGACACCAGGTAAAAGTCCAATGATGATATTTATTATAATAATAAAGTGCACAAAGCACACTCTCCACCACAATTCTCCAATAATAATCACAAATACAATAAACCAATCCTCCACTCCCAGACGCTTAGCCACCTTGCCTCCCAACTCAGCTCATCGTCTGGGAGCTCCCACAGTCCTTTTATATTCCCTGACCCGGAGGTGTTCCTGCCCAACAGTCCACAAGTCCTTATTCCTTCCGGGTCAGGGTAAATAGTCCTTTTCTTCAACCCGGGAGCACGTTGTTTCTTCCTGTCATGTGACCGTGACGCACTCCCGGGTCATAGGGCACATAAGAGCCTACAAGCCCCCTACAGCGACGCCTGGTGGCCCCCAAGGTATCCAGCAGGGCTGTGTACAAACACTACATAGTCCATGATGCCCTGCTGGAACTCAGGGCATGATCATGCTGTCGGGAGAACTCCTCCTGGCGGCCTGGGGTTGAGGGCCGGAGTAAAATACCGGCAATCCACCACAGTATTTATTAACTTGTTTCTGATTTCCTTGTGTGTTTGGGTGTTTATGGATGTTGTGACAGATAGGGGACGCTATCGTTCCCTTGAACCCCTGTCCTAGACTCTAGACACCATATAAAAGTCCAAATGTTGACTTTATTAATTCTGCACAGTGCACAAAGCACCCTCTCCTCCACAATACTCATAAACAAACCAATAATAACTGCAATAATACACCCTTTGTCCATGTGACTTGGACGTACTTCCGGGGCGTAAGGCAAATAATCATCATTCCTCCCTGCAGCATCTCCTAGTGGCCCCCATGGTATCCAACAGGGCTGTGTATGAAAACTCCAATGTCCATGCTGCCCTGCTGGTCTTCGGGGGACCTCCATACTGCAGGGAGGGCGCTACCTGGCGGCTTGGGGGTATTGGCCAGGATAAACGGCCGGCCATACCCCACAATGTGTAATATACACAGTAAAAATATCAGTTTTGAAGGGTTGTCTAACAAGAGGTTGGCTTAGATGCAGTACCACGGTGTTGGGCCAGGGTTGCAGAAAATGCGTCACTGTCAGCAGGAGAGGTCATTTATATGCCAGTATTGAAGCACACAGTCAGCATGCTGATTGCTTTGGAAGAGTTTTGAACAGGAAACCAGCACAAGAAAGAGGTGAGTGGCTGGGGCTGAAACATGTACTACTGTTCTAGAACACTAGGGGACAGATGGCTCAGCCTTGGACAGGAATGCCAGGATTATTTTTATTTAGAAAGACTAAGTCCAGGGAAGGAATACTAGCTAATAGATGGTGGTGGGTGATAGACAGTAGGTGAAGGTCCAGAAAGGCAGCAGAGTTTTATTAATCTTTTAGGTTATTTGTTCTTTGTGTTCTATCAATGATCATCTCTAATGTATGATTTTTTTTTCTAGAAACAACAGTATTTTATTTTGATGATTATGTGATTATGGCTGCTGTGATCACCCCTCCTAATACATATTGAAGAATTTCATTTCAGAAGTCTATCTCTCCCTGGGGCATAAGAAACACAAAGTGTGAAATATGAGCATTCAGTGCAAATATGGCTAATTGCAAATTAAAGCAAATAACCAACCTTTACTTTAGCAGATCCTTCCTCACTGGAGGGCATAGTTGGCCAATATTTTTACAGTCAGATTTAGCACCCTGACAGCTAAACTGTGGAAATCTTCAGTGTGTCTTATTTGTGATAAGGCACCAGAAGATGTGCCGAAGTCAAAATCCACAGCTGTAGATGGAAAGTTATAAATAACCTTGAACCTAGCTGCCCCTCAAGTATTAAGTTCAAAGTGTGCCTCCAACAATAACTGTTGAAAGATATTGAGTTGAATTATTCAGACGAAGGTCTTGAGGGTTTGGCTTTTACTACTCATTGAAATTGGTTTGTGGTGTAAATAATCGCTGTATTGTGTCATGATGGACATTCCATAACCAGATCCAATGTATGTGTGAGAGCAATATACTGTGAAACTATTACAGGTCAAAGAAAAAGTCCTTTAGAAAAAAAATGGAACATCAGCTGCTTTCATAAGGAAGGTGGATTGGCATGAAAAATTAATTAGAAAGCTTGATGGCCCTTGTCTGTAGTCATGGAGTATTGGGGATAACTGCTGTGAGCTTTATAATAACATTTGTTATACAGGACTCAACGCACTATCGATCAGATGTTGTTGTTGTTGTATTCTTACAGATCTTGTGGTGATCAGAATGGTGCTTAGGATATTCCAGGTCAATATTCTTTAAGGGGCAGAAGTCTGGTACAGATTAAACTTATTGAATCTTTTTATCAGACTTTAGGCTTTCTTTAGAAGTTATTGCTTTACCAGTTGTTACCAAACAAAAAACTCTTTTGGATTTTCCCTAATAAGTCTTTAACTTAAGGCCAATGTCACAGTATGTGGCTTTTGCATTGGGGCATATCAGAATTGCAGGTCTTGTAGGGCTGCAACGATTAGTCGACATAATCGACGACGTCGACTACAAAAAAACGTCAATGTGGATTTTTTATTGTTGATGCATCATAAACAGAACCTTCAATAAAGGCTTCAGTCACAAAGAACCATACTGGTTTTTGTAACTGCAATGACCTACATGAACGTCTGGGGGCAGTATCGTTTGTTATTGTTTGTCAAGACTGCACACAGTCCTATCAACGCAAGCATCCTGGAACTGTGATGCCGCAGTCTCTCGTGAGGTAAATTTTAGCAAGTAAAGTTAGTGTCACGTGTTAACGTTGATGTTTGTACTATAATGTGTATATCAAGGTTTCGACAATGATAGTTAACCCTTAAACCGACACATACTTGGGGGTTAATGCACCCCTGGATGCCAAATACTTTTTAGCTGCACTTTTTAAGTAAACGTCACAATTCACAAATAAAATGTAAAATTTTAACAGAACACGTATTTTTTTTTCTCATGCAAATAGCATCACAATTACTGCAACACTGATCATTTTACACAGTGCAAATGAACGGTAAAAACTATTAAAAAAAACTACTGCAACAATCTATTATTATATGTTCAATATGCAACTGAAGTCATTGATGAAATTCAGTATATCATTGAGCCAATTGCGCTTGAACTGTCTGCATGCAAACACACAGGGGTAAACACTGATGATTGCAGGCTCGTTTAGTGCAGTAGCTGAATCCTAGGGATAGTGTTGCTGCAGTTCTGCCGGGGCTGGCTGTGGTCGTGAGCTGGCTGCTCAACGAATATACGGCACTGACTGATCAGCTCCGGTGTGGGGGTAAATTGCACTGAGAAACAACTTTAGCTGGTTGCGGAGTTCAATGAGTGTATGTCGCCGAATGTATGCCGCCGCATATACTTGGCTTCGGCATGCTTTCAATTTGCACTGGAAACCGACTCTAGCCGGTTGCGGCGTTCAACAAATGTACTTTTCTGAATATACTCGGCTCTGGCGTGCTGGCAGTAATTAGCTTGTTACATATTTTAGTCCTTTATTTTTTTATTTTGGTATAATATAGTACATGATGTGATAAACTACAACACTTTTCCTTCAGAGTGTGATGATTAAAACATCTTTCTCTGTCTGCAAAATCATTCTTATGTATTCCTGCTACCTCTACTCCCTCTGAGGGTCTCCTCTCAGCAGCTGGGAACATTGTCTCAAAGAAGAGAGCCAGCCTCACACCAGAGCACGTCGAAATGCTTACGTTCCTGCACTGCAGTCAGGAATATATGAACTGAATCTTTTATAAACTGTACATTATTGTTTTATTTTATTTGATTTGAAGCTTTATTTAAACTTTTGGACTTTAAGACACACCAGTGGCCATTTTTGGTTAAGCTAAATGCACTTTTTTGTTTAAAGACTATGTGCACTTTAGTTTGTATTGTTTAATGTATTTCTTTTTTATTTTGATGGTCACACTAATATAAAACATCTGATTATTATCAAATTCACATGTTTCACTGGTTGTTATTTTAATTTGATTATTATTAATTTTAATTGTGTTAATGCAGAGACATCAGGGTGACATTCACAGGTGGACAGACTTGAGCAGATGAGGTAAGACATGCACTTGGGCCCAGAACAGGATGTGCAACCACAGGTCGCAGGCATCAAAATAGTCAGGCATGAAATTATCATGACTAATCGAAAAAAAAATTGAACGATTAGTCTGCTACCAAAATAATAATAAGTTGCAGCCCTAGTTGCTGGATCATGTTAGTGAAAATGGATGAACATGTTCCTTTGCTGTATGGCAACTTCAGCCTCAGTGTCCACCCGTATTTTCCATTTTGACATGGTATGTAAAACATTAGGCATCAGAAAGATGAGCTTCACTTCTATTATAAGGTCCAAAATACCCGTGTTTGTTATTTGTCATCGTTGCATTCTTCTGCATGAGAATTCATTCATTGGTTGTCTTACCTCATGCACATAAAGCCTGCCTCTATGACTAAAGACAGAAGCGAGTCATTGACTAGTTGGAGTGAGTCACTGACCATTTCACATTACATGACTGGACCTCATTAAACATGCCACCGACTACCTCCAGCACACTAAGACTATGTAATGATGCCCTTAAACCAAAGCATTGTTTTTAAATCATCGTCAATTCTTAGCAAAACTGTTATCAAACAAGATCTTTTATTTTGTATTTTTGTCATGAAGTATTATTGATCTTTCTGGAGTGAATCTGAAAGTTTGGATACCTATATATGCCCTGCCATTTTTGTACAGTGACATCATGCTTCAAGCAGATGTCAGCTCTCCCTACTGTGGAAAAAGTGTCTGGACCAATGAATATAAAACTATAAAAGTATAAGAACACACACTAATGACAATGATAATTTCCAAATATTAAATCAATCAAATCAGAGCATTCTATAATGATATACTGACAATAATTCATACATTAATTAAAATGAAACCAAATGTTTTTCAGTGAGATCTGTCAGCATACGCCCTCAAGTGTATACCCAGGGATCTTATTCTAAATGATTCGGTTGATCAAAAACCATCTGAACATTATGAAATTTTTAATTTAGAGCCTTTTTTAGAAAGTCTTTGATAAGGTGCCAAGCGAGAGGTCAGACACTAATTAAAAGAAGTGGAAGTCCATAGTGTGGTGTAGGTACAAAATTGGCTAAAACTCAGGAAGCAGGGGGTTATGGTGTAAGGAACCTTATCAGAATTGGGTGATGTTAAGGGTGGTAACCCTTAGGGGTCAGTGTTGGGACTAATGCTATTTTTAGTAGATCTAAATTATCTAGATAGAAATATAAGCAACAAGTTGGGTAAGTTTGCAGATGATACCAAGCTAAGTGGAAGGGCTAAAAATCTTGAATCTGTTAAATCATTACAGAGGGACTTGGAACAGTTTACCGGCTTGGGCAGATCTGTAGCAGATGAAATTTAATGCCAGTAAACATAAAGTGTTACATATAGGAAGTAAAAATACGAGGTTTGAATACACTATGCGGGTGTGAAAATCAAGAGTACGCCTTATGAGAATGATTTAGGAGTCGTAGTGAAATCATTGCTATCAATTTCCAGACATTCAGAAGCCATTAAGAGGGCAAACAGTGTAGAGTACAAGTCAAGAGTGGTAATGCTTCAACGTTATAACTTACTAGTGAGGTTTCATCTGCAGTACTGTATTCAGTTTTTGGTCTCAGGACTACTAAAAAGACATAGAAGTGCTAGAAAAAGTTCAGGGAAGAATGACTAGGCTGATTCCTGGACTGCAAGGTATGAGTTATGTGGAAAGATGGAAGGAGATTAACCTTTTCATCTTAAGCAAACAGAAATTAAAAGGAGACATGGTCAAAGTATGTATAATTCTAAATGGAATTAGTACAGTGGATCCCAGATCAAGAACATGGAGGCACAGTTGAAAACCTTTTAAGAGTAAATTTTGAACAAACATTAGTAAGTTTTTCATTACACAGAAAACCATAGACATGTGGAATAAATGAGTAAATAGTGTAGTACCTCTAGTAACCTTCAAATCTTGAGCTGATGTTACTTTGGAGAAATTGGGTAGGCCTGATGGGCTGAATGTTGATATCAAAAGTTTTTCTGATGTTCTGATGTACTTTCTGTTTACTGCTGGGCAGTATGCACTGTCTTGATTCTGCCTGACTTGTGTTACTCAAAACAGGCAGATCTCAGTGCTCCAATCGGAAATGAAGATCAAAAATCTGCCTCAGTCCAACATCAATATGCAGGTTTTAAGGCCTATGCAGCCAAAAAAAAAAACAGAACTAAATTCTTTGCAAGATGGAGGAGAAGAACCATAAATCCCTGGGCACTGACATTGAATACCAAGAAAACAAAAATATATATTCACAAATTAATCATTTAAGAAAAGCCTTTAAGAACACAACATTGTGATTATCAGTTTTAAGTCCTGATATTTTTTGGACAGTTATTTCTTTTTCAATGTTTTTTAGTTTGTTGATCCCAGTGCTGATGTTAGTTTATTGATATTTTGTTCATTTTTATTATTTTCCACTTCTTTCCGAGGTGTTTGTGTCTATTCTGGGGTTTTCAACCCAAAGGAAACCAATTTTGGCATTCACTTTTTATTTTAAAACATCCGTAAAAAGTTAAAATATTGTATTATGTTGCATTGCCATTTTGATTTTTCTATTGGAATCGCCATTTTCTGGTATTTGCGTTGAGGGTTTCCATGCTAACATTCCCAGAATTCTGCAGGGGTGCACGGCATGTGACACCGTAAAGGTCAGTATATTGGATCTCTCCACAATACTCATTAAACAAACCAATAATCACAATAATAAACTCTCCACCACTCCCAGAAGCGTTGCCACTCTTCCACCCACCTCAGTTCAATGTCTGGGGATTTTCCATTGTCCTCTATAGTCCCTGACCTGGAAATGTTTCCAATCCTTCAGTCCATGATTCCTTATCACTTCCGGGTCAGATAAAAACTCCTTTTCTTCATCCCGGATGCACGTCACTTCTGTTGTCGCTTTGCCTATGACGCACTTCCGGGTTATAGGGCACATATGACTCTCTGGGCTTCCCTGCAGTGTCCTTTGTTGGCCCCTGGGGTATCCAGCAGGTTTGTAGGGGAAAACTCCATAGTCCATGATTCCATGCTGCAGGTAGAGATCCATCTGGCGGCCTGGGGGTATTGGCCGTGATGACAAGCCGGCCATAGACCACAGTAGATAGATAGATAGATATTTTATTAATGCCAATGGAAAATTCACATAGTCCAGCACCAGCATGCTGATACAAAAAACAATATTAAATTAAAGAGTAATAAAAATGCAGGTAAAACAGACAATAACTTTGTATAATGTTAATGTTTACCATGGGGTGGAATTGAAGCGTCGCATAGTGTGGGAGAGGAACAATCTCCTCAGTTTGTCAGTGGAGCAGGACGATGACAGCAGTCTGTCACTGAAGCTGCTCCTCTGTCTGGAGATGATCCTGTTCAGTGGATGCAGTGAATTCTCCATGATTGACAGGAGCCTGCTCAGCGTCCGTCGCTCTGCCACGGATGTTAAACTGTCCAGCTTCATTCCTACAATAGAGCCTGCCTTCCTCACCAGTTTGTCCAGGTGTGAGGCATCCTTTTCTTTATGCTGCCTCCCCAGCACACCACCGCGTAGAAGAGGGCACTCGCCAAAACCGTCTGGTAGAACATCTGCAGCATCTTATTGCAGATGTTGAAGGACGCCAACCTTCTAAGGAAGTATAGTCGACTCTGAGCTTTCTTACACAGAGCGTCAGTATTGGCAGTCCAGTCCAATTTATGATCCAGCTGCACTCTCAGGTATTTATAGGTCTGTACCCTCTGCACACAGTCGATTCTTGTTTTGTCTTTTGGTTTGTTGAAAGATAGGCATTATTCCTGTTTAATAAACTAAGCACAACTCTGTTTCACATCTCCTCTGCTGGTCCTTACTAAACATGTTTTACTGTCTCCTTGAGGCAGAATGTGAAGCACTGGCCTCCAGCCACCACGACCCCAGTAGGTGCAGCATAAAGGGGACATGAAAGATAAACTAAATGAACTAACTTAAAACAGTAATACATAGAATTTGATATACAGAATAGTTATTAGAAAATAGAGCAATATAAGATGTCACACACATGCGAGTAGGAGGAAGCTGTATGGACCAAGTGAGGGTAATTCCATGCCAGGCCAGGGAGTGGCGGGGTGCGCTGAACTTTCTTCTGTTGTCTCTACAGACCAGAAACAGGAAAACCTGTGCGATTCAACCTTGAAGACATAACTTCTTTATGCTCAAAGTGCTTAACATATAAAGGGGGTGCACGATTTTAACCACCATTGTGGTACAGCATCCACCTGGATGATGCAATGGCAGGCATTTTGCACCAGAACCCTCACCCCACATTAGCTATTAGGTGGTGAAGGGGTGAGAGATAATTAGAGGCAGGGGATGATTAGGAGGCCAGAATGACTAGGTTGTTGTAAGTAATTTAGCCAGAACATTGGGAATGCACCCTACTCTCTATGAAGGATGACCACAGAGAGTCACAAGGATGGTGCCATTTTTATTGTACATTGTCCCTGTCACTGTACTAGGGCAT
This sequence comes from Polypterus senegalus, assembly GCF_016835505.1. Taxonomy (NCBI): domain Eukaryota; kingdom Metazoa; phylum Chordata; class Cladistia; order Polypteriformes; family Polypteridae; genus Polypterus; species Polypterus senegalus. The sequence goes on from NC_053154.1 coordinate 28,074,204, forward strand.
TGGAATCTACAATCAGACCACAGGGTAAGTGCCCCCTGCTGGCCTTGCCAATACCTCTTCCGGCAGCAATGCAAGCTTTTCCTGGTTGGTCTCCCATCCAAATATTGGCTGGGCCTGAATGTACTTTCTGGCTGCTATCATATCGAAATATTCCATAATCAAATTTCATACTAAGGACATATTTTTGATTTACCAATTTTTTTAATACTATTAACAAATTGCTTTCTAAGAATGGATGTTGCACTAATTCATAGCCGCCTACCCCTTTGTCTTTGTCATTCTCCCTCTCATCTGTGCGCAAACACACAAAAAGTGTGCCAACTCCATGCAATGAGCCCTTTCACAAACTTACTTTGCTAAATAACAAAGTTGAATTTAAATCAGGATAAAGAATTTGAAGCACTATTACTAGGCTTAAGAAAGAAAATGTGTCTTTGAAGACAGTGGTGAAATAAAAACTGTTTTTGCTGTCTGATCAGCGTGCTGTAGCAAAGGCCAGTGTATTTCCAGCTGTTCATCCATACAAAAGAAAGTAAAGCATACTGCTTTATATGCAATTTTAAACTCAATTTGTAAACCCGCTGCTATGGTAAAGACAGTAGAGTGGAACACGATGAAAAGACATTAATAGGATGTTATAAATATGTATTTTTTTACCTGCAGAAAGCTTTTTCTGTCCAAGGTTGAGAGGGCTTTGCAAAAAGTGACTGTGAATAGGCACTGTGGGGGTCTGCTGGCAACAAGCTTAACCTGTGCCTGCTGCCAGACCTCGCAGCACAAAGTGAGGGTGAGCCAGCTATTGAGTGCCTCAGCCTGAAAAAGAAGAGAATGGTAGAAACGGCCAAGTTTTTTTGTTTCTGTGACTTTTTTTTTCTTTTCCCAACTGAACAAGCTTAGAATTTTGGAGTAGATGGCTATTGAAATGTCAGTTTAATGGAACACCAGGTTTCTCTAAGGTGGGGTGTGAGCTTTTATTTATTTTTTTTTATTGGATGATATATGCCTATCTGATTCCTGGGAATGGAATTAAGTTGAAAGGCCTGGCTTCCTACCAGTTCCTCCCTCAGAGGCCTCTCCTAAACTCAAACCATGGCTGAGACACTTTTGCATTTGTTTATCATTCTCACTATTGATTTTGATTGATTAATACTGATGATGCAATGGCTAATGTTGGTGCTGCATAGCCTCAGGTTTTTGGGTTGAAATCTCACTTGTCTGTGTGGTGTTTTCAAATTCTCTGTGTGTGCATGGGCTTCTTCTTCAGGAAAATGTTCACAGACATGCTGTTTGTTCCCTATGCGAACACATTGAGAGTCCTGTCTGATTACTTGTCATTAATTTGTTCGCTGTAGGTGTCAGACTGCATCAAGGCTGTGTCTTGTTACTGTTCTGGTTTGTTGGTTTCATGGACAGAATATTAAGGTGGAGTTGTGAAAGAGGTGTTTGGAGAGTCCAGTTGAGGAGACACTTTCAGATAACGTTGTCCTCTTTGCCTCCTCTGTTTGTGGCCTTTGGCACGGATTTGAGTGAAGTGGCAGGGATGAGGATCAGCACCTCCGAGTCTGTGGTTGTGGTTCTCTCCTAGATAAGAGTTGTTTGCTGCCTCCAGTTGAAGAAAAAGAACTGCCTTTCTTGGAGAATTTCAAGTATCTCAGGATCTTGTTCATGAGTGTTGGAGAAGGGGAATTTTAGATTGATAAGCAGATTAGAGTGGCAGCAGATATTCAGCCATTCTGTTGTTGTAAAGTGGCAGCTGAGTCTAAAGAGAAAACTCACAGATTACTAGTCGATCAACATCCCTGTCCTCACCTATGATCAGGAGCTGTGGCTAATCATTGAAAGAATGAAATTGACAGCACAAGAAGCAGAAATGAAGTTTATTTGCAGGTGCGCTGGGCTGATACTCCATTAAAAAGGTGAAAAGCTCAGCAATTCGGGAGAGCCTCAGAGTGGAATCTGGGAGCAAGAGAGCAAAGGAAAAGGAAATTGAAAGAGTGGAGGTGAAATCAAGGAAAGGACAAAGTGCATTGGGAAGCAGGTGAAGAGGAAAGAAAGCTAGGCGATTGGGAAGTCCCATTCGGAGGAAGACAAATGATGCTTTTCAGGAGTGAAATTACTTGTGCTGAATATTGGAGAGAAAAAGGAGTAGCTGTTTATTCCAGAAGTGTTGATTGACGGTGTAATGACAAGGGAGCAAGGCTCGGCGTTCCCCACCCTACGTCAGTGGATTGCGGTGGGGACAAGAGTTGAGGGTGGTTGACTGCACTCACTAGCATCTCCATTTGAGAGGGGGACACACTGGGGCTCGGGAGCCAGAGGAAGGAAAAAACAGACAAGCCTGACGACTGTGTTTTAATTCTTGATTTTGACCACCTTTATTTATGGGCTTTGTTTATTTCTGAATTTTACCCTTCACTATGCCACTGTTTTTATTATGAAGTATTTGTTAAGGAATTGCAGTGTACTTTATTTATTGGACACTGTTTGCTTTGGATATAAAATGTACTTTACACTTTTTGTTGCACCAACCTTGCTGTTTTGCGTCCTCATTACACAGTCCATCCTCAGGTTTATGACTATTGATGTCACAGGAGCATAGTGATGCCAGGCTGTGGGCAGCCTAGGGCCTCATACCACTATGCCACAAACAAAAACTTAAATAACTCAGCATACACTACATAAACCAAAAAGAAACATAAATCAAAACTGTATTTTAGCAGCCTTGTTCAAAAGAGTTAAGTGTGTAGTCATGAAGAAAATGTACTATGCGGTGCTCTAATCCAAAGACATGGCTTTCCTCCCTTTTCTTCACTTCATCCTCAGTTCACATAAAATATTTTAAGTTATTTACTTTATTGCTGCACGTGCAGCTTTCTATGTGGGCCTAAACTCTTATCTTACTTTTCGTTCTGTTTATATCAATTTCCCTCTCTTGGCTAGGAAACATCAAATCACCGTGTTGTGTTTGGTTGTATCCAGTTAGATTCAGTCATACTAGAACTCCACTGCATTTTTGAACTGCTTTGTTTTCATTAGCACAATGCTATTATGAGTGAAGTATATTAGGACATTAGAACGGAAGAGTCATGATAACAACAGGTCATTTAGGCTATGAAACTTGTCAGTCCTGTTCACATTAGCCAATACAGATGGACGGTGAATGGTGACTAAAAAAAAAAAAATGCAAACTGGTAATTATTGTATCATTTGACATTTGTCCAGCAGTGAGGTTGTATGAACCGGCACCTGTCCTGGTAGAAAATAAATGGAGGCTGTGTGAGGCAGTGTGGTGTAGTGGTTAAGGCTTTGGACTTTGAGGTTGTGGGTTCAGATCTTGCTGCTGACTCTGTGTGACCCTGAGTAAGTCATTTTACCTGCCTGTGCTCCAAGTAGAAAACCTAAATGAATGTCACTAAATGTTGTAAAGGTGCCACCCAAATGTGTACAGTTGCTCTGTATTGTGTCTTGGGCTTGTATTCAATACAGTAAGGTGCTTTGTAACTAAAAGGTCCATTAATTTTCAGAACCATCTAATTATTTTTAGGCCAGAGCCTATACATTAAAATTAGGGATATGGCAGGAACTACTAGTAGTTCTGGTCTAAGTGAGATTATAATACATTGTATAAGCCAGAAGTATTAATCATGATTAAACTGCACAGCAATGTTTGACATTTTATATATTTAATCCAAGTAAATGAATAACCTATTATGCCATTGTTACTGAGTAAACAATTGCCAGTGCTATTGATTAGCTCTTGCCAGTAAAAACACACACATTTTGCAGCATAAAGAAACTATTCACATCATCATTACCTGTATTGTTGGGTTATGTGGTGAAAGGGAGCCGTGAACATGGGAAAGAGAGGCGTGAGGCCTCCAGTAAGTGCCTACAAAGCAGGCCAGGACATTCACCAGCTTGCCCAGATAACGCTGCACCCCAGGCAGAAAACCCACAACCACTAGTGGCAGGCTTTAGCCTAAACAGGCTCCAAAATGGGAAGCTAGCTTTCAAAGTTCAAAAAGACTTTTAACTGTTTAATAATATATCAAAAATTCCCTTCGTGGAAAATCTTCTGGCTTGGAAGGAAAAAGCCAATACGGAATCAGGATAAATGAATGATTTATTTTGGTTAATCCAAAGAATACAAATAATGGTAAAATAAGGCAAAAGGATTTGCCTGAATGACATTCTGAGAAGACCAGTCCCAATAAACAATCTAAAATTAATAATCCAACAGCAGAAGCAATAATCAAATAAGCCAGAAACTTTGAAAGACAGAGATACTCACAACGAACTCTACAAACTCAATGACGACCAATGTTGGGCCCCTTTCTGTGACGTCAGTGTAAAGGCAAAGTAATGTCTGGGTGGTGCCACCTCCTCAAGTTCCACCCACAAAATTCAGAATGGCAGAATAGTACAACAATACAACAAATAATAAAGAAAAAAATGATAGAAATTACATAGAAAAATAGGAATTCACAATTAACCAGAACAACAACAAATCAGAAAATACACGTAAGACAAAGAAAGAAACCCTGGCTGAAGTAGAACAGGTTAGCTGATAGCTACATTTCCAAATATGTTTATATTGCTGTTTTATCAAAATTCACTGACTCCTTGTTTTTTCTGAATTTTCAGAACCCTGTGTATGCAGAAGTACTTTTGAATGCACTTCCTCTTAATCTCCACTTGGTGTCCTCAGTCTCTTCTACTGCCTTTTGAAATTGGGCTATACTCCAGTGTAAAATTCAGTTCGAGACAGAAGATAACTACCCTGGCTGATCTGATTTTTGGTGGAGTGTTGTGATGATGGTTTTGGTCTGGTGCCCTGTTGAGGAGTTGTGCCTGATGCTTGCAAAGATAGGTTCTGACTTTCCCATGACCCTGGTCAGGAAAAGTGGGTTTGGAAAATGGATGGATGGACAGATGAATGGTTTTGTTCATAAGAAATTCTGTGAGAATTGGGACACCCCAAATTGTGAGTGTACCTTTGATAATGAGTGATACTCTTTGTGGACATAATCTACAAATCCCCTGCTTGGATTTAATTCATACCCAGCATCCCATAGTGACTGCTGTATTTGGGGAATGCAAACAGCAGCTCTTGCCTAAATGGCCTAAATAAATATTTGCTCAGTTCAAGTGCCCACTTTTAACTGTGAGAGCCATGATGTTACATTGTAATAAGCTTTCCCAGTGTCTTGAAAGTGGAATAAGACTACATGACCATAATCTATGACATTACATGTGCAGTACTTGCCGACACCCATTGCACCACATGACTACACCCCTGTGATGTTTTGCAGTTTTAGCCTGTTGTGAATCAGCGACACAAAACTGTCAAAAAGGGTAGAATTTCCTCAAACTAAACAAAAACCTTACCAGAACCTCACTGGTTAGCCTCAGAAACAGGCCTCACAAAAGGTAGCCTGACCCCAAGCTCAGAAGAAATGGATTTAAGTCCTTCATATGCACAAAATAGAGCACTGAATTTAAAAGTCCAAAAATGTTTTAACTACACAAAACTGCCCTCCAAGGGAGAAGATAACTGTAAACATCTGGCTTGAAATTGCAAAGGGCAATGGAGAATCTTTATAAATGAAGGATTTATTTATATAAGCAATGAAGATGAAAATTGGCTAAGTAAGAGAAAATTAGGCAAAAAAAGGGTTTAACTACAGGGACAACCCAATTCCAACAAGTCGAAAACGCAGTTCAAGGCACCATCTAAAATTCACAGAACAGAAGCAAAATAGCAAAAAATGAGAATATCCAAACAATACTTATAAGGAATGATCTGAACTCCCTACACCAATGAACCTCTGAGGGATCCATCTTTCTACCTGAATTTCAAGGTGGAGGGTAGAGTCTCAGAAGTAATGTCATAGTGTCCCCATCACCTTACTAAACAAACAAAGGAAAAAATAATATTCAAAACAAAATACAGTACGATCTCTCTTAACTAGCCTCACATTAACTGGCTGACGGATTAATCGGCCTGTTAAAATAAAAAATATATATATTTTTTTAATCCTGAGTTCTTCTATGCACTTCCTTCTTTCCTGGAAGGTGAGAGGTATTTTAAAACCAGCAAACAACAAAACAATGTTCAAATTAAATAGAGTGCAGTGTATCAAAATTCTTCTTTAAATAAATAATCCATTAAAACGAGTGAATTAGTGGAGGTTAAAATCTATTAGTAAATAAGCAAATCCTTTAAAAACAATGCAGATTAGGTTAAAAAAGTGGCTGGAAGCGGTCTCTTAAAATCCAAAGCACGGTGCCTTCTTCTTTCTACCTGGCGGCTCCCCTGCTTCTCCCATCGGGCTTCGCAAGAGGGGAGTTGCCGTACCTGCTAGTGCAGCTGATTTCCACACCGATCTGGTAGCTCTCCGATCCCTAGCTACGTCGGGCTCCATCTGGACCGAGACTTGGGTTCTTTCCCCAGTGGCCAAGACTCTCACGCTGGGGCTAAACCAGCCCAAAGCCTCCTCAACTGTCGCTGCCTTTCAACGGCCATTCGTCTTCAATACCGGTCACTCCAACTCCAGGATCGCTGAACCGATGAGCCACACATACCACGTCCCCTCGCTAAGCCGCGAGTGCAGAGATTATTTATTTAAAAAGTGGCCTTTTTGACTTGAGCTGTGGACCCGCTACATCATACTGTTCAGTTGTTGTACGAAAAAAAAAACCTGTGTGCGAAATTGTGGATGAAGCCTTGTGGATATGGTTTCTGCAGGAACGTCAAAGACTTTTATGGAAGTATCCACAAAACATGGCTGCCAGTGCTGGCCTTTAAACACATTCTCATTATCAACATCACATGTTACGACCTCTATGATCACACCCCTGGCAACCAGAAGCTACGTCTTGGCAATGTGATTTGCAAAATGAAATCATAATACAAAAGCAGTAAGTCTTACACAAAGAAAAATAAAGTCTTAAACAGCACAAAATAAGTTTAAGTGTTAAATGTATAACCTGCCAGCCCTGTATGATAAAGGATTTAGTGACTTGTTGACTGCCATTAGTGCCCTGAATCTTGGTCATGGCCAAAAATTGATATTTGCTTTAGAAAGTGCACCTGAAGTGTTCCAGAGCCTTGCCCAAATTTGCACTCTCCCTGTGGAGTGTGAAACACAATCTTTCTGACAGTTATGCTAAGAGAATATTCGATAATAGCTTATAGGTAGCACTTCATGTGTGCGCCAAAGCCCTGCATGGGCTGTTTCTTCGCTTCACTACCTCTGTGTCTTTTTTTTTTTTTCTTCTCTTGTTTCAATGCAGCACCTTTGTGTTGTTTCTTCAGTATGTATGACATCAACAGATTTTTCGCATTTAGTGAAGTAATTCAGACCAGAGGAAATGATTTGTGTATTTTAAGCTGGCTACATGTGCTGGCATTCTAGGTTTACTTCCTGCATTTTTCAAGCTCTTGTTGCCAGTAAGATAATTTTTGTAATATGTTAATCATTATGGGATATTCATTAGTGAACAATGACGTTAGTTCAACCTTTGAAGTAAATTATTGTGCATTTTGTCTGTTGTGTAGCAAAGGAAAATGGTTGCCAGAGAAAATACAACATGACTTGGTGTTCGTATTAAGTGAGATTTTTGCCTTTTTATAAATCATTCCTAGATCTTCTCGGAGTAAAGTGTTACTGTAGTGTTTGCTCCCAAAGGCTTGGTAACAGGTTCTCGTTTCTTTAATATATGCTGTGTTACAGACTGATTTAAATTTAACACATTCTTTCTAAGCTCAATGACTGAAGCTAAGCAAAAGACGACTGTGTGCTTGCCTGTCCCTACAGATGTACAGAACTCATATTGATGTTAGAGCCAGCCGGCCTCATTTAAACCCAGACCAGCACCAGCCGTTTCCTTTTCTCATCCTGTGAAGGGGCAGCTTATTGTTTCATCAATGGCCAATTGTTTAATAACCCCCACCACTGCTATTAAAAGTCGCTTTTGTGTTAGGTTAACTTGTTCTATTCTTAGGCCCATACGTCTTCACATCAAGTAAAAGACAAGTCATTAAATGCCTATCAGTGCCTTTGATCATTGCACACATTGACAAAAGAGAAGCACACAGGGAGTTTCCATCTAAATTATGTAGCAAAAAATAGTTGCCCCCTGAAACACTGTTCCTGTTTGTGTGAAAGAGTGCCATATAGAACAGGTGACATGTGAGTAAACAGGACAGAGGAACTACTGTGTTTAAACATGATGATTTGTCACCATGAGGTTAAACCTGGAGATGCAAGAAGCTTTACTTCATAGCATGGAGTGCTACAGGTATAAATTATTTCCTGTGCTACATTCATTCAAGCATCATATAACTTTTCCTACAGGCAATAAATGGACTGCAAAGGAAGTTAAGTGGACAGTTTTTGGTGTCACATAATGTCCCACAAATCCACAATTAGGACACACATGTTGATGTCACATAGGCATACCCCACTGGGTAAGGTTGGTCACGATTCTGTTCAGCTGTGTTATTATTCAGGCATGTCCGGAGAAGTTGTGCATCTTTTAATCATTCATCTTTCCTCAGCCACCAGAAGGCAATCTAACTAGGTGTCAGGCTTTTGGTTTTGATTTTGAAGTTTTTATATACAAATTATTTTTATAAAAATTGTTTAGACCTTGTTTCAAGGGTTTTAGATGTTAATGGATCTTGTGGTCACATTTAAAATGTGCGGGATACATTTTTAATGGTGTTTAAATAAGTAACAATCTCCTTTGACTCCATTTTGGTTTTCTTGATGAGCTCTAGCATTTTGAAGGGTTCTTCTTGACCGTTGCTATGCTGTTGCCAGGCAAAGTTAACAGGAAGTGTGAGGTGCTTCTGGGTCAAGGATTTGAAGGTTGTGTCATTCACTTACTAGTTTTCCTTGATTGGATTCAAGTGAACCTTAAAAACTATTATTCCTTTGCTGTTTTGAAATACAGTAAATTCTGTTCTGTTCCAATGTATTTGCTTATCTGCTTTTATATTATTTATGATGGGCACTGAGGCTTGCAACTGTTCCCAATGAATGAGGGTTTCCTAGTAAGCAGGGCTGTGGAGTCGGTAGATAAATGCTCCGACTCCGACTCCAACTCCGACTCCTCAGTTTCTAAATCTTCTGACTCCGACTCCCCGACTCCGACTCCTCTGTATGTAATTACTATGCTAATGTATTTTCTACATCCATTGAAGGAAAGGAAGGCAACATACATGTCATTTCACCACAGAACCACTGGCTAGGAAGCCAACACTCTACTATAATGCCAGATTAAAGACAAACACAATTGATTGGCGGCCGCAGATTGCGGGTGTCCACATGGACGGCAGATCCAGCTTGCCGAAAATCTCGACCACCGCCGCCATCCAAAGTAATGTGATGCCTCTGTCTGCTGCAGTGGCTGTCTCCTCTGTCAGCTAGCCGGACGTTTAGTGCATTGTGTCACTCACCGGCCAGCTGATCAGCAGAACGAGCCTCTGCTGGAGACAGGTAGGGAGATCTGTGTTCTCGGCTCCTTCGGCCCCCTTCACTAGCGCATAGCGAAGGGGCGGAGCTGAGAACACACCAGATGATTTTTCAGGCGTTGGACGCGTGATGACTCGTTGAATGGCCGAAAAATCGGCAGTGCATCTGTAAATGTATGGGGGGCTTTAGGCTAGGTTCACAGTTCCCTGTAACAGTGGAACACGACACAATGGAAAGCGGTGCCGCACCTTACCTGTGCATTACATCCCATATAGTGACGCATACAGTCAATGAAAAGCATGCTTCATGGTTACTTGACATGTTCGTTTTGTGGTAACATTATGCACTGCATGCATTGGGCTTTATTCTTACAGCAAAGAAGTAGTTCATTATGACTGTTTGTGAATTGGGACATTTCAACTTACTTTTTTAATTCCCATTTAAATTTAGAAGGAGTCGGTTAACTTTTTGCCGACTCCGACTCCGACTTCAGGTACCCAAAATTGTCTCCGACTCCTCGACTCCGACTCCACAGCCCTGCTAGTAAGTGTGGTCGTAAGCTTTTACTGATTAAGCCCCTTCCCTTTGTACACACTGCACGTAACTACTGCCAATTGGATGGCTTAGTGAGGTCCTCAGATGCCCAGCTGCGGTTATTCATGGCTTTTGGAGGAGTGCCTAGAAGATAATTGAACTTGCCTACAGAGGAAGTAAAAGTCATAACAAGGTTTTTGTAAGTGAACCTGCGGAATGATCATTACTGAGCCTTGAGACCCAGTGACGCCATGCCAGTCCTCCCCCTAAACCTAACCTCATTTTTCCCATAGGATCGATACTTTAATATTTGCTTTTTCTGTTTCCATGAGGTATTTCAAGAACATAACCCTGAAGCGAATATCGAGAATTAACTGTATTTCTGGATAACGAGTTTCGGCTGTACTTTTTGACTACGATTTAAGATTAACATTTTGGTTCTAGTTATGTGTGTGTTTATTGGTTTTCTCATTTTTGACCTCTCTACATGACTATGATTTTTGTTACATGTATTGAGCCTTAATTATTTGTTTGTTGACTTCCTGGTTACAACTCACTGTTTGTTACTTCATCTCCCGATTCCCAAGCTCCGTTACAGTGATATTGATGTTATTGCTACGACGTGATAAAAACGTCAGCATTGTTCACTTCTGATTTACAGTTAAATCATGAGAATTTTTTGTGCATGGTTTTCAGTATTCTTTTTTTATTGTTACAGACACCTTTTCTTTCTTCTACTTTGATTTTTGGTTTTACGATTTGGTTTACACCAAAGTTAGGACATATTCTCTTTTTGTTTTTTGTTTTTTTGATGTTTTCTTCTGCTGGTCACCTCATTTCTAGTTTACTCTTTTGTCATTTGGTAAATATAACAGCTAGTTATGTTTCCAACAGGAGTTATGGTATGATCTGGGCAAATCCCTTGGTAGGAAGAATATTGGTTCAAGGGAGAACAAGAGAGAGATGGTGTGTGAGAGAGATTGGACAAGTATGTGGTTCACTATTTAACTAAAAGAGTTCTTCTCTTAACAACTGTGGTCCCCGGCCGGGGCTGGAGCCCGTCCGGGACGCCCAGGAGGATGTGAGGAGGGCTTGTGCCTCCTCCAGACCGTGAGGGGGCGTCCGTCCTGGTTCTGTTGGGGGCCACGGGTCGAGGGCATGGAAGCCCTACCCTGTAGGGGCCCGTGGTCACCGCCAGGCGGAGCCCCAATGCCGGTTTATCCCGTACGGTCCTCGGCTGGGGCTGGAGCCTGGCGGGCGCTGGAGGACCGGAGGAGGCGAGTGCCTCCTCCAGACTGAGTGGGGGCGGCCGTCCTGGTTATGCAGGGGGCCTCGGGTACAGGGCTTGGAAGCCCAGCCCTGTAGGGACCCGTGGCCACCGCCAGGCGGCGCCCAGTGCCTGTTTATTCGGGAGCCCGGCACTTCCGCCACACCAGGAAGTGCCGGGGGGAAGACGACAGGGGACGCCGGACGGCTTCGGTGCGCAGCCGGCATTTCCGCCACACGGGGGTGTGTCCGCGGGAGATTGCCGGGGAGCAGCTGGAGCCCATCCGGGTTCCTATAAAAGGGGCTGCCTCCCTCCAGTCGTTGACAAGAGTCGGGTGGAAGAGTGGCAACGTCTGGAGGAGGAAGGAGGCGGTGGGAAGAAAAGAAAAGAAAGAAAGAAAGAAAGAGAGAGAGAGAAAAGGAAAAGAAGAAAAGAGAAGGCATTGGATTGGCCTGGACTAAGGAGTTGGGGTTGGTGAGCGAATTGTGAAAAGATAATGGAAAATAAACCTGTGTTTGTGGGTGACATCAACGTGTCTGCCTGTCTGTGTCCGGGGCGAGGTTCACACAACTTAACTGACCTGATCAAGTCCCATCTCTGTTTGAGATTTACGAAGCCTGATTAGCCTCACCTGTCAGAGCTCTTTAGTCTAGGGAGGCACTTAGTTGATCTCCTCTACACAGCTTCAAGTGCTGCTCTGTCTTTTTTGTAACCTGATGACCAGAACTAGACGCAGGACTCTGGATGTGGTCTCACTTGTGTGCAGTCTTAGCATAGCAGACCTTGTCATAATTAGGGCCCACGATTTACTGCGGCCCGCGGAATTTAACGTCATGCCACGGAATTTAGGGTTTTGCAGTGGTAAAACGCCACGCCACGGAATTAACCTAGATGCAGTGGAAAATCCATATTAGTATGATTAGTTTTGATTACTTTTTTAAGTTCTTTCTTTAGCCTATTGCATCATCTCATTAATATCACGTTTGCTGCTACTGAAATCGAACACAGCGGAGCTACATTCCAGTTAAAGAAGCTGTCTACGTTGCTGCAAAGTACTCATAAATTTAATGAGCTGAGAGCTGAACTTGAATTTGTATCTGTTCACTGCCAGCCAATTATGAACACTCTGACTTGTTTTAAGGCACAGTCATTCATGGCTGTCGATGTCTACAACAAAATGTCTGACTTACTGTCTTGCCTGAAATCGTGCGGATTTCCAATTGCAACCAGCAGCTGTGAAGATGCAAAGCACAATGCTGCTGCTAAACTTGAAAAATATTTTGTGCGAACTAAACAGCTGGCAATAGACCTCTTCAGATCTGTGAGAATATTTGATCCATGACAGCTACCACTCTTATCGAAAAAGTTTGCCGATTATGCACAATCAGTGCCAGCAATGATGGCTGCAGCAGATGAATGGCAAGCTTATCTCGGCATAGCATCTTGTGAAGTAACTCCACCTGATATCACTGCTTTTTGGTGTGCGTTAGAGGGCAGACTGCCTCGCTTAGCAGCTCTTGCTAAAGTTTACATTGCATTGCTGATCTCTTCTCTTGATATGGAACGTTCCTTCTCAAAATATGGATTGGTGTGGTCACCACTGCGATATTCTTTGTCACAAGAAAGCCTACGAGCTTACAGTGCCGTTTTCTTCAACAATAAATAAACAATAACTTTAGAAACATTATTCGATAGTTTGTTGAGAATAATATTATGCCTGCATATGTTTCAGCATCGTTTGCCTAAAGCAAATCTGTGGATTAAAATGTGCGGATGTGAATGCTTTGATATACATATTTGATTAGTATTACGAATTATGATTGATTATTATTAAGGATTAAGAATAAGAGAAATTGCGTTTATTTTGCTTGGGTTACGAATTAGTCTTATGGAGTTCTGGTACTGCATTTGCCGCTTCACGGTACGCCGCAGAATTTAAAAAAACATGCCACGGAATTTACGATTTCTTGCCGCAGTAAATCGTAGGCCCTAGTCATAATGCACTGACGTCTCCATCACAATACGATGGCTGGTGAAACATTATTTACCAACGTGATTTTCTAGGAAAGCATGATGACCTGCAGATTTCCTTCATCCAGCTTCCAACAGGCAAGTATGTTATGGTTCCCACTTCTGAATTTTTTGAAAGTGCCCCCTGCGTGAAACTTTCCTTTTACTAACACTTGAGGATGTTCTCTTTTTAGGCTGCTTTTTGGGACAAAATGTTTCAATGCATTGTTGCCTACTAGGTAAGGTACTCTGCTCAGATCTCACAAATTGCAGGTTCCCAGTGTGACCCTTAATGACGTTCTTAACCTGAAAGCTTTCTAACTGTGAGAATTGACGTTTTAATGAAAGTGTTGTAGGCGTTGCTCAGTTAAAAAAGGGTCAAGGAAAATGTCGACTCTTTGATAGGTGAATTAATAGACACTCAATTATTGGTCTTCTCTTTAGAGAAGATGATCTCCAACCCCCACCCCCCTCAGGGATTTAAGTGAATCTCTTTTTTGCTTTTAGAGTTGCTTGTTAAACTTTTAAAAGCAAATAGTGCTAGGTAGATCAAATATTTAAGTGGGTTAATGAGTTGCTAAATGCCTATAGCAGAAGCTTTTGCCCACTGCTGTTCAGTTTGCTTAGCCTCTGTGGCATACAGAGCATGCCTAGCAACAGAATGCAGCTTCCAGGCTCACATCTTATTCTGGAGGTCGGGCAGCACCAAGAGCAGTGACAGAAAGGGAACCAAAAAGGCCATATCAAAATTAGCAGCCATCTAAAGGGCTCTTTCGTTCTTTTCTTCAAATAAAGAACAGGGCCTGTTCTCATCCAATCACAGCTACCTGCGATGGTGCAAGATGGCACCATGTATTCTTTCCAGGAACCTCATCCATCACAGAGATGAGGACAATATCAAAGTAAGGGGTAGGTTCATCAAGTGATGCAGTGCTTTTATTAAAACCCAACAATCTAAACAAACTGTTCAAAGTGCAGTGCTCCATCTGTTATAAATAAATAATCCATAAAAAGTCCAAGTGATTGTGGATGTTAAAAACAAATAAATAATCCATTAAATCGAGGTTAAAACACCGTGCAGGAAGCTTGTTTACAAATCTCCGAGCACTGGTGTAGGAAGGGAAGACCCCCAACCGACAGGTGCAGCCATCCTTTTTCTACAGGTCCGGGTCCCTACGGTCCCATGGCACCCAGCAGGGCTCCCAATCCGGACCCCGCTCTAAGGCTTTGCTCCCTGTGGCCATCCATTGTCCTGGCAGGGCTCCCCATCTGAGCCTCCCCAACTCTTGCTGCCTTACTGGACTTACACGTAAGCAGCATCCAGGTCACTAATTCTTCCTAAAGGGACTCTCTTTCCAGCTGACTGCCTCCTCTCTCTCTCTCTCTCTCTCTATCTCTCGCTTGCTCTTGCACCAGCTCTCTCTCCCATCTTTCTGCCTGCTTTTCAGTTGTTCCTTTAATCTCCTTTCTGTTCTTCCTTTCATTTTTGTTTCTCTCTTTTCGTTTTTTCTTCCATTTCTCTCTCTTGTTCTTTCTGCTGTTCCGGCTCCCTTTTTATCTTCCGATGGGAACAGCGCCTCGATTGCGAACTGAGGAAAGCCAATGAAGCAATTAAGACAGGACACCCCGTTAAGCTTACGGTTGCATGGGAAAGCTCCACGCCTCAACCAACCCAATGCAGCTGGTGGAACAGTTTCATGGCATGACCTTGTCAATGCACTAAAACCAACCCTTCTAAAATTTAACCCAACCCCCCCATTGGTAAACACAGGACATTAAAAGAATAAGAACTTTAAAATGACAAAACAATCAATAAATACATGTGCATTAAAATGGTCAAATTTTAAAATGTTCTCCTCTGGCTTGAGTCTATGGGTTAATCAGAACAGACTGGCACCATACCCACTTGCTGTTCCCTTTTCTGGTCTTCATTCCTCACTGCCTCAGCTCATCCCTTGGTTACGTCATTGGAGGTGGCAGGTTCAAGGGGATCCAGGAAGACCTGGTAGTGTGCAGCCAGCCTGCACCAGACAATGGTTTGACAAATGGTATGTGTTTATTCAGTTTTCCATCTCCCCTGCTTGTGAAGATTTTCTCAATTTTTTGCCAGCCTGTATGTCAAAAAGGCTGAAAACTGTTGCTGTAGAGTGTCAGTAAAGACGACTAAATGAGGCTGGTGTCAGAACGGACGTCCGGCATTAAAACATTCTTCTGTAATCTCTGTTGGTAATTAGATGCAAAGTTAAGAGCCATGAGGTGCACCAAGATGGGCATGGAGATGATGAAGCTCAGTTAGAGAGAGAGCAAGACATGGCATCAGATGATATGAAAAGAATGGTTCTCCTCCCAAAAGACCATGATAAGTGAAGGAAAATGATTTCAGGAACAATCAGCCATGGACCACTTGAACCTGACACAGACAAGCCAAGTTCAAGGCACACACATTTTTTTTTTTATATTTCCTCATGGGAAACGCCTTCCCCGTTTCTAACAGGCACAACACAGCCCAAAGCACAGCACAAACACAATACTTCCTCTTTTTCCTCTTCTCTACTCCTTCGGTCAAGCTTTGTCTTCCTCCTCCTGACTCTGGCTTCCCAAGTATTGGCTGCTGGCTCATTTTATAAGGCACCTGGAAGTGCTCCAGAAGCTTGATGACTCATTTCCTGTAGCACTTCCGGGTGTTGAGGAAGAACTGCCCAAAAGGGCTCAACAGCTCCTGCTGCAACACCCCCTTGTGGTGTCTGTGGATACCAACAGGGCTGCACCAAATTCCCATGAAGCCCTGCGGGAGTCCAAGGCACCGCTGCCACCCAGGGGGGTTGGCATCTGGCGTCCCGGGGAAAGTAACGCTCTGGACACACTTGCTCCCCCGTACCTCCCTACACCTCCATCCATCCATTTTCCAACCCGCTGAATCCAAACACAGGGTAACGGGGGTCTGCTGGAGCCAATCCTGGGCAGGGTGCCAACCCACCGCAGGACAAACACACCCACATTCCAAGCACACACTGGATTTAGAATCGCCAGTCCACCTAACCTGCATGTCTTTGGACTGTGGGAGGAAACCGGAGCACCCGGAGGAAACCCACGCAGACACGGGGAGAACATGCAAACTCCATGCAGGGAGGACCCGGGAAGCGTAACCCGAGTCTCCTAACTGCGAGGCAGCAGCACTACCACTGCTCCACCGTGCTGCCCAGAATAGTACATTTACCTATATAAACACACAGATTACATGTACCATAAAACAGAAGTTATGTGTCAGTGACTAACATAAATAAATCAGCAACACTTTAGGATTTCATTATAATCAGCTATTAGCATTCTTCATATTATAAAAGGGTATGAGTGAGTGAGGACTTGGGTTAAAAGCAGTGATGGAGTAATAGAAAAACATCACAGGTAGAGTAGGTCTGCAAAGAAGTTCTTCTTTAAGTCCTTACCTTTTATGGTTATGGATGTGTTGACTTGTTGGGATAAAAGACCAATCCTCCTGGTGCAGGCTTTTTTCTGATGACATTGTGTTGTGTAGCACCGGAGAAGAGGAAATGGAGAGGAAGTTGGAAGAATGGAGAATGGCTTTGGAAGATAGAGAACTGAAGATAAATAGGAAGAAGACGGAATATATGAGGTTTAATGATGATTAGGATTCAGATGTTAGGCAATAGGGAGCACTTCTGAAAAGAGTGGATAAGTTTAAATGTCATGGATCAGTGATAACCCGAGATGGAAAATTAGATGCAGAGATAACCCATAGAGTGTTGTTTGGATGGAACAATTAGAGGAAGGCATCAGGAGTAGAAATAAGGTGAAGGTTAAAGGTGAGGTTTCTTAAGACAGTGGTAAGACCAGCAATGATGCATGGAGCTGAGACATGGGCAGTAAAAGGAGCACAGGAGAAGAAGTTAAATGTGGCAGGAAGGAGAATGTTGAGATGGATGTGTGGAGTTACAAAAAAGCGGACAGAATAAGAAATCAGAGGTACAACAAAAGTGGGAGAGATATCTAAGAAAGTACAGGAAAGTAGGTAGAAGTTTAATGGATGTGTGATGAGGAGAAGCAATGAAGCAAAGAGTGATGGGAATGGAAGTACAGGGGAGGAGGCCAAAATGGTGGTGGATAGATAAAGTAAAAGAAGATACGAAGAAAAAGGACTTGACTGGTAAGGAGAAGGTGCACGGACCAAGCTGTATAGAGAAGGTGGATCAAGCACAACCCACATAGCCGTGGAAAAACATGAAGAGGAAGAAAAATATTTTAAGCCTTATTAACATGATATATAACAGTAACAGATGGTCTTATTATTTTTGATATTTAGTTATTAGTACTATAGTTAGTAAAAAGCATTTAAACTGTGAATAACTGGTTTATAATGAATACCTAATCTAACGGATCAATATCTTGTTAACCTTATTATTGAGAGATCGCCAGTTGACAAGTGAGAAAAGAAAAACAGTAAGTTCAATAAATAGCACCCGCTATGTGGTTAATAGACACACACACACACACACACACACACACACAGAGCATATTGCCCCCTAGTGGTGCTTTTCTTCTGCCACCATTATAATGATAGCATTGTCACTGCTTCTATCTCTTTTCTCTGTCTTCTAGGACTTTTGTGATTTTGGTGTTTTTTTACATATTTTAAAAATATTTTAAATTTCTTTTTAACAACCTGTAAAGTATAAAGATGCATGATGTGAAACTATGATCTAACAAGTCGAATGCAGCTTGCCAGTCATTTTTAGTTACTCATTATTCTCTATATACTATAGTTTTGTTATTATTGAAGTAGTAGCAGCGATACCAATAATAGTAATTTTGTACAGTGCAGTAAAATCCTTACTTGCATTGTCACTTCCAGCTTGTATTATTTAGGCCGGTGGTTCCCAAACTTGTTCCTTGGGATCCCCTACGGCTGCAGATTTTTGTTTGAATCAGATTTACAATAACTGATAATAAATGATTTCTTCATCTTTTTTCTTGCATTCAGAAAGACACAGCAGAATTATTTTTTTTTTACATTATAAAAAATTTAGAAATATTTCTGTTTTTTGCTATAGCTTTAAACGCTTAATGTTTTTTTTTTTCCTTATTCTGTATAGTCTGCTCCCTTCATTGTATCCTAATAGTGACAGTTAAAAACAAGCAAAGCAGACAACTGGGTGAACAACACTAAATGATGAAATGCTGCAGCAGTTTCAGCATCAGACCCACTAATTAGTCAATAATAAAGAGGCAAAATGTGAATCTGGATGAAAATAAATAAAAAGTAAAAAAGAAAACCATTATCCACATATAATTGCTTCATTTTTTTTATTAATGTGTATTAACACGCTAACTTTTGTAATTTCTTAATTGACCCCAGAAACACAGAAACTAGCATGTAACATCTCACTTAATTAGCCCAGGAGATGAAATTAATAACAGATGACAGTTGAAACAAAAACCTGCAGCCCCAGGGGGTCCCCAGGATCGAGTCTGGGAACCACCTACTTAGGCCATGAGTGTGCCCTGTGATGGACTGGCACTTCATCCATGGTTGGTTCATACATTGCATCCAGTGCCCTGTTTTCCTTCATCTAAATCTCCATTGTCCACCAGGCTGCCCATCACATTTTCTTTTTTTTTTTCTAACTATAGCAACAGCAAAAGGGAATCTGAAGTGGGCCAGCTGAAGTCAGTAGCCGTCCGCAGCACTTGTTTTATCTTTCTTTCTTAGTGCTATCAGATGATTTTTTTTTTTGGATGTGCTTCAGCAAATCTTTAAAACTTGGCTGGCCTGTTTTTGTTTGCCATAGCGTTTTTCCCGAGGCAGGGGAGTAGAGAAGGATGGTCGTGTCTTTTTCTATGCTGGTTGAAACATGAAGTTAACACAAAAACAAGCTATTAATAAAGTATGAGCTTGAACACGTCATCTAAAACGTTTATGGTATATTGGAGTCTGGGCACTTGTAACAATTAGGTAATTTTTGTAATTTTGAAATTTATATAATTGCTTTGTTAGATTTCTTTTATTAGCATGTTTTGCTTTGCTTCTCTTTGAAGCTTATTTTTTAAATCAAATTCCTTTTTTGTTTTTGTAAGTCTTCTAACAGTTCAGAATCTTATAACAAAAGTGAAAAATACTGTGTATTTACCTTCAGGCTAACCATGCAGACTATTTTTAAGTGTTTACAAGTGATTATAAGCCAGCCATTTTAATGGATCCTTATGCACTGTGTGCTATTTAGACATCTATACTGTGTTCTTGCAATCTAAGGTGTGCTCTTACAGCAGGGATGTCCAACTCCAGTCCTGGTGGGCCGCAGTGGCTGCAAGTTTTCATTCTAACCCTTTTCCTAACCAGTGAGCCGTTTTCACTGCTAATGAACTCCTTTTACCGTTCATTTTAATAGCCCTGTTTTTAAGGATTCAGTTCTCTGAATTGATTCGTTTGTTCATTAAATGGCAGCCAACCAGAATTGAGATGTTAATCGAGCCAACAGATAACCAGCTAAATTGGAAAGTCAAACTTCATCCAATTTCACTCCAACCAGTTTCTTAATGAGAAGCGGATTCTTACTGTTAGTTAAAGCCGTTATTGAATATCAGGACTTGTTGCTGCTCTCATTGTGCCACAGCAGATTGCCGATTTTCTGCTTTTTCTAAGACCACAGTCAAAATGTGTTGGTGACCTGAGCAGACCAACATGACCGAGACCTTCACTTTTTAAGTTAGCTGGTCATGTGGCGGCTTGTTTTGCGTCTCATTATTGTTTGGTTGCTCATTAAGGAAAAAGAAAAAATTAAGGAGTCACGTCAATTAAAGATAAGGCAACGCAATTAATCAGCAGCAAAATTGGCTCAATAGTTAAGAGATGGTTAGAATGAAAACTTGCAGCCACTGTGGCACACCAGGACCGGAGTTGGACACCCCTGTCTTACATGGACTGGTTCCTGGCCATGGTTGATATCTGTTATGGCACAATAAAGAGAAAGGGTCAAAGCCATTGAGAAATTATAATGTGGCAAACACCACCACAGGAAACGGCAAAGTGAAATGTCAGGAAACAGAGCAGAATTCTAAAACCAAAATCAAAACCTAAAACCATTTGGAAAAGAAGCTAACTATTGCTAAAAATGGATTTTTTGGAATGTCTACCAGGGGATGCTGAAGCTTTCATATGCCATCATGTTTATACTGGAATTCCCAGTGAAGTCACTAATTCTACGTAGATCTCTTCAAACAACATCATGTCATGTAAATAAAAAAAAAAATGGTAGTAATGAAAAGCAATCCACATTCTCACACATCAGTTACGCCTCTTTGGCATGTAGGGCAGCAACAAAGTTTTTCTACTGCTGTCTATCTTGAGACAGCTTCTTAATGGTACCCCAGCTGTGGTTCATGGCTTCCAGCTTTGCCTCCACAGTATGCCAACTTTCATCCCTCTTGAGCTTTCCTTTAAGGGTCCAGTGCAAGACAGTTTTGGTGATGGAGCTGACTTTGCTTTTGATGACATGGCCAATCCATCTTCATCGACTCCTCATCACCAAGGCGGCCATGGTCTCTTGATGGTGTTTAGTACACAGTTGTCTCTTGGAAATGATTCTTGGTCAGAAAATACATAAGATTCTTTGTAGGCTTTCTGTGTGGAATGTGACCTGGTTAGTTATGTCACCGCCTGTCATCCTCCAACACTCAGATCCATATAGAAGAGATGATAACACACAGCCCTGGTACAGCCTTTGCTTAGTGTTGGTACTGTACTGTAGGGATTGCCACACATTGTTGAAGTTCCTGAAGGTGTACCTTGCTTTTCACAGTCTACTCTGGATATATCATACCTTAGTATGGTGCCCATTTAAGTGAAAGTGTCAGCCATATGTAGGTTATCTCCATCAACCTTAACAGGTGTTGGGCTGTCCACATTGAGTGTCATGGCCTTCGTCTTGGTCCAGCTGATTGCCACTCCCACCTTCTTTATGAATGCATCGAGAGGGTTATCTTTTTCGTGAATATAATGGTGCAAATGCAACAAGCAAGGCAAGGTCATCAGAAAAACCATATCTTCCTGAAATAGCTAAACCAAAAGGGAAAACTAAGTTTAGAAACAAATTCCCATATTTAAAAACCAGATAGTCAAATGTCCAGATATAAAAATGGACGAATACTATAGTAACCAGCTTACCCCAGAACAGGTACCACTTCACTGTGATCCTGAACTGGATAAGGAGAAATGATGGATAGATGGTTGAAAGAGTCTCTTCCAGAGGATGGTACCCTAAAAAGAAAGCCCTGACAGTGTAGTATGTTATTAAGTTAATGTGCTTATCTTGTGAGTGTATAAACATTCATTTTTGGTTAATTCCAGTACAGGACACCATTGCATTGTAGAGCATAAACTCACAAACGCTCAGACTCTTCTCTAAGAATCACCAGTACAATACAATACAATACAGTTTATTTTTGTATAGCCCAAAATCACGCAGGAAGTGCCGCAATGGGCTTTAACAGGCCCTGCATCTTGACAGCCCCCCAGCCTTGACTCTCTAATAAGACAAGGAAAAACTCCCAAAAAAACCTTGAAGGAAAAAATGGAAGAAACCTTGGGAAAGGCAGTTCAAAGAGAGACCCCTTTCCAGGTATGTTCCAGTCTTCGTAATTTCCTTATCCTTTGTATGTGGTTGGAAATTTGAGTTTCAGGAGGGAGCCTGTAGAGGCTAAAAGTGCATTTTGACAGCATCGGGAGACAAGCATTTACATGGGTGCCAGTCACTCAGATTTCACTACTTTAGTGTCACCAGTCAAGCTTACCTACACACCTGTAAGGTTTGAATCAAACCTTGGGTTACTTTAAAAAAAAGCCACTCAGACACAATGCCCAGGATGAGAGATCTGATCCCAGGTACAGTAGGAAGTGATGGAGGGGTTCACACTACTGCCTCACACGTGTTGAGTGATTAGCATTGCATTATTCTAAACAGACAAAAAGGTCCCAACTTCTGAAAAAGTTATTAAAGGAGACAAAAAATAAACAATGCAGAATTAGCTGACTGTCATAGTTCACCAACAGCCTGGAGTCCCTTCTATTTAAAATATTATTAAATAAGACTGTATGCGTCATGTTGTGCACTACTGCAATTGACCTGATAAGCGTGGAAACAGGGCAAACAATCCATCCCAATTAGAAATGAAAATCGGATCTAATCATTTAAGCACATGAACAAATGTTTTTGAGTTCATCAGTATTTTAGTAATCCATGCACATTCTGTCATTCTAGAGAGAACACCAAGCTGGCATGCTTGTCATTTTCTCATGTACAGTTTATAATTGTACTGGATTTTTGCTTAAGGTGTTAATTAACTGCTAGCTTTTTCAGCTACTAAGTTTCAAATGACTTACTAATGTACTCTGGAGAAACTGTGCAGGGCTGTCAAGCGCGGCTTCAAATGCCTGACTAAATCAGGGTAAAACAGAACAAAACAAACAAGATGCCAGTGGGGACTGTCAGAGCCTAAGGGTTTACGTTTCTTTGTTCATTTGTCCTTCCATTGATTAATTTTAGGACCTGGTTAATCCAGTTCGGGGGCTGTGTGAGTGTAAGGGCTACCCTAGAAGCATCAGTCAAAATGTAGGAACCAACTCAGGATGAGTCAGCAGTCCATCACACTCACTCTTTTGTGTTGTAAATCGTTTAATAACTTGTCCAGTGGCAGTCCTAACAGATTATCGGACTCGCGTAAGATCATATAACATTCAGGTGAGCTTTAAAGTTAGCTATTACAGGTATATCTGTTTGCCATGGGCAAATGCCAAGTAGTCAACATCAAGAAAACAAGTGGGAATCACATGGTGAAATAATATGTTATACACACCCTTAAAGTGGTGTTCTGCGCCAATGGTAGTGATGTGGCCAGCAGCCAGAGGGAGATTAGTGCATACTTGGGAGTTTTTGTGTGATGAGAAAGAAATGTACGCACGTGATGTAAACACTGGGGCACGTAGCTAACATTTGATAGTTTGTGTGTTTTGTACAGACACACTCTATATACATGTGCGTGCATTCAGAGTCATAGTATGCAGTGTCTGTACTGGCAGCATCAAGTGCAAAGCAAGAACCAGAACCGAACAGTCACCCATATTTATTATTCTAAAACTGTTTTTATCTCTCTGATTTGACAGAGGACTACACAAGATGTTTAAGAGTCAGGACGATTCAATGAAAAGGTGGTTACTGGAACAAAACATTCAGGTCCTGAATAATGCCATGTGTAATCAAACATTCCAAAAGAAGGGAAAGAAATAGAGCACATGCATGCTAAAAACAGATTGGTAATTGACAGCAAAAAAATGAAAGGAAACAAAACTCAGAGGTATGGCACTCCGAATTTCCCTGAAGTTGGACCAAATTTAAATGCCAACTGACAGTGCAGACCTCCGTTATATGTGGTGTAGAATGAAAAAGACAAGGCTTTTGGAGGACAGAAAGCAAATTGGACAGTCCACCGCTGGTGTCTCTTTCTCCAGGCTAGGGAAACAGTCAGAACAAACGTTAGTGGTGGTGTCACACTCCACCTCAAGCACATTAACACTCCTGAAGCTCATGTGTCTGACAATAAAAATATACAGCATTAGCTGTCTACCCATCTAAGATGGGTTGAAACCTAAGTAATCAATGTAGACCTCTGTATTAACGTTTACAGCGCACCATTTATTGGAGTTTTTTTGTAATGCATGTAGTATTAAAATGAACTGCATTTTTCATTCCAACAGGTGGCACATCACAAATGAATTAATAAAATCCATTACTACAAATGTTTTGTCATATACCATTTGTTGGAGTGATATCATCTACTGTTAAATTCTGCCTCGTACTTGTAAAATTTAAATTTTTTATACTGTATTCAGGATTTGTTCTGTTCTGTATATTGTATTGTATTGACCCTCTTCTTTTTGACACCCACTGCACGCCCAACCTACCTGGAAAGGGTTCATTCATTGAACTGCCTTTCCCAAGGTTTCTTCCATTTTTATACTACAAGGGTTTTTTGGGAGTTTTTCCTTGACTTCTTAGAGAGTCAAAGCTGGGGGCTGTTGAGGCAGAGCCTGTTAAAGCCCATTGCCGCATTTCTTTTGTGATTTTGGACTATACAAAAATAAATTGTATTGTATATGCCATATGGTATGAGACTAGTTAAAGCAGTGTTAATTTTTGTGATGCGACATCTGTTTGAATAACAAATGCAATGTATTTTATTACTAAAATGTTTGTGATGTGCCATCTTTTAGAATGACAGAGACATAGCAATCAGACAGACACACAGACACATCCTTTTATTAAGGTGTAGGCATTGCCTATGTAATTCCAACAGATGGCACATTACAAACATTTGTAGTAATAGTTTGCATTACTACAAATGTTTGTGATGCACCATCTACTGGTATAACAACAACATAGCAACAGGACGGACACATAGATTGACATACTGTATATATATATATATATATATATATATATATATATATATATATATATATATATATATATATATATATATACTAGGGACATTCAAGAGGTTTCTGCACTTTTTTTTTGAATTTCAAAAATAAATGACATTACTTTTCTACAAAGTCTCCTTCATTTGCGATGTAATTTTCCCAGCGTCATACCAACTTTTTAATGCCCAATTACTACTCCTGCCTTCATCGTTTCAATTGAAAATATAAAAGTGCAGAAACTTTTTGAATGTCCCTCATATATACTGCTTAAATACCAAATCCAAATGCCTTTCCTGATTAAAAGACTTGTAGGTGTTGTTAAGCAGCCAGTGATAAAAATGGATAAAGTGATGGGATCTAAAGAGGCCTGGCAAGTAGACCACACAGCCCTTACAAGGTGAGCTTGTTACACTTTCATACTCTACAATTTCTTGATCACCATCTATACAAATTAGAAGTAGTATAAAAGGATTTTTTGGCTTAAGACAAGCCAGTCACACATCTTTTAAAAGTTTCCTTGGTGTATTTTCAGAATGGTGAGGATATCATTGTGATTGTTGGGATTATAATAATGGCACATTTTATTTATATATGTAAGGTCCCACCCACCACATCGAACTCACCCTAAACACGTACAATGTCTATAAAAAGTTTACACCCCCTTGAAAGTTTTAACATTTTATCATTATACAACATTGATTTTATTTTTTGACACTAATCAACAGAAGAACACTCTTAATGTCAAAGTGAAAACAGATGTCTGCAAAATGATCTAAATTGATTATAAAAAAAAAAAAAAAATTGATTGTGCAAGTAGTATTCATCCCTTTAAGTCAGTATGTAGTAGATGCTCCTTCAGCAGCCATAACAGCCTAGATTTTGTGCTCACAGGCCTCTCTCTTTATCAGCTTTGCACATTCATTTTTCCTAATTCTTATTAGCAAAATTCCTCGGGCTGTGTCATGTTGCACGGAGATCGTAGGTTAACCACCTTTTTCAAGCCCTGCCACACATTCTGAGTTCGACTGAGATCTGGAGTCTGACTTGGCCGCTCCAGGACATTCATATTGTTGTTTCTATCTATCTATCTATCTATCTATATATCTATCTATCTATCTATCTATCTATCTATCTATCTATCTATCTATCTATCTATCTATCTATCTATCTATCTATCTGTCTGTCTGTCTGTCTGTCTGTCTGTCTGTCTGTCTGTCTGTCTGTCTGTCTAATTAAGACCACTTTGTAGAGATTTGTTTTCACTTTCAGATGTGTCTTTTTCCTGTTAATCTGTGTCTAAAATTCTAAATTGAATTCACTGTGATTCAATGTTATATAAGAAAAAACATATTATTTTATAGTCACTGTATTGGGATTCTGGCATGCCCCCAAAAATGTCATTATTGCATATGATTTCTGCAACCCGCCTCCTTCACATTTCTCAGTTTAGAACTAATGGACAGTGGCACATCAACAACTGCACAAAACCAGTGCAAACAATAAATGACTGTCTTGATTCACCGCCCGGAGCTTTAATGCAGTTTGTTACAGAACAATGAGTTTACCTTTTGCCAGCCGTGTTTATAGCTCAGGTTCACCGAGGCTAATCTGATTAT
Source organism: Polypterus senegalus (assembly GCF_016835505.1). Taxonomy (NCBI): domain Eukaryota; kingdom Metazoa; phylum Chordata; class Cladistia; order Polypteriformes; family Polypteridae; genus Polypterus; species Polypterus senegalus. Next base: position 28,100,604 of record NC_053154.1, read on the forward strand.
CTGTCTTATTCTTCAAGTACTGAATAGTAGATTGAGAAAGCCCTGAAGCAAAACTAATATACTAAAGTAAAAACACTTATCTTTTTCGTGATAAAACAAGAAAAGTTTCTCTGTCTGTGCAGTGAACTTTTTTGAAGTTCTTTGTCCAAGTGCCATTTGCTTTGATTATGGGTATAAAAGCTCAGTACCTTTGGTTAATGGATTGTATAATTTCCCCTTCTGGTGTTTCTCCCAACCTGTGTCACTTGTAATTCCATATCTTCTTTTGCAAACTTACTTGTCCTGGTGGGCCCAGGATGCCTATAGGGTTGTAGGACACAGCTATCTATAGATCCAGATTGAACAAATGTGGAGTTTTCTGTCAGTCTGCTTAATGTAGTTCAGAGATACGGGGTCAAAAATGAACCTCGACAGCATTAGGTATAAATCGGGATGGGATGCCAGTCTGTGGTGGTGCACAACTATTTGCCAAATCCACATTCAACCAGGGGCAGCACGGTGGCACAGTGGTAGTGCTACTGCCTCACAGTTAGGAGACCCTGCATGGAGTTTGCATGTTCTCCCCATGTTTGCGTCGGTTTCCTCCGGGTGCTCTAGTTTCCTCCCACAGTCCAAAGACATGCAGGTTAGGTGCATTGGCAATCCTAAATTGTCCTTGGTGTGTGGGTGTATATGTGTGCGTGTCCTGCGGTGGGCTGGCACCCTGCCCAGGATTTGTTCCTGTGTTGGCTGGGATTGGCTCCAGCAGACCCCCTTGACCCTGTGTTAGGATATAGTGGGTTGGAAAATGACTCACTTGACTGACTGACTTATATTTGCCACCTTACAATTTAGAAAGGTGAGTGGTAGCAATTGGCCTGCTTTCAGCATATCGGGTCCAGTTTGTTACAGTGTGCCTGGAGAAAATAAGCCTTTGGGGGTCTGCAAATCATTTCTTCTAATAATGATAATAATTAATTAATGAATTAATTAAATATATCTATATAGCACTTACTCAAAGTGGTTTACTTGACAGTGAGGAGCCACTTCAACTACCACCAATGTGTAGCATCCACCTGGATGATGTGATGGCAGCCATTCTTGTGCCAGTAATGTCATTACACATTGGCTATTAGGTGGTGAAGGGGTGAGAGTGATAGCCAATTAAAGGTTGGGGATCGTTAAAGGAACAAAAATGAACAAGGCCTGGGTTGGCGGTTTAGCCAGGACTACTCTTTTCACAAGATACCCAGGGATCTTTATGACCATGGACTGAAAGTCAAAAGACCAAGTCAGACAGAGTTAGACATCCACAGTGAGCTAAACCCAAAACTTACATTAAAATAGACAGCATGTCCAGGGGAAGCCCATATGTGCTTAGGATGAACATGTAGACACTTCACAAATGACCACTTGGGTGGAAGTCAAAGTTGCGGCATTTATTCTGAACATTAACAGAGAAAGAGCTGTTCAGTTTTAGAGTGCTTGAGCACCATTCTTAGGTAGATGGGTGTATAAGAGTTTCTATTTGGGATTTATCTACAATTAGACCTCAGGCATATTGCATGACTCACTCAGGGGCAACTGTTCAACTTGCAGACCACCGCATGGATACATGTCTGCCAGGAATAATAAAAAAAAAAAACAAATCCAAAATAGTACTGATGGAGGGTAAGCATTTTTTTAAAAATAAGCTCACATTTCAATATTTGTGTATGACCTGAATGTAAATTGCTGGGTGGCTAATCAGCCTAACACTGTGCTGAAGAAGTTTAAATGCTCACTCCATTTTTTTCACATTCAGAACTATTTCTTACACAGAAATAATAAAAAAAATTCTATTGTAATTGATTTTTGGCATGACAAAAGCATCCACATCTTGTATTTCTAATATATTTCTGTATTAGGGGATGACATTTTAGAATGATGCCAATTTTGTCCTTCATTTCCACTATTTGGTGGCTCATGGAGGCTAGTACTCTTTAAGTTGATCTAACGTTGGAAAAGGAACTTGTATTTTCCCAAAAAGTGCCTCTCTGGCACTTCAGCTCAGATCTCAGCAGGACACCTCATAAAGCACTGGAATGGCTGTTCACACGGTAAACAGAGAGTATAGGTGGCCTTGGGCACCATAACTACTTTTATGGCTTCCTAATTTACCCTTAAAGGCCTATTTTACAATAGAACACTGGTTTGCTGAGTTCAGTGTTGTGTAGTAACAAAGCAGAAATAGTTTGAACTGGCGGTCTTGGGCCTATAAGTCTCTATAACTGTGTTTGTCATTGCCCTACAGTTCTAAACAACCTGGCCCCGACTTTCAGTGGGGAGTTTCAATGTTCACCCCATGAGGGTGTTCTCCAGTTTCCTTTTATGCACCAACGGTGACTGACATTGACTAGTGATGCAAACTTTGGTTGGCATAAGTGTGTGCCTCCTTGGATTTGGTGCCAATGCTGACTTACAATTCTGTATTACAATACACTCCCATATGAAGGACTTGTAAATGAACGAGTGAATAACAACTTTATCTAACACGTGTAATCTAATCCAAGGTCCTGGGAGTGAAGCTTGTACCAACAGAACTGGGCACAAGACAGGAAGCTAATCAATCATAGGGCCCACTTACTCACACAAGCATATTCACATCTCCTGTCCAAGAGGTCATGTTGTATGAAGTCATCAGCATAACCATATTTAAGCCGGCTGTGCACTCGGGATACTTTGTCCAAGATTGTGGATTTGACCAAACTTTATAGCAATCATTTCTTTGTTGTTTTGGAAGTTTTAGTTCATGAATTATTGCTTTGTTTTCACTCTCGCATGTTTTCAACACTTCTTAACAACTTATCCCTATAGCTTACGTACTCCACTGAGATTCACCAGTATAGCAGACACTTTCCAGGTTTACCTAGGTTAGCTAGTTGCAAATGTTTGTTCTTCATTGTATGCAGTTCTGGGTATCCTTTGGGGTGTGATCCATCATATCATTTGACAATCCTCCGACCACATACAGTATTCTGTGGCCATGTCCCCTCCACCTTCGTACTCAGTAATAAGATGAGACTGTTTAGCATGGCTGTCTGATTCACAAATTAAACAACAGTACTATGCATATAGAATGTGCATTCCATTACTTTTAGTTCACCATAGATATTCCAGTTATAGATGTTGAATTCTATTCGTAAAATAGGAGAGGAAATCACAAAAAGAGTTGATTGCAATAAAATGGTATTTGATAGAAAAATGTAAAGGGTATTTTTGTGATCAGCACACCAAAATCCTTAAGATATTCCCAGGAGTGTTCAAGAAATAAACTCTTCATTGCCTAATATTACTTCAGTCCATTCATCCATCCATCCCTGCTTCATCCAGGTCAATGTCATAGCTAAACTGGGAACTCCAGGATCAATTGGCACAGCCAATTAAAGTTGATGACTTTTACAAAGCAAACAGCTACAAAGTGAAAGTCACCTAAATAGTGCATTTCAGGTTCTTTTTGTTTTCATTGTAAGTGTGTCATCCTCTGAGGGATTGATTTTTGTTTTCAAAGGGTTGTATGCTTCAGGGCTTCCAAAAACTAGATGGAGCCAACCCGTGTGAGAAAAAACTGGCTTTTTTCTGAAACCGGTGAGACAGATGGGCTGAATAGCAACACATTTCTTAGAGTTTACAAAAGAGAAAGCAAGGGGGACAGAATTAGAACATAAATGAGTGAGGCGTCACACTTTGTCACATCTCTTTAAACTGATTCAAGGTAAGCTTATTTAAAGTAGAATTTCCCTGTTTTATTGCCAACATTTGCAGCTTTTCTTACTAAACCTGTTATTCTTGACAGTGCATGTGGTTAACCTTCACCTGTTACCTGAAGTTGAGTGGAAAGAAATAGCAAAACAAACCAGGAAAGTGTGGCCAAAGTGCAAAACATTAGAAGAGAGACTTACAAAATAAAGGCAATGCTATCTATCTATCTATCTATCTATCTATCTATCTATCTATCTATCTATCTATCTATCTATCTATCTATCTATCTATCTATCTATCTATCTATCTATCTATCTATCATGAGGGTACAGGGAGAATGTAAACACACCTTGCTAGCACTCAGCAGTCAGATAATCATACCTACAGATGCCAAGCAACTGTGCTGGAATCCTGCGGCAGTGTACACAAGGTAGGAACGAAATCCAGGATAATCCACACTCATGCTCACATCTACAGCCATTTATACAGGGTAAATTTACACTTGCCAGTCAAGTTAGCCTGTACATGTATGTGATGTAAGATGAAGCAGAAGTACAAGAAGATAATCCATAAGCACAAGGGGGGAACATTCAAAATCCACTCACACAGGGAACTCAAACCAGGTCCCTGATATTCTCAAGTGTTGTATTTACCTCTTTGAAACCCATTGCATGCCTAACCTACCTGGAAGTGGGGCTGACTCTGAAGTCTCCTTCCCAAAATTTCATAAATATTTTCCTGTAAAATGTTTCTTTTTGGGGAGTTTTTTTCTAGTCTTCTTAGAGAGTCAATGCTTGGGAGGCTATCAAAAAACAAGGCATGTTAAAGCCCACTGAGGCATTCCTTGTGTGATTTTAGGCTATACAAGAAATAAGTTGTTGTTGTTATATTGCAAACTAACAGCAGCAACTATCATGCCACCCACTAACCATATTGTTAAAATTAATAATGAAGGGTCTATAGTTGGATGTGCAGAAATCTTTATTAGAATTTACCTGGCTATTTCATTAAGCCTCTTTAGGGTGAATGATATTTGACCCATGTCTTGAATGCTGTTATTTTTTTCCCCTTATCGGTGATTAATTATGGAAATAGAGAAAAAGGAAATATCATAATGGGGGTTCCTCAGTTAAAAATGACTGAGTGATGGCTGTACAATCTGACAATTTAATTCAGTTCAATTCGGTGTATTTTTCTATAGTGCTCTTTACTGAGTGCAGGCTTAGAGGGCAGAAGTAACCCAGGAAGGGTTAAGAGACACCAACATCCTGCTTGGCAAGCATACCATTGGGATATCTCAGGTGTTACATTGTGGTTTATCATGTTAACACCTTTTTTTGGTCAGGGCTGTTTCTTTTCAGAACAATGTCATATTGCGTTTACTTTATTCACAGGAGATCAACTAACTTGAGTGGCCATTTTTCTAATTCCACAATTCTCAAAGTTAGTGTACCAAGTTCAAGTTATGTATTTATTTAATTATTTTAATACTATAAATGTAAATGTATAGAAAGCTGAGAAACAGTTGGGAGAATTCAGAAGGAAACTTTATTTAATGGGGGCTACAGACGGTATGCAAGACTCCACCTGTGACAGCCAATGCACACATATTCAGTAAATGATAAGTCTGCTTGCACTTGTGGTCACTGGATGACCAGCATATCTGTAGAAGCCTTTTTTAATCTAATTAGTATTATGTTCTCCCCAGAAAAACTACCTAAAAATGTTGCTTTTTTAACAAGAAAAAATGTTATTATGGTTAACAGAAACATATAACTACCAAACTGTCAACATAAATACAATAAGAAAGGCGTGTCTAGTGTCCACTTCTGTCCTGATGCAGATTTGGTACACGTCCTTTATTTGATATGCTTTGATGCAGTCACCAACACACAGCTCGAAATCGCAATTGAGACACTAGAAGCATGTTCATTGGCATACTTTTCTTATATTATTTTTTTCTGTTGTTTGGACATGAGAAGGTAGAATGTCTAGGCCTCAACGACATAAGTGGTGACACCAATTGTGTTATTAGCGGCTACAACAGCAGAACGCTCATTGACTTCCACATTTCCTCGACATTGACAAGTGCTGCATTGTAAGCAGTGCTTAGGGGGCTAATGTTACTCTTGTTTTTCCTCTTGATCTCAATCATTTTGCTTTTTTGGCACATAGGTAGATACAGCACCCTGTTGCACTGTTACGCAGCTGAAGTCACTTGGCATATCATATTGATTCGGTCATAGAGTGCCATATGCATCAGTTTCCCAATCTGTGTCAATGTCTGATGACCAATTCACATGGCATCACTATTGCTTGATTCAACTAATGGTTCAGTTTCAGTTTGTTCTAAAACTGGCTTTACAGCTTTTTGTTTACATACCATTATGTGTTTTGGTTGAAAGTTTAAACCCCACTCATGAATATTGATGAGTTAACTGTAGAGTGGTAAAATGCATTGTTTTCAGTATGATGTTATTTTGTCCACTACTTTAGATGGCAACAGAATATTGTCCTGAGTGTTATTCAGGCTTAACATTTTATATCAGATAATAACAACTTAATCCAAGAGACATTTGGGCTTAACCGTTTTTACATAGAATTCCAAGCCTGAGAGACGCTTGGAGGTTAACTCCAGGGAGGTTAAAAGTAGGTGATGTGTATTATGATTATTGAGAGCTCCCAAGCATGTAAGTCCCAAAAGCTTCCAAAAATGTCTACTAGAAGGGATATTACCATCAAACCACAGTTAATAAAAAGGGCAAACATAGAATCTTTATAAAATAAAAAGATTTATTTTTAGTAAAATGCTGTGAACAAAAAAAGCAAACTCTGTTTAGCACAAGAGGCCAAAAAGGAGTTGCCTAAAACACAATGCAACCCAAGTGAACAAAATCCCTATTCTGAACCTAGAAACAAAGTCAAAACACAGCATGAAGTTAAAACTCCAATAATCACAAAAAATCACAGTAGAAACAAGACAGACTCATCAACTTCCATGTGCATTCAAATGAACCACAAGTGTTGACCCCACCTTTACAGAGCTGAAGGCAGTCCCTTGAAGTGATTGGCAGGTTGACCCCCCCTCTTGGGGAACCTCCCACATATTACAAGGAATATAATCAGACATACATACATAGGCAAAATCAAACATCAAAAGTAACTCAAATTAAAAGAAGCAAAATAAATACAAACAAAAGAATCAACAATAAACAAAGAAGACATAAAACAAGGATTTGAACACCAGCCAAGAGGTGGAACCTTGGATGCAATATAACAATGTGGCAATATGGACATGTAGGCCAAGAGATCTTAATCGTGGTTGATGGCTTTGGGACTTGAGAAGAAGCACACAGATATGTGAGCTCTCTGGCCACTTCTGCAACCCTCTTCTTTGATCTCCATAGCATTCTCCCAATGGGCTTGTATATATGATGCTGCACTTGACAGCATATTGTTCAAGTTGCCATAAATATGTTTAATATGTAACAGTTGTGGCCCATCATATTTTTTCAGATTTATTCTTTGCTTGGGATATGGAGTAACATTCCTGGTTGGTTAAGTTATTTGTAAGCTGCTCAAAAAATTAGGAGAACACTTAATCATTACAGTCTAAAACCAAGTCAGTTAAGCTTCAGGAATATCATTCTGTCCAGTTAGGAAGCATAAGTGATTGTGAATCAACTTCACCTGCTTTGGTGCAAATGAAACAGTCAACAGGTGCACTGGAGAGGCAATAGCAAGACAACCTCTAAAAAGGGAATGGTTTTGCAGGTGGTGACCACAGACAATTACTCTCTCCTTATCCTTCCTGATCGATTCTTCTCAAGTTTTCTGTTTTGCTAGTGTCCTTGTCACTACTGGTAACATGAGGTGATACCTGCAGCCGATTCAGCTTGTACAGGTACTCCAGCTCCTCCAGGATGGCACATTCATATGTGCCGTTGCAAGAAGGTTTGTTGTATCTCTTAGCACAGTCTCAAGAGCATTGCGGAGATACCAGGAGACAGGCCATTACAGGAGGCGAGCTGGAAGGGCTTCAACCCAGCAGCAGGACTGGTATCTGCTCCTTTGTGTGAGGAGGAAGAGGAAGAGCACTGCCAGAGCCCTACAAAATGACCTCCATCTGGCTACTGGTGTGCTTGTTTCTGACCAAACTGTCACAAACAGACTCCATGAGGGTGGCATGAGGGTCCAATGTCCTCTAGTGGGACCTGTGCTCACAGCCCATCACCGTGCAGCCAAAGAATACACAAATTGGCAGCTCCGCCACTGGCACCCCATTCTCTTCACAGATGAGAGTAGGTTCACACCGAGCACATGTGACAGATGTGAAGGAATTGGGAGATGCCGCGGTGAGCATTATGAAGCCTGCAACATCATTTTGGTGGTAGGTCAGTAATGGTCTGGGGAGGCATGTCCTTGGAGGCTCAAAGAGTATTTCACATGATAGGCAATGGTACCCTGACTGCTGTTAGATACTAGGATGAAATCCTCAGAGCCATTGTAAGACTTTATACTGGGGCAGTGGGCCCTGGGTTGTTCCTGGTGCAGGACAATGCCTTGCGTCATGCGGCCAGAGTGTGTAGACGAAGGCATTGATGCCATTGACTGGCCCGCACATTCCCCAGACCAGAAAAAAACTGAGAGTCTCTTGGATGTTATGTATCGGTGCATCCGGTGTCACCAAGATGAGCCACAGACTGTCCAGGATCTCACCGATGCCCCGATTCCGGTCTGGGAGGAGATTCCCCAGGACACCATCAGGAACAGGCCCAGACGTTGTTGGGAGTGCATACAGGTAGATGGGGGCCGTGACACTACTGAGACACGTTATTAGTTGGTGTGATGAAATTCATGCAGATTGAATCAGTCTGGTATTTCAATTTTTGACTTTGGGTGTGATGTTAAATCCAGGCCTGAATGGGTTGGTGATTTGTGTTTCCATTGACTGTTGTTACATCATTTTGCTGTCAATGAATTACGCAGTATTACTTGAATATTTCGTTCATCGAGAACTGATGTGTCATTTAAGTATTCCCTTAATTTGTTTGAGCAGTGTAGTTTAGTTTTTGATAAAGGTTTATTTTATGTAATGCCCTGTTTTGATAATTACTGCAACACCATTTTGTTTTTCTGTGTACGCCACCATTGTAAGAAATACAGCTGTGGCTTTTTGGCAACATGTCTTCAGAAGTTGCGCTGCATAACATCATTCCTTCAACACTTTATAAAATAGAGCTTCAGACATATCAGTATTCAAGTTTGCAGAGTAAAGTTTTGAAAGTAAACACTTGTGTGTGATTCTGGTTCTCTTTGGTATTATATTCTAGCCTTTATCCCTTTTGAATCTGACTTGGGTTTGTTTTTGGCTTTGGCATTTTGCTTTTAGTTTTGACCATGCACATTTCTGGCCACATGTTTTGCTCATCTCTTTCCTGATTCCTACTCTAATTTTCCTTCTGCCTCGCTTCCACTTAGGACAACATAATATACAGACTAGAACTGTTTATCGAATTTTATATCAAATTTATAATGGCCACTTTTTTAATCTGTTCCAGCCTGTTTCTGTTCTGAAGGATAGCAATTTATCTCCTGGTGCTTACTTAGGACCATTGATTTCTGTTGACAGAGTTATAGTTGTCACAGACTGTTAGGCGACTTGAATTCTCCTCACGTGATACAAATCAGTGCAGAGAATAAAGAGTCTGATAAAGGGGTATAAATGAGCTAAAGTCTGTCTTTATAAAATATAATGCTGGTAGACATCAAAAGATTACACAATACTGAAATATAAGGAGCAGAATGATATCAGCTGTGCTCACATATGCTGCTCTCGTCTGGAGTCCATGACCTCTATCAATAGTGTTAGGCCGCAAACTTCACTTCTGCTGCATGACTGACAGTGTGAGACTGCTTCCACTTTCATAAATATTAAGAAATTTTCCAAGATTTATTGTCCTGCAGACCTAGGTTTAGTGTGCATTTACATTTAACACACAGTTGATTGATTACATGTCATAGGTGATAGAAGGAAACATATGAATTTGTAAATGTGTATTTGTAAAATAAACATAAGTTCTCCTTTACACTTGGCTACTTCATCTCATATAAGCACTCAGTGGCCACTTTATCAGGGTCACCTAATAATAATAATAATAATAATAATAATAATAATAATAATAATAACACAAATAGGGCAGCCTCTGTAAACGGCCAATTGCATGGCTATGGTTTAGTCTATATAACATACCGAAGATTAGATAGATAGAAAGAGAGAGAGAGTTTTTCACAGAAGCTAAATACATAAATATATATATATATATATATATATATATATATATATATATTTTTTTTTTATTTATTTTATTGAGATCCATACAAATCAATCAAGTTTTTACAAAAAGAAAAATTGAGTTGAGGACAAATCAATCCCCACCCCTGAGAGAGAGCAAGGCAAACGGTGTGAAATTTAGGGCTTGTAAACATACCTAAATTAATACATTCTCTGTGCTTTGAGCTTATTTTAAAATATTACTGAGTAGATCCTGCCATGTTTTGAAAAAAGTCTGTACGGATCTTTAACTGTGTATTTGATTTTTTCCAATTTCAAATAGTATAACACATCAGTTTTCCCACTGACTTAAAAGAGGAGAGTTTGGGTTCTTCCAGTTTATCAGAATAAGTCTGCGTGCCAAAAGGGTAGTAAATGTAATCACAATTTGTTTGTCTTTCTCCACTTTAAGACCCTCTGGAAGAACCCCAAACACAGCTGTTAATGGGTTAGGAGGGATTGTGAGTCCAAGGCTGTCTGAAAGGTAATAAAAAAATTTTGTCCAGAATAATGTTAATTGGGTGCAGGCCCAGAACATGTGACCCAGTGAGGCTGGGACTTGGTTGCAGCGTTCGCAGGTTGGATCATGCCCTGGAAACATTTTGGAGAGTTTTAGTTGAGACAGATGTGCTCGATATATAATTTTGAGTTGTATAATTGTATGCTTTGCGCATATGGAGCTTGAATGAATTCTCTGCATTGCTACTTTCCACTCCTTTTCTGATATATTAATTGAGAGATCTTTTTCCCAGTGTCCTCTTGGATCTTTGAAAGGGAGGGATTGTAAAATGATTTTATATTGTAGAGATGGAGTCTAAGTCCTTGAGATTGAGCAACATTTTCTCCAGTATGGATGAGGGTGCAAGATGAGGAAAATCGGGAAGGTTCTGTTTAACAAAGTTCCTGATTTGAAGATAGTGAAAGAAATGTGTAGTTAGAATGTTAAATTTGGAATGTAATTGTTCATAGGATGCAAAGACGTTGTCTATATAAAGATCTCTAAGCAAATTAATTACAAATTTTTTCCAGATATTAAAAGCTGCATATGTTTGCGAAGGTTGAAAGAGGTGGTTCTCTTGCAGTGGTGCCACAGATAGAAGCTTCTCCATCTTAAAATGCTTTCTACATTGGTTCCAGATTTTAAGTGAGTGGAGCACAATTGGGTTATTAGTGTATTGCTGATAACGTGTGTTTATTGGAGCACAGAGCAAGGAATACAATGAAGTACTGTAGGATTTTACTTCTTTTACGGTCCAAGCCTGTGTATGCTCTTCTATTTGTGTCCTGGTTCTTATCGCCTGTATATTTGCTGCCCAGTAATAAAACTGGAAGTTAGGTAGAGCCATGCCACCTTCTGCCTTTTGTCTTTGTAGGGTCGCTCTTTGGATGCGTGGATGTTTTGAATTCCAAATAAATGAGGTTATTGTTGAATCTAATTGTTTAAAGAATGATTTATTAATGTATATTGGAATGTTTTGAAATAAAATGTTTTTGAAATAAAAAAGGAGCTTAGGAAGAATATTCATCTTAAATAGATAGATAGATAGATAGATAGATAGATAGATAGATAGATAGATAGATACTTTATTAATCCCAAGGGGAAATATATAAATACATATTATAAATATTACAACAAACTCCTCTTAAATATGCGCCAGAATGGCTTAAGAGAAAGAAAGCATCTGACTCATCAGTCAGAGGCCCAGTGAGGCACTGACATAAAGGAGCCCCTGTAGCGTTTCTTGACGCACATCTCTGCTGAATAATTTGTTCACTGAAAGTCACAGAGAGGATGTGCAACTTTCTTCATAATGACATTCAGTTTTGTTTTCATTCTCTCCTCCACTACTAAATCCTTGGCTTAAGAGTGCATCCCATAACTGAGCCTGCCCTTTCATTTAGCCTCTTCATTTGGTGGGCCTCTCTTGAAGTGATATTAGCGGTCCAGCACACCACAGCTGAGAACATCTTACAGGTCACCACAGAGAACATGTGAAGGATGTCACTACCTACATTAATGAAACGCTGTCGCCTAAGAAAGAAAGAGTCTGCTGTGTCCCTTCTTATATAGTTCTTCTGTTTTCCGAGACCGTTCATTAATGTGGACCCCCAAGTACTTGTACCAATGCACCACCTCTACATCGACTCCATGAAAAGTGAATGGGCATAGAAGCACTTTGGTACTGTACTCTAGAAAGGCAATAATCAGTTCCTTGGTTTTGGTGTGGCTGAGTGTTGTTTGACCAACTATTAGAATGGGGAGACAAGTGATCTAAGCAATTTTGAATGTGTGGCGCCAGATATGGTGTTTCAGTCATCTCAACAATGGTTGTCCTCCTGGGATTTTCATGTACTACAGGTTCAGAGAATGGTGTGTGTGGTGTTATGGGTCCACAGCTCACTGAGCAAAGGCCATTTTTAAATAATCACCGCACCCGAGGCGGCCGTGAGGCGATGTTGTAGCGAGCTGCGGGGCAGTTGTCGATGTGGGCGTTTCTCGCCGTGTGCACAGGTGAGGAACTACCCACATTCGTGATTGCTCCCGTGGCTAATGCTACAGCTGTGATGGCCCCTCACGTTTTAAAAAGAAGCGCGATTCGGTTGTGGAGAGGTGGGTGAAGGAAACGATCGGAAGGAAAAGGAAAAGGAAAGAAAGGAAAAGAAAAGAGGACGGAGGTTACAGGGAGCGAGGAAGCATGCGGTGCAAGAGAGACGGACAGGCGGTGCGTGCGTGTGGTGAGCGCACGATCGAGGGCAGCTGTAGGGAAGCTGGGTGTTAGGCCAACACTTAGACGTTTGAGTTGATGTTGCTCCCGCTGAGTGACCAGGTAGCGGGAGTGCCTAGAGGAAAGCGACGAGCCGCAGAAGGCCATGGAAAGGCAGCGGAAGTCGGGAGGCTTGGTGGTGGAGTCCCCAATGTGTGCGTCCTGGTCATTGGTGGACATCAAGTCTCGGGGACTGGGATGAGTGCCAGACCGAAGCCAGGGATCGGGAGGTCTCCAGTCTCGTGTGTGTTGTAGGAGGGCAGCTGCAGAGAGCGTCTTGCCTGCTGCTAAGCCCAAACGGGATAAGCAGGGGAGACGCTAACAGAAACGCTAATAAACGATGCACCGGATTTGTTGTTGTTTTTAAGATTGCTTCCTAGAGAAGATTTTTAACCTCTCGTTTTAAAGGATTGTTTTTTTCTTAATATTTTAACCTCCATGTTTTACCTTTTTATTGGATTATTTAATGAAGAACTTTGAAACTGCACTATTTATGGAACACTGTTTTGATTGTTTCTTTTAATAAAAGCACTGTTTTCACCTTTAACCATCCCCTTGCTAAGATGCTCAATTATTGCCTTCACAGACTAGCTCTCTTGGTTTCATTATCGACGGTGTTGGGTTCAAGGGTTCCCAAACAGCCATGGGAGCATGGAGCCAGAACCCACATCGTCACAGTGTGACATGCAAAAAAACCTCTTTACATTTATATTGCGTTTTTCTCACTACTCAAAGCATTTTTCATAGTGAGTGGTGAGCTACTTCAAATACCACTGATGCGTAATATCCACCGGTATGATGTGACGGCAGCCATTTTTGTGTTAGTACGTTCACCACACATTAGCTATTGAGTGGTGATATGGTGAGATAGTTGGCCAGATAGAGACAGGGAATGATTAAGTGGCTAAAATGACTAGGCCATGGTGGGAAATGTCTGGACATAAGGATAACCCCTTCTCTTTAAGAAGGATGTCCAGGGATTTTTTTTGACCATGTAGAGTTAGGATCTCTGTTTTATGTCTCATCTGAAGGACTGCACCATTTTTAGAACACAGTGTCCCCATCACTGCACTGGGGCTTGAGGATCAACATTCAGGCAACAGAGTTAATGTCCTCTTCTAGCCTCACCAACACTCTCTTCTACTCTTCTAGCAGCAACCCAAGATTATCCTAGACGTTTTCCATCCATATTTATTCAAGATAACTCATTGGTTAGCCACAAATACTGAACGTTTTAGTAGTGGTCTTTTGAATTCACAATACTTGGCCTTGAAGAAGGAGCCTACATATTACTAGATAGGCATGTCTAATAAAGTGGCCATTGAGTGTACATCTAGCTATCTACCTATATTTCAGTTTGAACTTTTTGAGGGTAATGTTATTTGTATATGGTGTATAAGATAAGGGTCAATCTGAATTATTTGTATATCAATAGGTTGATGGCGTCAGCTTTAAATCCTATACAAAACATCAAAAATTTCGAAAACGTTTTACCACCTACCACCTCACTTTTTGTCATCAAAATGTTAAAAGAGGACTCTTGCTCTTTTATCAAATTCTCAACAGCACTTGAAGTTGGTATACTCAGGAAGATGTTGTCTTTCAGCTTCTATGTAGTTGCTCTTTGTTGAAAGATGGCAGCACATCACACACATCCTATTAAAAAAAAAGTTGGATTTCTGTCCATTTCCAGGCTATATGTTTTTGGTGCTAGATAAATCCACCCAACACACCCCATGTGGTATTAGATGTTGAAACAAAACTCTGTGTTCCGATTGGTCAGATCGTTGTCTTCTTTTTAGTATGTTGCCTGTTTCTGCCATTAGCAGGCATTTACTGTGTTTTGAAAGGTGCTCCCTAGCTATGGCACCCCATTGGTTTCTGAAGGGTAATCCATGCTGACGGGTCCATTTACGCAATGCCTACATGTGGTGTTCTCAGATGTATTTATTTCCACTTGCTGCAAAGTATTTAGATATGTCCTGAAAGATTTTAGTTGTCCACTCAACACCACTCTGTAAATTTGCAAACAAGACACTGGCCTTGTACCACTACACCTGTTCTGCCTTGACATGTTAAAAGACGACTATGCTAATTTGTCTGAATGTACAAAACCTGGATGTTGCACCCGTTTAACCTTTGGCTGACATTTTTGTTTTGTAAAGTGCCATTTGGGAAAGGAAAGATATATAGGTTTGGCTGATCATGGCGCTGGAGTGTCCTAGCACGTTATGTGTTGTTCATTGTGTTTCACTGTACTCTGTGCTCATCAGTGAATATGCACGTGAAATGTAACTTGGTGTCCTTATTAATGTTATTAGTAATACACTGGCACGCTGCCCTTCTGCTCAAGTTCAAAAGGTGCTTGCCACACACCATGCCTCGCTTTGGCAGCAAATGTTGAAAGGTAACCTGTGCTTAGTGATCTGATTTTAAACTCTTCAAAGTGTCCTTCTAAACATGGCCACAGTTCTTTTGAGCACCTGGCATTCTGTGTATATCTAAAAGCATCTGTTGCTCTTACTGTAACCAGACGTAGGTCTGAATAAACATATACTGTAAATATGTTGCCTTTCAGCTTGTAGAAATGTATTTAAGTATGTTGCATCCATAGCTTTTGTGCTTGCTGTCATAACTGGTCTAGACGCACAAATTATTGCTTTACAGTCTAATTAAAGCATCAGTCTATTTAAGCTCATTACTTGTATTTAGAGTATCTTAAACAAAAAGATACAGTTGACTTCTACATGTGTCTCCTGTGATCGGGGGTGAGGAGGAAGGAACGGCTGAAGAGACCCCATAAGTGCACAGCTCTTAATTACTAAATCATCAGTTTATTTAAAGTATCTAATTAAGGAATCAGAATAATTCAACACTAATCAATTTAAAGTACTCCAAGTAGTGCTTTAACATTGTAAAGTATTCAACAAACAAAAATTAGCTTCTCAAATTTTAATGAATTCAAAAGTGTAAAGAATGGCAGGCAATGTATATATCAGGAAAGCAGATAAAATAGCTTTTTTTTAATATGTTACAAAATATTAAGGTGAAGACTTCCAAAAGGTTCACACCAATAAAGCCTATAAGTCACAATAGTAGGGTCGCAAAGGATCTCAAAACTCAAAGTTTTACGAACATACAACTCTGTCACATAAACGGAGGGAAGCCCCCCAAAAAACACTCACTATGTACAAAACTCAATGCCAATTTCAAAATACCTGGATTAAAGAGTACTAAGACCAACAGTCGAAAGAACTCAGTGTTGTAATAGATAAACGGGGACTGAAAGATTCTGTACTGAGATTTCAGGTGGCTGCCCTAATAGCTTTTGCCCTTCACAATTTGGCTTATCTTTTGGAATACAAATAAATGTATATGCCAGGAAAAAAGAAAGCCAATTGCCCAAAGCATAAAAGGGCAGTCACAGTGAGTCACCATGAAGGTATATTGCTTTAGATATGAATATCCCCCAGTAGGTTTTCTTGACAAACTTCTGTAAAATAATTCTTTAGCTGAAAGTATATAATGCCAGTATGTCAGAGAGAGGATGTGCAGCATTGTTCACAATGGCCGCCTGTTTTGTCTACATTCTCTTCTCCTCTGTTATCTCCATTGGATCAAGAGTGTGTCCCGTAGCTGAGATTTAAAGAAATCATTTATCCGATACCACAGACTAAAATACCCTTCATCACCCATAGCAGAACGCTATTTGGCAATGAAACGGGGGACCATTTTGTTATACATCCTCGTATTAATTAAAACCACAGGCAGGAATTCAGCAAATATAGTTTAGAATAACATCACTGAATTCTTGACAAATTCTCAAAAAACTCTTCCTAGTTCCACACAAGGAGAATTTGTTTTCTAGTTTCAAGTAATATAAAATAAATGTTTTCCGTTGTGTTATAGGTGGTTGCGATGGTGCTTGTCCTGCTCCATGCTCCCACCACTCTTCTGGGAGCCTCTCAACCCAACAATAACACGTAATGGTAATGTAACCGGATGAGCTGGTCTGATGGGGACAAGACAAACTGAGCAAGGGAATGACGCAAAAGGTGCAAGTGCTTTTATTACAAAAACAGTCAAAAAAAAAACGCAATGTCCAAATAAATAGTGCAGTTTGCAAAGTTCAATAAATAAATAAGTAATCCATAAAATTGTAAAATTCCAAAAGTTTAAAACAGGAATAAAAACCTGCAGCTGTCATTGGGGCCACAGCAGCCAAG
Organism: Polypterus senegalus; assembly: GCF_016835505.1. Lineage (NCBI taxonomy): Eukaryota > Metazoa > Chordata > Cladistia > Polypteriformes > Polypteridae > Polypterus > Polypterus senegalus. The sequence continues at coordinate 28,117,649 of NC_053154.1, forward strand.
CACAGCTCCTTCCCAGTCTTTCCAGCTCACCCAAGGCTTGCTCAGCTGGAGAGACTTCTGCCACCACGGTCCTCATACTACCGACCCTCGTCTTGGCTGCCTCCGCTGGCGTCTGCCAAACCGTTTGGGGTCGGTTGTCCTCCCGTCTTCCTTCTCTCACATGCAGTCGGCCCTCAGATCCCTAGGGAGGACTCCACCTTGATCAAGCCCACTCTTCCACACAGTCAGTGGGAGCGATTCGTCCCTCGAACGCCGATCCTTCACTCCACACAGGACCCCTGACCGCACTGACCTATTTCTTTTTGCTGGCTGGCTCGTCCATTCTCTTTCACTACCCCAATGCTGCACTCTCACTCTCCATGCCTTTCCTTTTTCGTTCTTTTTTCTTTTTTCCTCTTGATTATCTGTGCCAGCTTGTACTTATATGGCTCCGTGGGTGCAGTGGCTCAATCACACACTGCAGGAAGCCAATGAAGCAATGGAGAAAGATCGTACCCTCACGCACAGGTGCAACTCGCTCCAGTTATCTCATCAACTTCCCGAGGCTGCACGATATTATTGCCCACGGAGACTGACACGGCTAAAATGGATTATTTAAAAACTGCCATTCATTCAGAACTGTGGACCTGCTACACCACAATGGTGCATTTCGATTTTTCTAGTTGAGCAGAATTAGTCAACACTCTTAACAGTGTAGCAAAGGAAGTAACGGTCAGTTTATCACCAGATAGTCTTACTGGCCCTTCTTAAATGTAAGTGCACACGGTTCCAGCAAAGTCCTAACAATGTGGTTGGCTAAAAGACACTGTATGACATAAAACCTGGAGATATAAGGCCTGAAGAGATGAGTACGTAGCCAACATCTTGGTGAGTGTCAGCAGATCATGTGTTCAGTGACACCAGTAGTGCAGAATTTAAACACTAGTGTATAGTCCACCAGAATATCTTATGCGCAGTTTCTGCCTTTTACTGCTGAACACTATTTATTTTTATATGTGTATATATAGCCTTGCGCCCTGTGTTGGCTGGGATTGGCTCCAGCAGACTCAGTGACCCTGTAGTTAGGATATAGCAGGTTGGATAATGGATGGATGGATGTGTGTGTATATATATATATATATATATATATATATATATATTGTGAAAGACCATCCTTGGCACAGACAGACACGGACTTACAAATCTTTAAAACACGCGCCTTTTACTATGCAACACACAACACCGGCACAGTGCACAAATCACCACACTGTACTCAGTCCTTTTCCTTTCTTCAGGTGCCTTCAATCCTCTCTCACAAGCTCTGTCCTCTTCCACCTGACTCTGGCTCCTTTTATCTCGTCCTGGATGTGCTCCAGGTGCTCTGTAATGGTCTTCCGGCAGCACTTCCCAGTGTGGCGGAAGTGCTGCCGTTGCACCCGGAAGTACTCTGGACGTACATAGTTCCTGGTTTGGAAGCCCTTCCTGGTGTGGTGGAAGTACTGTCCTCCAGGGCTCCAAGACCGTCCAGGCGCCCCTTGGTGGTGGCACGGATCCCCACAGGTTTGAGCTTCCCAGCTCCATCTCTATGGCCCTGATGGAATCCAGGGGGGCTGCCCTCTTGTGCCCAGGGAAAGATAGTGCCCCTCTCCCGGTCTGTCCTTCTTCCAGGCGTCCAAGTGGGGCAGGATCCTTGGTTGTCTGCTACAATAAATAAAAAAAAAATATATATACTGTATATATATAGTGTCTGAGTGTACAAATTACAAGTTTCGCAAAGGTAAAAGTTGGGACACCAACTGGGTCATCCTGTTTAATCAACAAAAAAGTTCCAAACAAGGAAACACCACTTGGTATCACATTTTAACCTTTGGCAAAAATAAATAAACCAGAAGGGGCAGGACTAAGTGCCCTCACTGCTGCTGTTAGCGACAGTGCCCCCTCTTGCCCCAGCGGGTTATTACATACCGCAGTCAAACCTGTTAGGAAAACCTCTGATACGCATATATAAATAAAACATTTGTTATAGTGAAGTACATTATCAGAATAGTCATACACCTAAAACTAAGAGCTGTCAACCTCATTTGCAGCCACTGTATATCTTAATTCCATTGGCAGTTTGAAATATATTACTTTTTTTGCAGATTCTACTAATAGTACATTTTTTTTCTACTTTCCCCCTCCGTACTCTCCTTTAACTGTGTGAAAAAAGTTAAAAACAAGGCACTGCTGCCAAAATCACAGTCTGCTCCTGGCACCACGTCGGCTCAGAAATGCTGTTTTTTTTTTTTATTTTGAAGAGGCAGGTAGACACTTTTGTTTTTGTGGTCTGTTAAGTGTGGAAATAAATTCTGGATCCTTGGAGTGTGGACCTGTTAACAAAATGAATAAACTAGGCGTCTCAGAATAATTTGGGATTTAAGTAGCAGAGGTAAAGAAGCAAATGAGATACATAGAGGGAAAAGGGAGAGAAAGACATCGAGAGTGAATATAGGAGGGTGGCAGCAGAGTTGGAGACTCAGTGAAGGTCACTATTAGTTATTCCACTCAGGTCCCAATGCAGGTGCAAACAGAATCATAATCATCATCCACACCCCGGTCTGATTTCCCCATCATGAGAGCAAAGCAGCACACTAGTGCAGAGTTAACCCAGCCGGCACCAGCCTCGGAGCTCTCTTGTTTTCTCCATTGCAGCAGTCTTTAGTATTTGTGTCACGTTTCATTCTGGGTCACAAGGGAAAACATTAGCTTAATGCATTTATACTGTGGTGGAAACCACAGTACTGCAGCAATATGATTCAGCATAAGAGGCTCCATGGCGTATGGCAGCCTCTTCCTGCGCCTCACCCAGTGACTGAGGATGCTGCTGCAGTTGCTTTGTGATAATTAGGATGCTCCCTAGTTCTTATACACCCTCACACCCCCCAATTCTTCTCTCCCTCTCCTGGGCAATTTCTATTCAGTTCAATCCAACAGCCTCAAGCCTCTGAAAAGAACAACTGGGATTTTAGACTAGAGGGCTGGATGACTCATCCTGTTTTGCAATGAAGAACGGCATTACTAACAGAGCTACTGGAGGAAAAAAAAAGACAGCCTTTTAGAATTATTTCATTGAAAACCAAAGAATGGAAGGAACTGACATGTTGAGAAGCTTAAAACAAAACGGCAGGCTTGTGTAACAGACTGACACTGAATGAAATACATAAATATCGTCAGTCTGGTATACTACATAGTAAGCCGTCCACTCATTTGATTTATCCCCCTCTGTTTGCTTTTATTTTTGCTTGCCATGGATAATCACAAAATCTAACATATTAAGAGAAATACTTATTAAAAGAAAGTGTATACATAATATGTATATATTCATATGTATTTATGACCAACACCTTCCGAATTCTACCTTCCTAATCTACTCCCAACCCCCTTACAACTCCCCCTGAATCCCCACCCTTCACCAGCTATACAGTATACTTCCTTTGATGTCTAATCATTTTCCTCTGATGATGACACCTGGCAGGTTGTCAAAAGCTTGGGAATAAAAAACTATTTTAAGATGCGTGACTCATTTTTTCCCTTTGTGGATCTCTAGTTCCAAATATGCAAAACGTATACAAAACTTTCATATATATATGTATTCTCATGAATTAATTGACTCGTCACCATGAAAAACAGTTAGGATATGACCCCGTATAATGTCCAGTGGACAAAGCAAAAGAAAATATATGAAAAACGATCAAAATACTTCAATAAAATAATTGACAAGTGGCAACAGAAAATTGCCATTTTTATACAGAACAAAATGGCTGAAGGTAATGATGTGGCAGGAGATGACGTCATAACGGATAAATAGAAGTGACGTCGTCATCTGGAGACCGGAAGTGTCGTTGTTATGCTGGTGACAGAAGTGACGTCATCAAAGGGTGACCGAAAGTGACATCATCTTTGGGGGTCAGAAGTGACGTCATCAACCTGGGACAGGAAGTGACGTTTTGTGTAAGTGACTTTGGGCGGGCATCTTTGGAATCCTGAATTTTAAGTGGTGAGTAAAATGAATTATTGGTCTTGCTTTGGTCTGATGAAAAGAGAGAGAGTCATTAGTACCATAAGGCCTTGTTCACACGGGCGTTAAGTTTTTGCATAAACGAACTTGCTCTGAACGTCCTAGACGTTTATGTTGCATTTTGTGGTGGCGATCGATTGACTTCTACACCGGCGTTCGTTTGTCTCTGTCTAACGCCAGCCTGCAGCCCAAATTGTAGTTTGTGTGTCAGCCTGTGGAGGCAGTGTCGGGAACTGGATATGAAAGCCCTTGTCGTTTTATTTGAGGTGCCTCCTTTCAATATGGACCATTTTGCTATGTTAGATATTAATCTTCTTGTTTTAAAATACTGTAATCGGCGACGTAGGGAGAGAAAAATCGCCGCCACTACTGGGTTCATCCTCTGACTGCTGCGTCGGGTTAAAGGAAGTTTTTTTGTGCTTTATGAAGAAATGCGAAAATTTCCGCGCAAGTTTTTTAATTACTGTCTGATGTCGGTTTCCACTTTTGATTGTCTGCTGCAGCTGGTGCAATGCCACATTGCACGCCGATCAACCAATATGCGACTTGGTGTTAGCCCCGAAGAGACTACTTGTCAGGTTGAGGTAAGGAAACAGTAGTTGAGTGTGCGCTTACACCGGTGTTATGCACTGAAATGCCCCCCCCGCCATGGATTGCCCCCCTTACATAATCGTTATCAAATATTATATTAGAACATAAATTAATAGGTTCATGGTTTACAAATTACATGAGACAATAAAATAAGCAATATGAAAATATATATGTTGTATATGAAAACATAAAAATATCCGGTCCTCCGAAGCGTAAAATAAACGCGCAGAAAACGAACTAGAAGCGGTTTCCTTGCTGTCATTGGGTTTTGAACGCCAAGAAAAAGCTGCATGCAACGTTTTTTTGATGCCGTATAAACGCACGTCACCAAAGCCCGTGAGAACACTCTCATTGACTCCTACGTGTAGAAAACACTCGGCGCTTGATCCGCTCACGGACGCTTCTGACGCAAAAAACGCTCGATTTTAACACCCGTGTGAACAAGGCCTAAATCAACCCTTCATCTCGCGATGCTTCACTCATCTCAGGGCTTGTTGACTGCCTCCTAAATGCACGTGTATGACAGTATGTGTGTGTATATATATAAATATATATATATATATATATATATATATATATATATATATATATATATATATATATATATACTGCTCAAAAGAATTAAAGGAACACTTTTTAATCAGAGTATAGCATAAAGTCAATGAAACTTATGGGATATTAATCTGGTCAGTTAAGTAGCAGAGGGGTTGTTAATCAGTTTCAGCTGCTGTGGTGTTAATGAAATTAACAACAGATGCACTAGAGGGGCAACAATGAGATGACCCCCAAAACAGGAATGGTTTAACAGGTGGAGGCCACTGACATTTTCCCTCCTCATCTTTTCTGACTGTTTCTTCACTAGTTTTGCATTTGGCTACAGTCAGTGTCACTACTGGTAGCATGAGGTGATACCTGGACCCTACAGAGGTTGCACAGGTAGTCCAACTTCTCCAGGATGGCACATCAATACGTGTCATTGCCAGAAGGTTTGCTGTGTCTCCTGCACAGTCTCAAGGGCATGGAGGAGATTCTAGGAGACAAGCAGTTACTCTAGGAGAGCTGGAGAGGGCCATAGAAGGTCCATAACCCATCAGCAGGACCAGTATCTGCTCCTTTGGGCAAGGAGGAACAGGATGAGCACTGCCAGAGCCCTACAAAATGACCTCCAGCAGGCCACTGGTGTGAATGTCTCTGACCAAACAACCAGAAAGACTTCATGAGGGTGACCCAAGGGCCCCATGTCCTCTAATGGGCCCTGAGCTCACTGCCCAGCAGCATGCAGCTCGATTGGCATTCGCCATAGAATACCAGAATTGGCAGATGCACCACTGGTGCCCTGTGCTTTACAGATGAGAGCAGGTTCACCCTGAGCACGTGACAGAAGTGAAAGGGTCTGGAGAAGCCATGGAGAACATTATGCTGCCTGTAACATCATTCAGCATGAGCAGTTTGGTGGTGGGTTAATGATTGTCTGGGGAGGCATATCCATGGAGGGTCACACAGACCGCTACAGGCTTGACAAAGGCACCTTGGCTGCCATTAGGTATCAGGATGAAATCCTTGGACCCATTGTCAGACCCTATGCTGGTACAGTGGCTCCTGGTGCACAACAATTCCTGGCCTCATGTGGTGAGAGTATGCAGGCAGTTCCTGGAGGATGAAGGAATTGATACCATTGACTGGCCACCACACTTTCCTGACCTAAATCCAATAGAACACCTCTGGGACATTATGTTTTGGTCCATCCAATGCCACCAGGTTGCACCTCAGACTGTCCAGGAGCTCAGTGATGCCCTGGTCCAGATCTGGGAGGAGATCCCCACAACACCATCTGTCATCTCATTAGAAGCATGCACCGATGTTGTCAGGCATGTATACAAGAACACAGGGGCCATACAAAGTGCTGCGTACAATTTTGAGTTGCTGCAATTAAATTTTGGCAAAATGGACTAGCCTGCCACATAATTTTTTCACTCTGATTTTTGGGGCGTCTTTGAATTCAGGGCTCTGTAGGTTGATCATTTTCATTTCCATCAAACGATGTGGCATCCTTTCGTTCCTAACACATTACCCAGTCTATATCAGTATAGATATCCAGGAGGATTTCTTTTTCTCATTGAGATCTGATGTGTTTTCAAAGTGTTCCTTTAATTTTTTTGAGCAGTTTATATATATATATATATATATAGTGACTGGGTGGAATGAATATAGGTTGGGTCCCTAAAGTGTTAAGGTGCCAGCAGGGTCAATTCCAAATAAATTCAAAACAAAACTAGGCACACAAGGATGAAAAACAGAAACAAGATCATTGCAGCCATCACGGCTATGTCTAAAGATAGCTTTTAAGAGTGGGGTGTTCATTGGGAGCTCCATTCTTTGGCAAAGAAGACCCAGAAGAGGACAAAAACACAAGAAAAGTATTAATGCAATTCATGTTTGTTTAGTTAGGCCACTGGAGAAAAAAATCTCTTAGTAAAGCAATTAATTAAATTAATATTAAAAGCAATATGATTACTGTAAAGAATTGGAATATTCAGTTTAGATATGCCATCCACTTCCACATCCACTGACTCAGTCAGCAAATTCAATGTCAATTTTTAACATGACTTGTAGAAGATCACGGCTAGCACCATTACTTAACTGTGAAATTACCACGTCTTCATTATTCTCACCTAATGCCTTGATTCTTTTTTTGACCTCCTATTGTTGAAAGTAAGATATTTCTCTACCAATGGTTATATTTTGTACCTTTAATCAATTCATCACTATTTGATAAAGGCACTACTAAATACAAAACACCTGGTAAAGCAGACTAGATGATGGTATCCTCTAAAATAAATCACAAGATCACAAGTTGATAGTAATGGCTGTTGATGTGCTGCAGGATTAAGAACCTGATTTTAAAACTCCACGTTTCCCTTTCAGTCAGCAGCACTGAGTCTCTGTGCCATTCCAGGCAAGTTACTTAAGCAGTCTTTTGCTCCCATTGTATAAACTACTTATTGGATGTAAAGAATTATTCTATTGGAATCATAAAGCACCTGCGGTGGGCTGGCGTCCTGCCTGGGGTTTGTTTCCTGCCTTGCGCCCTGTGTTGGCTGGGATTGGCTCCAGCAGACCCCTGTGACCCTGTAGTTAGGATGTAACGGGTTGGATAATGGATGGATGGATGGAATCATAAAACACCCAGGGATAGAATAAGATATTGCAAGGTATTCTATAAAATAAATGTTAGCAATGATATTAAAATAAATACAGTATTCAATCCATTTTCTTTCCGTAACCTTTATGTCTAATTCTTTGCCCAGAGCCTTTTAAACCTGCTAATAAAATCACAGAAGGAGCACAGTACTGCACACACTACATTTAAAGTTACCTTGCGTCCTGGGCCCTCTTCCTGCAGGGATGAGCACCATCTTCCTGCCAAGCTATCCTTGTAATTGTAAATGAATGGATGGGTAAAGGAACAAAAATTGCATAGTCACAGTTGAACTGTGTTCCTTTGTGCTCTTTGTGGAGTGTTTGTCTTGAGTCATTCATCAAATGTTCTTTGATTGGGCTTACTATACAAAGGACAATGTAACATTTATATTGAGTTTACAGTATAAGCGGCAAATTACTTTGGCTCCTTGTTATTCACAATGGATTGCATTTGTTTATTTTTTTTAACTGTATCGGCCTTTGCCCTGCATGTAGGCCCTCCAACCTGCAGGGAAAAACCTGGGGGCTGGTGGCAGAATTGGCATTCCAGCCACCATAAAAACCTCACACTGTTCCACTTCATCTGAACTAGTGTGGTGCTGAGGAGTCATTCATTGCATGGCTGCACTTGGGTCCTAATCTGGAATCAGTTGGTTTGTCATGTGGTGGGTGTGGCAATGCACTGTATTAGTGCCTTCTCCTTACCTCTCTATGGGCCTTTGGGATATGCAAGGGTACCTGGAGAAAAAACACACAGACACAGTAAACTATTAATGTTATACCATTGACACGGCAATGCTAATCACCACCCTGCCATGCTGCCCACTATTTAATTCAGTCATAGCTGTTACAATAGATATAAAAATGTGAAACACGCAAACCTCCGGCAGCGTGCATTTCTCAGTCTTTGTTGCTCTTGAGTTGTATATCTCACAATGGACACTCATCAAATGGTGCTGCTGTTCTTTTTCCTATTATGGTGTTCTGTGTCATGAACATGCTCAGCAGATGTCGGTGGTCTTCATTTTCTTTCCACCATGGCAGTTTGATTGCTGTGATAAAGCCACAAATGCAGTCCAGTTTGCAGAGGTTGCAGCAACTTCAAATTTTCTGAATCTCCAGAACGTTTCAGCTTACCATCAAGATCAAGATCAAGGTTCCAATAGTTACAAATGGACCCTCGGTCACATGCATTTTTCCATGTTTTTTTGTCCTCACATTCTGTATTCAGCACCAGCAGCTGGAGCTGTTCTTCTTCCTGTGTGACCTGAGTGATGCTCAGCAGGTATCGCTAGTCTTTTTCTTTCCGTCATGTCACTTCTTTGGCTTATCTCTTTGTTGTAAGAAACCTTACAATCACTTCTTCGTTTAGTTTGGTTGGGGCTACCTCAAACTTTTTGTATTATCAGAACATATCATGTCATAAACTTAAATCATTCAAGACCAATGTCAACGTTCTAGCCCCAGTAGTTACACATGGATTCCTGGTCATCTGCATTTCTCTTCCTTCCTTGTCCTCACATTCTGTATCCCGCACTTGACGCTCAGCAGATGGTGCTGCTCTTCTTTTTCTTCCTATTATAGTGGTCCTTGTCACAGTATTAGCCTTTGTGATTTGCTTGATGCTCAGCACCATGTTCCTTCAATTGCCTGCCACTTTGCTGTAAGAAATCCACAAGCACTGGTTACTTTTCCCAAGGTTTCCACTAACTTAATTTTATTTTTACCTTACTAGAATATATAAGTCATAAACATTAGATTAAGACCAAGATGAAGGTTCTGGTCCCAGTAGTTTGCAAGTCATTTTATAAAAGACTGACAGACATTAGCATGTTATATATGGTAAATAGAAGATGTGTGACTGACAGCTGGAAGTTTTGTTAAATTCCCATGTATTTTCATTAATTTTAAATACGTTTTTCCTTATGCTCACTGTATTATAATAGAGGTCAGAATACAAACCGAGAGCACCATACTGTAACTAGAAACCTGTTACAAACCAGATAGAGAAATTATTACTTTAGCCTCCATGATGTATTCTGACATTTCGGTTGTTTTCCACAATCTGCATGTAAACTTGAAATTGCAGTATAATTCTGTGGATTGCTTCCAGAGGATTCTAATTTTGACCCTGATTTTTTTTTTGGAGATCAAATATTTATTTAAGTTTAAATAATATTAACGAGTAATAGAAATAATGACACCAACAGATTTCTCGTAAAATAAACAGTTGTAAAGGCAGTAATAACAGTAAAAATACAACGCCACACCGGCACACAGAATTTGCCCTGTTAAAAAGGTAAACGAAAAATGGCTTGAGCCAAGCCTATGAGGGATATATTGTCCAATCGCCAGACCCCACCAAGTCAAGATTTAAGAAGCAGGAAGAGGAGAATGACAGCAGCCACTAGGCATTTGGCTCTTCAGAATTTCCACAAGAGCACACCTTTTTGTAATATATGAAGCAGATGACCCATTGATCAGTGAGAGTTCTAGACGAGTGCAATTGGAAAATGAGGCTCGTCAAGATTTGAAGGCAATAGAAGTATCAGATTTCCAGCATGAAGCTAAGAATGTCTATGCAGCTATTTTGCTTAGAAAAAAATAACCTCTCCTGCATGGAACTGAGAGAGATAGAGAGATGAGAGGTCAAGAAAGAGACAAATTCAGAAAGGGAAGGGATATTAATGTGAAGAACAGTCGAGAGAAATGTAGTGATGGACAACCACAAAGCAGAAACTTGTGTGCACTCCCAGAACATATTCAGAAATAGGCCTGGGATGCTCCCCTGGCAGAAGGGACAATAGACATCAGTGGAGTGAACCATGGCAAAATAGATTTGAGACATAGAATATGCATGATGAACAATAAAGAGAATGTTTTGAAGATTGGGGTTCTTAGACAATAACACAATTCTTCTAAAAATAGATTTCCAAGAAACTGGAGTTTCATCCAAATGATGGAATTCACCACACTTTCAAAGCATACCTTGAAGTCTTGAATATAACAGGCTAAGGGAAAAAACACTTCAAAAGAAATACATTCTGTTTTTTGTGGATTGCTGGGAATTTCAGTGACCTTCACATTTTTTCCGTGTTTACAGAGAGATCAGAAGGGAGACCAGCTAATATTCGGTACATATTATAAAGGAAAATAGTACAGAGAACACATAGCTACTTATATTTTTTTTAGTTATTCCAGTTTCAGATTCATAAAATGAAAGACTTATTATATGTTCCGTAAAGCAGAGCTTCTTCCTTTGCGTGGTCCACCCACTCGTTATTCTAAGATATAATTCATTTGGAGAAAACAATTGCCTTCAAGTAGCCCACTCACTTTGGAGAATAAAGTTCCAGCAGCTTACGTCACTGATTAATTATTTGAAAATCTGGCACAATAAGGTTATGAGGGTTGTTGGAAGTAATTTCTTGAGAAGGATGCGTGGTCCTTTAATTACTCCTCTTCCGAATTTCCCATACCTGTAATTAAAGTAGCTATCCCTTTCTCTCTGTCTTTCTTTCTACTTCTCATTCTGTAATTTGTCACATGGAGAGCAGGCAAGCTGTTTTTTTATGAATGCAGGCTTTCTTATTGCTCACCCTTGCCTACATTTGTGTCATAAAGTCATTTAATTTTTAATGCATGTAACACAGGAATAGATCTCACTGCAGCGAAGACCTAGTGCCCATCATTCATGGAAGGAGATTGGCACCGGTAGTGCAGACATGCAGAGCGTGAAGTAATTTTTTTAAATGGCCTGCCACATGAGTCAGGGCTGATTTCCTTGAGATCAATCAACAGTATGTGTCTGCATATCCAGAGCCCAAGGAATCTGGTTTATTATTCAAGGGCAATGTACATATTTTATTTTTTTTATTTTTGATGAGTGGTAATGGAGTGTTCAGAAGTTGGCTGAAACTAAGCAACTATCTTAACCTACATCCATAAAAAAGAAGAAGCATCCAAATAAACGCACTTCCAGGATTCCTTATTCACCTTCTGCAGCTTCTACTTAATCGTATTATTTATAATCTCTTATTATTTTCAGGTATAATTTTAAAACACCTATAATTTACAAACTTAGCAGTATTATATTATTTCTACTATAAGAGGTTAGAGCTGTTGCCTTGATGTATAATTGATTCAGTAGTTGGACGGATGTACAGTACACTAACGATGCAGTCTTAAGGCACAAGGTGTCAGTACAAAGTATGGCAGCATCACAAAGCCATATTCGAAGCTGAAAAACTTTCAGGGTTTATTGGATATGCGTGTGATGATTTTGAAAAATAGTGGAGGGAAAACCATGTGGACTCAAGAAGGATGTGCAAACAACCTTATGTGAAATTTGAGCCCAGAACTCTGAAAATGTGAGGCTGCAGAGCTAACCCATGCCTCACCATCCCACCATCCATTAACTAGTATGAATGAAAATATGCCAGTAATACACAGTATAGCTTTTCACCCCGCCATTACCCACCACTGCACCTCTCTAGCACACTATGTTTAACTAAGTAAAGAAGCACCATCTATTGAATTATAATCTAAATTCAAGAAACAGTCTTTATTTTGTACATGTACAATTGGAGCAGAGATATGCTCAGGGCTACACAGTGAGTCATAGATGATGACTGAATTGGCAGTCTTTGGGTTTGAGGGCCAGTATCTTAATCCTTGTAATTTCCAACTGAATCTTGACCTATTTTATAAATTTGAGATATGCACAGGGGTGGACAAAATAATGTTAAAAACCATGTAAAACAGGAGCTTGATGTTGAAGGAGCCAGATCACAATTACAAACGTGAGTCCTATTAGGAAGGCTGCCATTTAGAAATATGTGTTGGCTATAAATAGGTCTTACAATTATAATTTTAAATTTTCAAAACAACATTAGTAAAATATGTCAGAGTTCAAAGAGTGGGTATATTTGGTCACAAAATGTATAAAATTATTTTGAGGTGGAGCATTCTCAAAAGAAATGACAGCATATGCAAAAAATGGACAAACTTCATCAGCAAAGAGAAACTGTGGTCACATGTCGTAGTTCACCAACAGGGAAGAACGAACAATTCACAGGATATTTGCTAAATGCCTTAAAAGCATGGCTTCAGACATGACCACTGAATTGAATCAGCTCCTCAACAAAAATTGCACGTTGTGAGCTTCAAAAAGCTTTTAGAAATGTCTGTGATAAGGCTGATGTATAACCTGGAGCAAGGAGCATAAAATCTAGACCCCTGAGCAATGAAAAAAAGGTCTGACGGCATCGTCATTCCTATCTCCTTTCATGTAGCTTATATTTGGATAAAGTCAAAAGATGCCATCAAACCTGCAGTGTTAAGCATGGTGAAGAATCTATAATGATATTGGTTACCATCTGCTGGGAGTCAGAAGTGTTCCATGTTGACTGACTTTCCGTGGGCAGGGAGTTTGAGGCAATTTTACAGGAGCAGGAACACCTTATGGTAGAAATACTGCTCATTCATGTTACTGTTCCAGGATGATAATGCCCCCATACACACCACTAAATAAATTGAAAAGTAGTTTCCAGTATTAACTCAACACCTTCCATGGCCTTGTCATTAAATGTTTAGGGGGTGTTCTGGAGCACAGAGTGCAAAGCTAATTTCCTCCTCCTTCATCTTACGAAGAATTGCATGCTTTTCTTACTGAATAATTGGTGCCGTATTCCACTACACACAGTTCAGAACTTGTAAGACAGGAGGACTGAAAGCAAAGGTCTTATTAGGTCCAGAATATACTGCATTTCAAATCAAATTAATTGTCATGTACACATAGTACAAGGAAATTTGTACTTGTCTCCTTGGCAAAATACAATATAAAACTAAATAAAGTAAAAAGTAAGCAGTAGTTAACATACTATATATATATATATATATCTACTCTATATATAAAATCCTAAGCCTAAAAGTGCCACGATTTTGAACCTGCCAAATTTCAGCCTTCTACCTACACAGGAAGTTGGAGAATTAGTGATGAGTGAGTGAGTGAGTGAGTGAGTCAGTGAGGGCTTTGCCTTTTATTAATATAGATTATATATATACTCAGCAAAAAAAGAAACGTCCTCTGACTTTCAACTGTTTTTACTTTCAGTAAACTTAATGTGTAAATATTTGTATGAACACTAAAAGAGTCAACACCATAAGACATAAACTAAAAATGTTTCACAATGTGTCCCTGAAAGAAGGGAGGCTCAAAATCAAAAGTACCAGTCAGTATCTGGTGTGGCCACCAGCTGCTTGAAGTACTGCAGTGCATCTCCTCCTCATGGACTGGACCAGATTTGTCAGTTCTTGCTGTGAGATGTTACCCCACTCTTCCACCAAGGCACCTGCAAGTTTCTGGACATTTCTCGGGGGAATGGCCCTAGCCATCGATCCAAATCGATCCCGCGCCAGGGTACAGGCCTCGGTGTAACGCTCATTCCTTCGACGATAAACACGAATCCGTCCATCACCCCTGGTGAGACAAAACCGTGACTCATCAGTGAAGAGCACTTTTTGCCACTCCTGTCTGGTCCAGCGAAGGTGGGTTTGTGCCCATAGGCGGCGTTGTTGCTGGTGATGTCTGGTAAGGACCTGCCTTACAACAGGCCTACAAGCCCTCAGTCCAGCCTCTCTCAGCCTATTGCGGACAGTCTGAGCACTGATGGAGGGATTGTGTGTTCCTGGTGTGACTCGGGCAGTTGTTGTGGCCATCCTGTACCTGTCACGCAGGTGTGATATTCGGATGTACCGATCCTGTGCAGGTGTTGTTACACGTGGTTTTCCACTGCGAGGATGATCAGCTGTCCTTCCTGTCTCCCTGTAGCACTGTCTTAGGCGTCTTACAGTGTGCACATGGCAATTTATTGCCCTAGCCACTTCAGCAGTCCTCATGCCTCCCTGCAGCATGCCTAATGCACGTTCACGCAGATGAGCAGGGACCCTGGGCATCTTTCTTTGGGTGTTTTTCACAGTCGGTAGACAAGTCTCTTTAGTGTCCTGCGTTTTTAGAACTGTGACCTTAAATACCTACTTTCTGTAAGCTGTTAAGGTCTTAACGACCATTCCACAGGTGCATGTTAATTAATTGATTATGGTTAATTGAACATGCATGGAAAACATTGTTTAAACCCTTTACAATGAAGATCTGTAAAGTTATTTGGATTTTTAAAACATTATTGTTGAAATACACAGTCCTGAAAAAGGGACGTTTCTTTTTTTGCTGAATATATGTATACATATAATTAGCACTGATTATGGAAGATCCCTTGCAAAAGGTCTAACAACCAGCATTATATGTTACCACAGGGCCACGAGTGAGCTGGACGTACTGTATCTTTATATGGACGCCTCTAGCTTGTGAAAGTAAAATGTCCACAAACTCTTCAAAAGCAGCAGACACATTATCACAATGCATTGGATTTAAATCTAATAGTTTTAATGTTTAAGGAATTTTTTTTATTGTTTTTGTAAGTGTCCACTAATTTAAATTTGTGCACCTTTCCCCACAGTAACTGTTCGAGATAGAAGGAACAGCCTATTAGTTGTGCATATTTGTTGATTCACCCATAAAAACCTTTTGACTGATACTCTGTATATGACTGCCTCTGACATCTCACCCAGTGCTATTGATACAGGGTCCACACCTCTTCCCACCATCCTTCAATTCATTTAGTGGGTTTAAAAATTTTATGATATATGCTATATTTGTTCAGGTAATTAGCACAGTGTATGTTGCTACCTCATAACTTCAGAAACCTGAATTTTCATTATTTTTTGTATAACTCTCTTTATTTGTTGCACAAATTGTGTAAATTGAAATTAATAGTAAATTTGAATCTTGGCGTGTGACTGTCAGTGTGGAGTTTCAATGTTCTTCCATTATCTTTGTGGTGGGTTTAGTTATTGTTATTGGATATTTGGCTGACACCTTATTCAAAACTGCCTTACAAGATCATAATACAGTACAGTGTTTTCCATATTTTTACTACCAGAATGATAGTGGGTTTAGTGACTTACTCAGGATCACATAGTGAGGCACAGGAAAGTAAATCAATACTACTGAGGTTTAAATTGATATGCTTTAGCCCCTGGACCACACTGCTAGCCAGTTCTTCTTTCCTAAATTTATTCTAAAGAACACACGAAAAGCTAGTAGGCAGCACTAAATGGTCCACTGTGAAGCATTGGCTTCCTGTCCAGTGATAGTTTCTTTCTTTGACCAGGAAATCCAGAAATCCACATCAGCATGGGTAGGACATACAAACCTCTCACATTTGAAGGAGTTGGGATTCAAACCCAGTTTTAACAACTATGAAGCCAACTCATTGTTCACTACATCACTGGGCCACCCACTGCTTTGTATCCTCCATTTTGATTTAAATAAGAGGGCAAACATTAGCAAGAATTCTGCTGTACTAGTGAGCTTCAATATAGCAAATAAAACTGAAACTTCTTGAAGAAAGTATTTCATTGCACAACAATGAATAATGTCATTGCATCCTCCCTTGCTCCTTTCTTATGGTAAATAAACGTTGATTGATGTCTAGCGGTTGGAAGCACTGTGGTTTATATACTAGACTTGAATGCCAAAGGTTCCTTGGTTCAGTTGTAACGGTGTCACTCCGTGCCAATCCCGTTACCTCCCCTGAGCTCTAAATGTAAAAAGGAAGAAAAACTACGCCTGGCGGAACATTTAGCAGTGTTCTCACACTTGGTTAACTGTACTACTGAGCATTGGAGCATTTTAAATTTTTCTTTATTTACTTCATCAAACATGGAGATATCACATTTTTGGTTAAACTATTTGTTACAATAATTCATATTTGAAAACAACATTGGCAGTAGAATTTAATTACATATATTTCTAGAATATAAAATATATATGTTTTCTGATAGAATTTTTGAAAAATCATATAGTTAAATACCCAGTCAAAATAAGCTTATGGGAGCCGAAATAGCTTTTATCTGCACCAAAATCACATTGATCTGGCGTACTATTATCAATTTTTGCTGATGCAGAGTTTATGACTAATTGTACTTTCATAAATCTAAAAATGTTTTAAATAAGTATCCAATGATGAGTTAAAATCTACAGCATTTTGAAGTCTATGTGTGCACATGCTCCAGCATCTGGCATGATTGGCAAGAACCCCACAGCATGGGCAACTCTGCTGCCATTTACATGACCTGTTTTTGAGATTTTTTTAGCTATCAGATGGAAAATATATAAGTTGAAATAATTTCTCTCAAGGTAAATTTCAAAATGTGTAGTAGTTAATACGCAATGTTTCCCTGTTTTAAGGTTTTAGAAGGTTTTGATAATTTCTTTCAGCTTTTTAAATGGGATTTTATATATTTTTTTTAAATTTGCACAGCACACTTATATTTGGACATATCTCAGTGTAATTTTAATCACAATGGTCCTGTTCAAAAGAGTGACATAACGAAGGAGTGAAACCTCAGATATAAATTTTAAAGGAGTGACAACCATCCAAGTGGTACGTGAGGTGACAACGATTTTTTTTGGCGAGCGTTCTTTCAGTTGTGTGTGGTAGGTGAGGCAACAACGATTTTTTTGCCGAGCGTTCTTTAGCTGTGTGTGGTTGGTGAGGCGAAAAACGATTTTTTTGGTGAGCGTACTTTCAGTTGTGTGTGCTATGTGTGGCGACAACGATTTTTTTGGTGAGCGTACTTTCAGTTGTGTGTGTTAGGTGATTCGTTATGTCACTCCAATAAAATGTCACTCCTTTAATATGGTATTTATGTCACTCCTTTGTTATGTCACTCCTATGAAGTGTTACTCCTTCAATACAGACCGAGTGACAAAATTCTTTGTAAAGTAAACCTCTGTTTGGATGGGATAAGCTTTCAGGAGATATGTCTGTAAAGTCACTGTTACCACACAACATCGGTAATTTCTACCATGGATTTGTACAGGATACTTCTGGAAGAATTTACAAAGATAGGCATGCTTTAATGGTTACGCAATGTTTTCACTTCAAAACAGCTGCACGCGTTGTAGCTACATAACTATTGCTCCTTCAATAACAAGAAAAGAATCATGGCTGCAACCAAGGTAGGAAAGGGCCACAACTAGAGCAGGACTGAAACTGTGTATCTCGTCTCAGTTTGGGGTTATTGGCACTATCGTACCCATTTTTTGGAAATGGTTTGGTATGACATATTTAAAGAGTTGTGTGAAAAATGTCCTTATGTCAAAATGCCTAGAAACAGGAAGTGTTGCAAATGTACTTGAAACAAAAGGACAGGGACTGCATCAAGCACGGCAAACCTCTAAAATTCCAGAGGAAATGCTGTTTTCACAGGAAATGACAGATTTGTACTGACATGTTGATTTACACGAGTCTAGTTTAACCTGGGGTTATTTTTGATAGAAATTTTAGAAGTTTAAAAGCTTCATAATCTGTGTATGTTTGAGAGGATAGAAAAAGGTGGTTGTCATGTAGAGGTGCAGCAGATAAAGCTGTTCTGTCTTAATACACAGTATTTATTGTTTGTAAAATGTTCAGGATTAAAACACTTAGAGATTTGTACATAGATAACGTCATTGCATCCTACAAACAACACTTCAAGTTTAACTTCTCATTAACACAGCTTTCCCACTACTTTCAAATCAGAAAGTTTGCTAAACAGAACCTGCCCAATTTTCTTTACCTCATACCTATTTGTATTCCAAAAGAACTGTTGATCAGCCTTGAAAACTCAGATACCATCTCTACAAATATAAAAATATTTTAAAGTCCCTTTCTTTCAAAGATCCCAGGATATGGTGGGGAAAAGACCTTTCATTTAATATTTCAGAAAAGGAGTGGAAAGCAGCCATGCATAGAATATACTCTAGCTCCCTATGCGCGAGTGCATTTACCTTGTTTAAAATTGTCCAAAATATTTCCAGGGTTCAACCTGTGAATGTTGCAATCTATCTCCAGCCTCACTAAGTCACATACAGTATTTTGGGTGTGCACCAAATTAACAACATTTTGGAATGCTCGGAGACAACCTTGGTGTTATGACCCCTCCTAACTCATTACCAGTAGTGTGTGGTAGACTCCCAGATGGGCTTAAAGTAGAGAAGGACAAAGAAACTGTAATTGCCTCTACTTCACTACTAGCACGTAGACCTATCATGCTCAGTTGGAAGACTCCCACCCTACCTCTTTTAAGTCATTGGGTAGGCTCATCCACCTGCATGTCTCTGAGCTTACCCCATAACAGGAATAGCTGGATGGTACACATTATAAAATTTTTGTATTTCTTTGACACTATATTTATCTGGAAGACCTCAGATTTTCTCTCCATTGTTGTCGGAGCAGCCAACAATTTTACATTAAGATTTAATCAGATTTTAACTTTTAGAATATGTCTTTCAAAATGTTATATTTAAGAAATATAAACTGCAGCTAGGTACAGATCCTTTACAACCAACAGTTAACAGAAGAATGGCAACTGTTGCCATTTTAAGTTTGCTTGATTTGGACTTTGCTGTTTATGAAGGGTATTGAGCCACCACAAGCCTATTTGGGCAACATTTTTAATTACTAACAGTTGTAATACCATTCAGTTATTCCTGTTATTTTTGAATACTGTATGACTCACTTTTACAAAATATTTTAATTAACAATAATGTGATAACTGACTCTTTGATGAAGTAACTAAAAAATTTTAAATTGACTGAATTTAATGCCATGCAGACATTTTCTGTCTTGTCTGTTTTATGTAAATCTAAATATTTATGGAAAGAAATATTCATGTAATTGTAAAAGTCTTGGGATTGTGTTTCCTATAGAAAGTCACTATATACAATAAAGGATAGCTGTTTGTTACCTTTACACATGCACTGGACATCAAATGTTTAGAATTATCCTCATCATTCTTGAAATATAAATTATAAGAAAACTCTGCTGTAGGGCTCCTGAAACCTTCATTACAGTTGGCATTGACAAATCGAAGCATATACAGTATCTCAGGGAGTAAGAATGAAATCTCTGCAGAAGGGCATTCTTTCACCCAAGCAAGCCAGAAATGGTTAAGGTGGCCAACAAAAGCACTGTTTATTTAATTTTTTTTTTAAAAGGCAACATGTTCTATTGTTTTGCTTTGACTTTCTACCCCAAATAAATCATCTATGACAGGTCAGTGTGTTGAAATAATTAGTGCAGTGCTTCACAGGTCAGTTATCTGGTTATTGTCTAATTTTGTGGCTTAGGCTGTGAAACAGGATTTGGAAAAGCTGATCTATTTGACCGTAACTTCATTTATCATAAGTGCAAAAAAAAAAAAAAAGATTTAAGTCTAAGATAATTTGTTAGAATGGGTTCCTTTCTTTAAATAAATGAACCCTTTACTGTAATTATCGGGCAGCAGGGAAACACTTCTAGAGTATATTTTGCCCTCTTCTGGAGTCAACACATTTTGAACCTTTTAGTGCTGTGCCAATCTTTCATGTGACTTTGCTGCTTTTCTTGTTTAATGGCAGCAGAGAAAATGCTACATTGTTTTTTCTAAAAGAGGGAAGATTTGGGTTAAGATAAAAGCTCAGGCTCAATATGCTTGGAATGGTTCAAAAGTTGTATTCTATTGAGGACTGCTATTCGGTGATCAAGTAACTTCCCCTCCATGGTTGGAACCTGCCTTGCTCCTGATGCCGCTGATATAGGCCCTGGCCCTCTATGACCTTGAACTGAATTGAGTGGATCTAATAATGTTATACATTCATTGAACAGATTATTAGGAATGCTGCAGTAAAACTAAGTAGGGTCTCTCTTTGGTCTCAGTTCTTCATGGCATGGATTCCACAAGTTGTTGGAAACATTCCTTTGAGATTCTGGTCCATGTTGACATGACTGCATCATGTAATTTCTGCAGATTTAGATAGATAGATAGATAGATAGATAGATGCTTTATTAATCCCTAAGGGGAAATTCACAACTTTATTTAATTATTTTATCAGCCGCACATTCATGCTGTGAATGTCCCATTCTACCATTTATTCTTCTATTTATTAGAATGAAATCCATTTACTGAGAAGGCCATTGAAGAACCTTGAACTCAATGCCATGTTGGATATGGCTTTTGCTTTGTGACATGGTGCATTATCATGTTTGAAGTAGCCATTAGAAGATGGGTAAATTGTGGCAATGAAGAGATGCAAATGGTCAGCAACAATATTCAATTAGGGCATGACATTCAATTGAGGATTAGGCATTTTCCTAATGCAAGAACTTTGTTTTTAGGACCCAGTGAGTTCCTGTAAAATGTAGGACCTGGGCCACTTATGTTCCATGTTTTGTGTGTTATGCTCCCACCACACAACATGAACTGTAACCTTTATGTAGAATATGTGATGTGCAAAGAAGAGTGATGTGGTGTGAAGTGAGGTGTGTTCGGAACTCCATGGGGGACAACCACACCTTATTGCTTTGAAACGATTGTAATTTCACAGGGGAGATTATTGGTTTGATGCAGAGCACAGCCTGGAGCACCAGGGAGGTGGCTATGTAGAGTGATGTGGTGTGTAGTGTGGTGTGATCAGGAGTCCAATGAGGACAACCACCCCCACATTAGTGCATTGAAACTATCTTGAGGTGACAAGGGAAATTATTGCTTCAACGCTGTTCTTGTCTTGCATTCCAGGGAGACGGCTGTGAAGAGTGATATAGTATGTAGTGTGGAACAACATCTTCACAGATAACACTCCAAACTACTAAAAGATTTGATAGATGGCACCAGTGCTCGTGATCAAACAGTCAGCACAATTCATTGCCTAAAGACCCCACTCATGATAGTTTCATACCCTAGAGTAACAGCTAATAAAAGTACTAGGAGCTACCTATCAGGAATTACAAATGGCCTGAGTTCCTGTGATGGGAATGCTACAAAAGTTATTGAGTTTCTAAAAAGTCCCTGGGTCTTGAAAATAGTTCCTATGGTGGAAAAGCACCCATTGATTAATATCAACTGGCTCAAAGTGTGCTAAAAAAACATTCCCCAAACCGTTGGTCCTCCATCTGCCTGGACTATTGACACAATACTAAATCTATCATCTATGTGCCTCAGGAGAAATCGAGGTAAAATCTAAAGACTGTTGTGCATGAAAATCCAGGAGTTCAGCAGTTACAGAAACACTCAGACCAGCCAGTCTAGCTAACTAACAATCAAGCCATGGTCAAAATGATTGAGATCACATTTTCCCCTGCATTCTGAATTGTCACATGAATGTTAACTGAAGCTTCTGGGGCCTCATGTATAAACGGTGCGTACGCACAGAAATGTTGTGTAAGAACCTTTCCACGTTCAAATCGCAATGTATAAAACCTACACTTGGCGTAAAGCCACGCACTTTTCCACGGTACCTCATGCCTTGTCGTACGCAAGTTCTCCGCTCGGTTTTGCAAACTGGCGGCACCCAGCTTCAAAGCAATGGTACTGTTCTTGCGTTATTACTCATTATTTTCATGACGCGGCTTTATAAATACACAGAAACTAACCGCATATTGTTTATTAGTGTAATGCATCTGATTGTAATTAACTCGTAACAATATAATGGTCCAGGGAACAGCTATAGTATTCCAAATACCATAACTGCTTTAGTGTTGTTACTCTCACTTCTCCTTCTTCTTCTTCTTCTTCTTCTTCTTCTTTCAGCTCCTCCCGTTAGGAGTTGCCACAGCGGATCATCTTTTTCCATATTACTCTCACTGCACGACTCGGAGTATTTATATCACTGTATCTGAGTGTGAATCACAGCAGCAGCTGATCGGAAAGAGAATTATCGGTATACAGCTTTAAGGACACGCTGTCTCAGCCACTGCAAAACATTTTAAAGCCTTTCCTGTATGAACCTTGCTGTTCAGAAACAGTTTAATCCCAAGAACTTTAAATGCACTCAATCAATTGCACCTTGTAGAACGGTTTGTACTTATAAGTACAATCACCCCACTGTAAACTTGCACTACAGTTATAATATCTCACAACCTGGGTCACTTTATAAAGCACGTATTTACATATGATGACGATATCATTTTTAAGGTGAAATACAGCAAAATATGTTTGTTAAATTATACACATAAAACTTTAACTTCATTTAAATAATCTATATTCTTCACTGGGAGTGTCGTGATGGATAGAATAATTAAACATGTACTACGAAGATATTTCAATGTTCTTCAAACGTTTTGAAGAATCGGCGCTAAGCTTACAGATGGCTTAACGTCTATTACAGAGCTGATTGTGTGGCGATCGGTTACTTGTGGAAAGAAAAGCAAGGACTCTTGGGGCGGCCACGCCAATATATATTAAATATAAAACAGAAAGAGAAAATAACAACACAGCTAAAAATGCAGCGACAAATTTCGACAAAAGATAAATGCTTGTCATGAGCACGAGGCTGCTGTGCAGTGTTCGCATCGGACGTGGCCATCCACCGTGATAAGCTACCTTACTGACATTGCCGACGAAGTTGCCACCGATTCTTCCTCTGCCCAGTGCCACCACAAGCCTAGAGCCGCCCCTGAGTACTGCTGCAATAAATTATTTCATCGAAGTGAAACACATGTTAATAATGTGCTTTAACTCCTATCATCATGAAAATGACATCACATATATATCTCAGTATTTTAGTTATTCAGAGAGCTGTAATATCACGAATTAATGTGACTTCTTTTTTATTTCCGGCACTGTGCGATTTTGTGAATGTGAGCTTTCAAGTTTCTCCAACACGCTATGTCACTCGATCAACTTCATTTTGTTGATTATACCACGGTTTATTTGAACAAATACAGTAGTATGTTTTTCCTTTGCCTCCACTTGGTATTCGCTGAAATTCGTATATTTTCCCCGTGCTTTTCCCATTGTCTTTTCTCAGAAGGCTGCGCTTAAGGGCGATTTATATTGATTTGCATATTCAAATAGGCGTAATTCTGGGAGGATTTGGGGTGTTACATAATGCGCGTGCACGAGCGTTAGTTTTCACGCTGATCGGGATTTATGTAACGAAAGAACGTGGAAGTTGGAGTACGCACAGATTCCTGCATCTTGATTTTTCTGTGCGTAAACACATTTCGGCTTTTGTGCTTACGCCATGTTATAGTGCGAGTTCTACGCACGGCGTTATACATGAGGCCCCTGATCTGTATCTGCATGAGTTTGTGCATTGTATTGCTGCCACATGATTGGCTGTTTAGATAATTAGATGCAGAAGCAGCTGTACAGGTGTTCCTAATAATTTTTTAAATGAATATATTGTGTAATATTAATGTTGCTGATGTTATCTTTATTTGTTTAAAAAAAAGTCACTTGCATAATAACAGACGTGTGCTAAACCCAAGAAGTCGAAAAACCTGTAGATTATTTAAGTGCTTCTAATATGGCGGAGTGGTGGTTCTGAGGTTAGGGACTTGCACTGGCAATCGGGAGGTTGCAGGTTCGATTCCCGTAAATGCCAACAGGGACTCGGCTCTGTTGGGCCCTTGAGCAAGGCCCTTAACCTGCAATTGCTGAGCGCTTTGAGTAGTGAGAAAAGCGCTATATAAATGCAAATAATAATAATTATTATTCTGAATGAGACGCAAATAACATTTTCCAGCCTGCTTAATCCAATTCTGTTTGGGGGGACAGAATCAATAATAGCTTCACGTATAGGTATGAGTCATCCAGTCTATGTCATGGACCACTCATGCACACCCCTAAAGGGCCAATTCTGAGTCCCAAATAATCTAAGAGACTCACAGAGGCGATCACCAGGCACAAAAAAAATCAAACTGCAGCAGCACTAATCACTTGGCTACCATGCCACCCAGAGACACCTTAAACGTCTGTTCAGCAATATGTTCTCTATACATTTATAGGACTTAATGATGATCATTTATGCTTTCTGGCCTTGATTTGTTCTTTAAAGTTAAGTTTGGGCAAGATTTCCATATTATTAGATATTGCCTATTTATTATGCAGGTGTTACACACTACCTGAAAACTTGGTTGTTAAATCTCTCAGCCTAATGCTTGCCCAACAACACCTACACACACCTCAAAACAAGCAAACATTAGAATAGCTTTTAATGCTGGCTTAACTTAAAAAAATCTAAAACAGCTGTGCAGGCACCACATCAAAATCATCAAACAATAACCTTTGGTACCACATAAATAAGTGTAGGTTGCTGGTCTGCCGCTCAGGTTTGTCTCTTTTTGAAAGGCTACACGTCACAATGGTAAGCCATGAAGCCACAAACCATCACCTATTTGTCATTTTATTCAAATATTATTTACAATATTTGTTCAGATAGTAATACATATACATAAACACATACATATAACTGTATAATCAGTCTATTTTTAAAACAGTGATGAGAACTTTGCCATGATGGTGAAGCCGGCCTGAAAACACAGCATGCACATGTAGCACACTAGCTCAAGTTCACACTAGCACATAGCAGGAGACTAAATGTGCCTAATGCTGCAGGCTGTATGGGTTTGCTGCAGCTGATCACTGCTGTTTTCTCTATCTGGATCATTGATCAAAATTTAATTGTTTAATTAACTATAGTCAATATGCTATTTAAGAGCTTTTTAATGCCCTAATGGGCTTGGTTATTTGATTTTTTCCTCCTCCTTTTATGTAAACTAGAATTTATTTGTAATGTTCTTTCATTATTTCTTTTGAAATGAAGAAAAGGCTAATGATTTTTGCAGCTCATGACAATCACTTATGATATTGTGTTAAGCTTATAAATGTAGAGATGACTTCTGTTGTTAAAGTGAATGATATTGTCATATATTGTGATATCGTTGTTCCACAAGGCAATCTAAGGACCGGGAGATAAACAGAAGTCAAAATTGCAAACCTGAGGTCAAAACTGGGACATCAAAAATACCTAAAGCCTAAACCATGGCACAAATTTAAAGTAAAAAAAAAAAAGAAAATAAAACAAGTACTGTACTAAGTTGTTAGAAAAATATCATGAACAAACTATTTCTTTTAAGACATCTACAGATTTGGACAGGGAAGTGACCTCTGGGTTTGAACTTTAGTCTCTGTGACCCTTGACGTCATCTTTTAGTGACTGTGGATGGCATCTCCCAGTGTGAAAGCAAATTGACTTTGTGCAAGGATGTATAATAAATAATAAACACTAAAAAACAAGCTTCAGAATTGTTTAAATAACTCTCAGAAACATATCAGGAGCTTCAATTTGTGGAAAATGGTGGCAAACATCACAATTCACCATGACATATTGCTAAAAATTATTAATCATTTTGAATATAAAGTGTTGGACACTGCACAACAATAGACATTATTTAATACTATTTTTAACTTCTAACTATACCCAGAAAAACATTTTTTTACTAGTAGCAGACAACACAGCAGCACATCGGTTAGTATTCAGCCAGACAATCATTTTAACTCAAATTCACTTAGACAGATTCTTAAATTAATGCAAAAGACTCTTAAAGTCAACATGTAAAGTTCTTGCATCTGCCGGCTTGTAGGTAAGTTCGTTTTATTAAAATCTAATAGTCTTGCTCTTGATGGAAGTAGAGTGAACAGAGGTTGGACAGGGTGTAACAGATCACATTGGTTCGTTATAGTAAAGATCTTATACACTGTAGAGATTTATATAAAGTTTGTGACATTTTGAGTAGTTTGTGTTAGTGATGGTTAAGTGTCAGGAAATGTGTCTTCCATAACATAAAATTCTCAAGTATGCTTATTCAGTTTAGCCAATCCTGAGAGCACTGGGCACAAGGCAGGGTGTGAGTCCATTGCAGAGCCCTCTCAAATCCATGGCACTAATTTACAGTTACCATTTAACTTAACCTGCACATCATTGGGATGTCTGAGTAAAATGTAGCAGACACAGGTAATTTGCACATGACCAGTTGTGAGATTTGAACGCAGGCCACAGGAGCTGTGAAGCGGCACTACTGTATACTACCTTATATAACTCCAGTTTCTAACTTGCCTGTTCTGATGGCATCAGGGGGTGCATTTCATTGGAATGCTGGAAGAAAACTGAAGTACGCAGAGGAATGGTCACACAGAGAGAACAAACTCCACACAGATGACTGTCTGTCTGTCTATCCTGATAGTCTTGATAGATACAGAGAGAGAGAGGCTACAACAGAGACATGACATCCAGAGCCTGTCCTGACAGCAATAGGTGCAAGAAGTGAAACAGGCCTAGACACGGTGTCAGTTTTATTCCAGTATTCCTAGTAGTATAATTTTTTTCAGAATGGATCTGTCCAGTTCAGGGATTCAGAGGGTTAGTGCTTGTCCCAACAGGAGTCAACCTTGGATATGTCTGACACTCGCACTTCCTCTTTCAAAGTCAAGCTGAACAATCTGATTGCGCTGAGGGACTGGATACACACACACACACACAAACACACACACAGACCTTAGTGTTTTATTATATGGTAAACAAAAGGTGCATAATTGCTTTGGGGAACGTGACAGATAGAAGAAGGCAAAGTTCAGCAAAGTTACTGGGTGTCAATTGCCCATTTCTAATCTATACTAACCAGCTGTTTTCTGCGTCAGATTTTCATTGTTGGGAATATCTCTTGTCAGAAATGCTTCTTTTACGGAGGCGAGTTTGTCAGTGAATGCCAGATAATGGTGCTGTAGCTTCCTTATATAGGACCTGGGGTGAAAGCTGTGAGATTTCCATGCAAAAACCGGACGTTACGTCAGAAGTCATCATACCAGAGCCTTGTGGTTGCTCCCTGTGTATAGTTGTCTGTCTGTCTGTCAATCTATCTATCTATCTATCTATCTATTTGAACATCTCCTGAGGCATGGGTCATATCCCCGGCTACAGGACAGTTTATTCCTTAACACCATATAGATTGCACATATTTAACTTGCTTTTTAACTTTTTTTATTACTTAAAATTCTCGTACATCTTCATGCCTTCACTTTTTATTTTTACTCTACAAATGTGTGTGCCATATTTTCAGGTGTGAATATCAGTTTGTTAAGGATATAAATAACTGGCTCAGCATGGTCTTTCTCTTTATTGTGCCCATACAAAGTGCAGTTACATAATTTTTCAATGTGCTTAGTGAACTCAAAAGTGTAAATTGAGCCAGGCGACATTTTCTAAAATGTATTTGGTCATTTGCAAATGGCTGGAGCCGAAGGACTTTACTGTTTTGATATATAAATCATCACGTATAAATCATGTAACAGATTGTCCTAAGTTAATAAACCAGTACAGAGATTCTCCGAGGTAGAAGATTAATATTCTGTAAATATGGGTCATGCTGTCCTCAACGTTTATTTTCCTAACACTTCACTGATGGAATCAGTGTGGCTTATTGAGGCTGTATTTGTCATCATTGCCAAAAGAGAAGAATTATACTACTGCATGTGAAGTTTTTACATAACTGCCAGCTGCCGTATGAAACAAAAATGAACTGAATGTACATATTTCACATTGTGCCTCTGTGGTGGATTCAGACAAATCCAGCACTTTGCTGCTAAGTGTACGCTCACCCTCTGGAACGTGAACCCTGGTCCTAATATTTACCCTTAAAGAAACATGGTCTTAGCCAATTAGACTGAAGGAGAATTTGTTCTAGCTGACATGACTGTTTGAGCTATAAACGTTGCATGGTGCTGGGTTCTTCTCAGTGAGATGTCAGAGGTAGGTCAGAAATTCACCAGCTCTCCTTACGATACAGTAGATTTATACTCTTCTTTCCATTAATTAGCCAAGGGCAAGCATTTTAATATGGCATGCCAAGTCTTTTTAGCTGCAGGATCATTGCAGTGAGAGGTCTGAAGCAGGGCTGAGATTTCACTGAGCGGTTTACTTATCTGCCCTTTTATTACCAAGCTGCACACAATTTCCACAAAGCGCTAGACATCAGTGGTAATCACTGCTGCCCCACAGCACCTTGATATGGGGTGTGAACTCTAGAGGGCACTATTGCTCCTCAAACCCAACAGACAGACACAGAGGGCACAGGTTAAAAGCACCAAGAACGTTGTATTCCTTTTCTTTTCTTCACAGTGCTCTCCACCACCACAGCCACAAGTAATAAACAATTACACAGCAAATATACTATACTTTTTCCTTTATCTTTCTTTTTCTTTGTCCTCCACACCTCCCATCAAACACTGTCCACCTTCCACCAGACTCTTGCTCACTTCTGCTCGGTCCTTTTATATTGGCAAACCTGGAAGTACTTCTGGGCTTCTGGTCATATGGACTGCCAGCACTTCAGGGCTGGGCGAAAACCTTGTTTTTTCTAAATTCACAGCACCCCCTGGCGGCACCCAACAGGGCTGAGATACTGAACTCCAAGTTTCACAATTCCGTATGTGTAATCCACACTCCCGGGAAGCTGCCAACTAGTGTTTTGAGGAGGCAGTGCCCTAAAAAAAGCTGCCTTCCCCCATCCTTCAATATCCAGGCCTAGTTGGGCTGCCGGCTGTCCCTTACAGGGGTTTGAAGCCTTGTCCTGGCATCATTGCCTGTGTTGAGTCTGCATGTTCTCTCTGTATTGGCTGAGGCATTGGATCTTTAACTCCAGGGCTAGCAGTGCAGTTCTGTTATCTGACTCGCTGTGTGAACCTAAGGAACTCACTTATCCTCACATAGGCTTCACAATTGGGAAGGTACAGTTTACCTTTCACATACCCAAGACATTCAGGTTTAGTTAGCTTTAGTTAGGTTTTAGAACATTAAATGGCGTATGGGTGTATGCATTAGTGTATCCTCAGTGGACTCCTGCTGAACATCCAAAACTGCTGAGATAGACTACAGTGAGCCTCAATTGGGCAAGGCGGGTACACAAAAAGGGAAGATGGAGGTAGAAATCAAGCAAGGTTTTGGTGACGTTGTTTGACTAAGCAGAGGGACAAGCCATGACAATCCTTGATCTTAAATTTCAGCTGCACCATGAAAAGTGTGCAATGTTAGTGGCGCAATCCTATATTGAAATAGCGAGGTTAGCTGCCTTGCACTGTTCAGGTGATAAAATTGAGTCAGCTCAACTTGACCAAAGTTTATGTCCTCTTTGTTTGAAATGTTGCTACCTCTGTAAAGTTCAGCATGCAAGTTAACGTTTTTCTGTGGCTACCTACAGTCAGCAAAATTCAAGAGTCTTTGAACTTTTACCTGTCTGGCTGATTATGCAAAGAATAATAAAAAAGTATGTTTTTTGTGTGCATTTCCTTCCATTCTTCTATCCATTTAATGGACCATCTTAAAGAGTTTGTATTGTTGTATTTTGTTTTGTATTTTTCAAGACATTCCTCACAAAATTGTGTCCTAAAGTGAAATGTTTTCTTTACATTTTAAAAAAATACATAGCCAGTTCTGGGATTTTACATTGAACCCCATTGGGCATGGGACATAAAGCATAAAAACTTATCAAACTGGTCAATTTTTCACACCGAGACAGTTGACGAATATTGATCTTAAAAATCACTTACACCTTAACACCAGCAAGACCAAGGAGCTGGTGGTGGATTTTAGGAGGCCCAGGCCCCTCATGGACCCTGTGAACATCAGAGGTGACTGTGCAGAGGGTGCAGACCTTTAAATATCTGGGAGTGCAGCTGGATGACAAATTGGACTGGACTGCCAATACTGATGCTCTATGTAAGAAAGGTCAGAGCAGACTATACTTTCTGAGAAGGTTGGCATCCTTCAACATCTGCAGTAAGATGCTGCAGATGTTCTACCAGACGGTTGTGGCGAGTGCCCTCTTCTATGCGGTGGTGTGCTGGGGTGGCAGCATAAAGATGAAAGACGCCTCACGCCTGGACAAACTTGTTAAGAAGGCAGGCTCCATTGTAGGATTAAAGTTGGACAGTTTAACATCTGTGGCAGAGCGACGGGCACTAAGCAAACTCCTGTCAATCATGAAGAATCCACTGCATCTACTGAACAGTGTCATCTCCAGGCAGAGGAGTAGCTTCAGTGACAGACTTTTGTCACTGTCCTGTTCCACTGACAGACTGAAGAGATCGTTCCTCCCCCACACTATGCGACTCTTCAATTCCACCCGGGGGAGTAAATGCGAACATTAATTTTATTTTAATTCTTTTCATTTTTATTACTATTTAATTTAATATTGTTTCTTTGTATCAGTATACTGCTGCTGGAGTATGTGAATTTCCCCTTGGGATTAATAAAGTATCTCTCCATCTATCTATCTATCTATCTATCTATCTATCTATCTATCTATCTATCTATCTATCTATCTATCTATCTATCTATCTATCTATCTGCATCGCGTGATTATATGCACATTATTAAATAGCCTATACATGTCATTCTTGAAGACAAAAGCATCAAGATTCAGCCAAAAGAAGACCAGCAGTCCTCACTACCTCAGGGCTGGTGCTCTTCTGAAATAACCTTTCACTGTCCCAGAGTGTGATTTCATATCACAACGCGTATTTATGTCATAACTAACACAAGCGAATAGAAAACATCCTTACATTGAGAAAAATAGTACCAGGTATAGGTGATAAAATATTTCTTTTGTCACAAACGTGTCGGAAACACAGAAGGCATGTTTTTTTAATAGAAACTTAAAGAGGAGATGTTCAATTTTTTATGCTTTCATTTTTCATTTGAACCATGTGACTCATAAGGTTCATTGTAAAACACCAGAGCTAAGTATGTTGCTATGTATTTTTTAAAATTTGTAGAAAACCTTTAACTTTAGAACACAGTTTTGTGGGCCAAATATTAATATACCGTGTTTGTGAAAAAATAACTTTGAAGATAAAGAGATACATTTTTAATCCAGTTGTTTGCATGTTTTTGTTTTTTGCTTTTGTTCATGTTTAATGCAGCTGCAGTCCAAATCCTGAAAGGTTACAAAAGCAAAGCAGCCTACCAGTTTCCATTTGGTCACATTCATCAATATGGAATCAGAACATTGAAGCAGTGCTGCCTGGAGATCAGAAGCAGATAATACTAGATTACCTAAAGAAAAAAGCAGCATTGCACAAATATGGACAGGTGGAAAAATACAGAAAAACACATAGAACCAGGACAAGTGCCTAGATAACCAGGTCATTTTCCCAATGACATTCACTCACACAGGCTTGTTTAAAGCTAACATGGCGATCTTTTGGGTGTGGTAGTTTGGACGAGTAGGGATCCCTCAGATGCAAACTCCACAAAAATAGTGACCAGGCCAGGATTTACCCAGGAGTAGCGGTTGTGCCATTATGTTGCCCATTTAGCAATCATCCCAATGATTAATATGCATTGTTTGTATCATTTTAGAAATGTTTTCTGTAAATAGGGGCCTGTGTTTAATAAATAAGGATGTTGTCTGCAAGGACTGATGAATGTTGAAAGACTGTCTGTAAAACTCTTTTTACAGTATTATTACTCTGTTAAGCTTGCATAAAGACCACAATGCAAAGCTCACGTGTTGTCAGAGACAGAAACGCAGTTATGCTTGTGTTGGTCATTTGTTCAGCGTTTTGATATTCTATTAGGATGCCTATTTTGCCTCACTTCTGCCACCGGTCTCTCCTCAAAATTCACCATTTTGGATCAGGTAAAATATCGAGCACAGCATTGTGATGATGGGGCATGTTCCTGCTTCTGATATTATTTTTTCCATGTGGCCTTTGCACACTTCAAGTACAAATCAGGCTTAAAACAGATAGATACAGCAGTTAGATGGACAGTGTCAAGCACGTGAGATTAGATTGTGTCTAACTGGGACAGATTTGTTGAATATTATTGGGAGGAATTTCATGGTGACACCACAAACACAAGTTCTGTTTACCCTAGAGTGGAGATGGACCACCGAGAGGTCCACTGATGTCACTTTCACCAGGAGCCGTGGTCAGCCTACTCCTGTCACTTTTGCTCCACTACTTAAAGCCCCCAACTACTGTATCTGAAGAGCTTGTCACTCCTGACCACATTCACAATGACTGATTGTTGGAAGAGCATGGTGGCTTTAAAATCCGTACTGACCCCTACTCTCTCTTCTGTTTCTTTTCCCGGTTTTCTGTGGTGACGATCTGCGCCATCACCACCTAATCAAAGTACCGTGATGTCCTACATTGAATGATTAAAAGCCAGAAGTCTACATGACCATCATCATCAAGTCCTTCCAAGAGAACCCTAAATCCAAAGAGGACTGTTTCATTTATGTTAGGTAGAATGCCCAGAGGGGACTGGGCGGTCCCGTGGCTTGGAACCCCTGCAGATTTTATTTTTTCTCTCTTTTTTTGTTTTTTCTGTCCTCCCTGGCCATCAGACCTTACTCTTATTCTATGTTAATCAGTGTTGTCTTATTCTAATTCTTACTTTGTCTTTTTTTTCTCTTTCTTTATCATGTAAAGCACTTTGAGCTACATTATTTGTATGAAAATGTGCTATATAAATAAATGTTGTTGTTGTTGACAAGACGTCTATACCAAATATTATTTGATCAACTTTCTTAAAGTCCTACTCCAAACTTAACATTATACAGGGATACCAGGTGGTTCTCCAACACTTTATCTTGTCATTTTTTCGATTCATTTACAGTAGATAGATATGAGGATCTATTTATCTGTCTGTTTTGGTGATTCCCGTATTGATCCCATTATGCCATGATATTCTCCGTTAGGCATAGCCTACCACACAATTGTTGGCTGTAGAGCATATCAAACTTAATGACTGCAGTTGTCGGATGTCATCTTATTTTTGGAGATGTTAGATTACCTCTAGGAATCAGATGGGATGACGGATTATACGACTGCCCCATGACTTGGTGACTGTAACCTTAATGTCTGCAGTTGTCAGATCTAATCTCATTTTCAGGATAACTGATTTCATGACTAGGAATCACAGGGAGTGACACATTATATGGCTGACTCACTGTTGACATAACTAGGAGACCCAAAGTATGTTAAGTCCCAAAGACACTTTCAAAAATGCACACTAGGATTTACTATCAAGCTCCAGGTATTAATCCATCCATTATCCAACCCATTTTATCCTAACTACAGGGTCACAGGGGTCTGCTGGAGCCAATCCCAGCCAACACAGGGCGCAAGGTAGGAAACAAACCCCGGGCAGGGCGCCAGCCCACCGCAGTCCAGCTATTAATGAGGGATCTAAATAAAATAAAAACTTTATTTTCACACAAAATGCTCTGTCACACTATGAATCTCCGAAGAGTACAAATGACATAAAGGAGTTGCCAGGAAGGCTATCCCAGACAAAGAAAGTCCTAACGCCAAAATCCAAAGGAAGGTCAGTTAATAGAGCAGAAGGGCGAAAATCCAGAAAATCACAGTAAGTTACGACTTCCTAGCATATCCAAAAGTGAACCGCCAGGAACTGTGGAAGACTCTCCAGATTTATAGGGTGAGGGGCAGTTCTTGTTAGTGATTGGCAGGTAGCCCCACCCACAAAACACATGAAATATAGCACAGGCATGTAAAACAAAGCAAACAACAAACAAAAGTAACATTAGCATACCTCAACGGCTCAAAATTGAAAAAATAAAGTCAGAAAACATGGATTTAAACCCTGGAAATACAACACTCACAACCTATAAGCACAATATGATATTTTCAGAATATCCCAAGCTTAATACATTTTAACAGACAACTTATCGGGTAAACCTATTTTTGTGTGCACTGCACGTCCAGCTGAGTGCTCATTGGTTATCTACAGTTGTACAAAAGAACCTAAATGTACCTGTTTGATTTTGACATGGCTTGTTGCAGACCAATACGGCTAAGATGTCACGCTGCATGACTGGCAGTCACAGGCACACAACATAACAATCCTCGACTCGTTAAGATTATGTAAAAGAAAGGAAACTGCTTGAAGATGTAGGCCTACCCTGGTACCCAGTGATCAATACAGCAAGATCGCAAAATGGATGGACAGCTGAATTAATATTTCAGGAATTTAACACCAATATAAGAGTCAGGCAGCTGATAAAAGACTGGGAATAAAATAAAAATTAAATATACAAAGGTATTTGTGGTCGGGTGCAGGAAATTTGGAACATCATGCACATCGTCCCGTTTAATGCTGGCTCAAAAGTCACATCTTTAGATAACAAAGCAAAAAAAGCCTTTGAGCAAAACTATAAATAACAAGCTTTTAGGCTGTTATGCTAAAGGTTGATCACAGGAGTTCCATCCGGTGGGTTGGTTGTTGTGCAAATGATGGGCAGCGTGAATTCTTATGGTGCACAAACTGAAGCCCTCACTGGGGCACAAACTGGAAGGGGCGGGACTAAATGCCCTCATTGGGTGGTTAGGCAGGATTTGAATGCGGTCTCTGGAATCCTTTGTCAGCAATTAAAGTATTTAAAGTAATTAAACCATGCAGTTCCCTCTGGAAACCAAACTGAAAAACGGATCCATCCATCCATTATCCAACCCCCTATATTCCAACTACAGGGTCACAGGGGTCTGCTGGAGCCAATCCCACCCAACATATGGTGCAAGGCAGGAAACAAACCCGGGGAGGGTGCCAGCCCACTGCAGGGCATGCACACACACGACACTTTAGAATTGCCAATGCACCTAAACTGCATATCTTTGGACTGTGGGAGGAAACCCACACAGAGAACATGCAAACTCCACGCAGGGAGGACCTGGGAAGCGAACCCAGGTCTCCTAATTAAGAGGCAGCAGTGCTACCCACTGCGCCACCATGCCACCCCTAAAAAACTTAATGAGCCCAAAAAATACTTTATAGGTAAAACTATTTCCTAATTTGCTTTATATTTAATTAGACTCAAGCCTTCTTAATAACTAAACTATTTTAGATGTGCTCTAATGTGCCGGCTAATAGATAGCCAACAGTTTCTGTTTTCCTGCACTTTCCCTTTTTATCTCTAACTGTGGTGCTTTATTTGTTTGTTGGATTGTTTTACCAGCCTCGAAATGAAAAGCAAAATGGGCAGAACTGTCACTGCATGAGAGGCTCCTCTTTTAGGTTTATTTCATCTGTGTTTATGACTGCTCTTTTATAATTGTCCTTTTTAAGATGCAATTTAGAATCAATTAAATTGGCAAGTACTTAACAGGAAAGTAATTTAAAAAATCAAGATGGAAATCAATAAAGAAAATGAATAGTCTGTGCATCAAAGGCAATAAGAGCAATACACTTCATTAAAAATTCCTTGCCGAAGTTAATCACGCACTGAGGTGTATTTTTTCATTTGCCTGATAAAAAGCCTAAACAAGCCAGCCAAGTTAACAAGGAGTTCAGTTAAAGGCAGCAGCCTGAGGTTTTTAATTAATCATTAATGGAAGCTTCAGAAGAGCTGTTGTTATCATACTTTCAGCAAAATCAACTCCTCACAGTGAGAAGGCTTGTATTTGTTCATCTGTTCATTTTCAGTCCTTGCTTTATCTGCTTGGGGCTAAGGGAAGCTGAAGGTCTGTCTCTACACTAATGGACACAAGGCAGGAAGGAGCCCATGACCATTCCTGAAGCCAGACAGATGCATTACAGGACACAATTACTTTCACAGACCCTTTAGTTGCCAATAACCCTAATTGCTGGATTTTAGAACATAGTCACTCATAGAAGCCATAAGACTAAGACCTATCAAGCTCAACTACACTTAATGCAGTTCACGGTCATAGTGACTTAAAGACTATCCTGGCAGACCTCAGCACAAGGCAGGTCACAGTCTTAGACTGGGCCCGCTTAAACAACCACCCGCAATCAGGCTATTGTATAGCCACTAGTTAGTGTAATCATCTTTGGGTATATGGGACAATGTTCTGACACCCCATAGACAATGACTAAGCACGGGAGAGCATTGAATCTATGAAGCAGCAACGCTATACACCCTTCTCCTAAACTGCCCAAGAGGATAACTCCTCAGTCTAAAACCTGTGACATATTGTACGATTTCTTATTAGAGGAGATATCAAAAGTAAAACTGCAGTTGCTGATCTCGTCAGCTGAGAATGTCAGCTTATATGACTAGCAACCACATGGCGTGATATATTACACAACTTTAGATGACTTTCCTTTCCACATTTCTAAATCATTGCAAGCTCATCCCTTTTTTGACAGTGAATAACATGCCGACTGTCAGAGCCAAAGCTGTATGAGTGCTTTCCAGGTACAGCGAGTTCATCTCCAGTTTTGGGCCTTTTTTCCATTCTGTCATGGTACGTAAAACATGAGACATCAGACAGACGACTCTCTCTTCTGTTTGTGAGGTTCGAAACACCTTCCTTATATGACGTAGCTGGATTATATGCGTTGTACTTCTAGCTGAGTGCTTATGGGCAGTCAGCACTTGAACACACAGATACTGGTTTAGAAATTCTTGGCGTCGTCTTCCTGTGCTGGGTCATCTTGATCCTTATCTTCCTCGCTCGCTGACTTGGTCATCTCGACCAAATCTTCATTGCTCAGTGGCTCGGAGTGGGCATCGAACAGCTCATTGACGTCATCAAAAAGTTAACTCTTTACACAGCGAAACACGTTGATGCTGAATGAGCGAGATGAGATGCTGGCTAACGGAAAACGGAATTGAATGCTTGTAAACATCGTTGAGCCAATCAGCACCCAGGAACTTAACCGCATGCTCTGAATGGGCAGCTTCTCAGCCATCCGCCTCTAGCGTCCCTTGTATGAAATCAACTGGGCAAACCTACTGAGGAAGCATGTACCATATTTAAAAAGACCAATTGTCTGCTTTAATCCGCAAACCAACAAAAAATCGGCAGTATATATTTAGATATGCTTAACTATAAAATTCGCGATAGAGTGAAGCCGTGAAAGTCGAAGCACGATATAGCGAGGTATTACTTTATATTTTATGCACAAGGTCATCAAATTATTGCAGTGGTTATTGCTGCAGATTCCTAACTCTAGACATGTGCTCTGTTTCCAACCTACCCTTTTAAAGTGTGTACGCGTTGAATAATGAGAAGAGCGCTATATAAATATAAAGAAATATTAACTTTTCATAGTCACAAGTTGTTTTCCCTGCCTAAGATAAAGTCATCACTGAAGGAGGATCACAGGAATCGTTGGGTAGAGGGGTCCTTTCATCGGATTGGCTGGCACAGCGCTATCCCCGCTGTGGAATAGCCAATTGGGGGAGGCAGCTTGAGGGCTGAGGTCTCCAGGACTGTAAACAAATCCAAATAATATTATTTGATATCATCTACTGTTATATTCTACTCCATACATTTTTATACTGTATTGAGGATTACTTCTGTATATTGTATTGTGTTGACCCCCTTCTCTTTAGCGCCCACTGCACGCCCAGCAACCTCTCTTTGAACTGCCTGTCCCAAGGTTTCTTCCATTTCTTTTTCCCTACCAGGTGTTTTTTGGGAGTTTTTCCTTATCTTCTTAGAGAGTCAAGGCTTGGCAGGCTGTCAAAAGGCAGGGCCTGTTAAAGCCCATTGTGGCACTTCTTGTGTGATTTTGGGCTCTACAAAAATAAATTGTATTGTATTGTAAGTTACATTAATCTTCTTATATAATACGATACTGTCTGTTTGTTTGTCCAGGATTTTCTATCACCTGTAGCTCTCAAACTGTTTGACCTATTGACCTGGAATATAGTACACATATACTACGTGACCTCTACTGTCCGCTTTCGGGGTGATGATTTTTATTCCTTTTTTTATTTTTATTTTATTTTATTGTAGAATCAACTCTCTGCAACGTGCAGCAGGCCGGCCGTGCAGCACATGCGTACGGCGCCGTTCTCATTCCTATCACCTTCGCTGTCACTTCCTCTACCTCTTCATATCTTAAATCATTCTTGAGGCAGATTAAGTGGAAAATTAAGAAAAACATACTAAGTAATTGCAACACAAACACTGACTTAATCAGTTTTAAAATGAAAAGATGCCGACAGAAGAAGAGAAGAAGTGGGCCGCTAGGGTGGAGAAAAGAAGAGCTGCTCAGGAAGCAGCAAGCCCATCAACCTCTGAGCAAACAAATGCTAAACGTACAGAGAAAGAGGATTAAAACTATTAAGTTTAAGTGTATTCACTGTACGTTATCGTGCAGTCCGCCATTACTGGTCTTTAAAAAACTCGGTGTGACTGAGCGTTGTGATGCCTTGTACCTAATGCCGTACGTGTAGCCTGTGGCTACCTGTGGCTTTGCTCTGGAAAATGAGCTCAGAAAACTAAAGAGTGACTGAAGGAGGAAGATTTAAAAAAAAAAAATCTGTTACTTTATAATAGTTCTTCCATGTAACACATCTTCATTGATATAATATACATACTGTATATACAACCAAATGTTTTAAATTTGACTTTGCACAAAACTGTTTTTATCCTGTCTGTCCTGTCATAATAATAACATAATTACTTGTATGATATAAAATTTGCTTTAATTGTCTTTCAAATAAATCTTTTGGTTTATTCTCAGTCCTATGACCTTATATAACATTTCAGTTAAAAAAAGAAGGTAACTGAATTTTACTAAAAGAAGGTTTTTCGTTTTTCAGCCAGGTTAATTGCAACAGCCCTGCTTATCACTCGTGTTTCCTGTAATTTTTCAAGCAGTGCCATTGTATCAGATATGAGCTGAAAGAGTTGCTTTGTTGGCTGCTGTCATGGGACAAAATCAGTGACATTTAATCCAAGTTTGTTTAACTAATTCCTAGCTTTCCTCTGTAACCATGGATAATACTAAAAAATCAATAATAAAGGCAACTCTCTGCTCATTAGATAAAATCAGTAGTTTTTCACATTGGGCTGTGAGCAATCTCAAGAGACGTTCGTGACAACCGGTGCCCGAGTCAGGTTAACTCTTTACTTCCAGCTGTTTGGCAACATGCAAAGGTTGGTTCAGCCATTCAGTGGAATTTTCTCAAGGGTTTCCTTTTCAAAATAAATTGTTATTTCTAGCAGTGTATTTCCTGAACCCACCTAATATAACGAAGCGTCATGAGTTGGTGCTAGCAGCTTTGGGTACAGGAATGGCCCTATCTTTTAAATGGCACACATATGCATACACCCTCACAGTCATACAAGGCAATTGAATTGGCTTGGACTATAATTTTACCAACTGCACGTAGGCAAAAAAAAAAAAAGATGTATATTTTTTTATTTGGTACATCTGTTTTTTAATGTAGGTTGCCACTTTGACCATGGTATGATTGTTGGTGCCATTTTCGATGTATCCAGTAGCACAGGAATGGCTGAGCTTTTGGGATTTTCACTTCGACTATCTCTGGACTTTATAGAAAAGAGGACGACAAACCAAAATAGCCAGTGAACTGCAGTTCTGAGGATGAACCCGTCTTCTTAAGGAGAGACATTAAAGAGGTCTGGCCAGCCACATTCAGGGTAACAGGAAGGCCACAACTGCCTGAATAACAGGTCTCGGCAACAATGATGTTCAGAACTGTACATTGGATCACCAAAACCATAAGACTTGCCCACTCATCTGACATATCTAAATTTGATTTGTCGCATGCAGATTATCAGGACAGAATTCGGGATAAACAGCACAAACTTAAGGGTGCATCTGTGGATCCTTCTTAGTCCAGTCTGATAATGATTGTGCAATGGTGTAGAGCAGTGGTTTCCAGACTCAGTCCTGAGGATCCACTGTGGCTACAGGTTTTTATTCCAGCCAATTCACAATTAGTGATAATAATTGATCTCATTTATTTAGATGGTCTTTTTCTCTTCACTTATTCTGCCTTTAGAAAAGCACAGTAGTATGATTTTTACATTTATAAAACACTAGGGGGTTTCCCCCTGCTCACTTTGCTCACCAACTCCCCCGGCTTGCACTATGCGCCAGCCACTTCTCGACTCTGCCACTCATGTTGTGAAGAGGGGGGCTGAACACACCCCAAGGAAATGAGGTCGCTTCTCCGAAACCCCCTCTTAAATGGTGATACAATGTGAAACAAATACAGTTTTTTTTTTTACCTCCTCTTTGCTCGATCAGCTGCTGGCTTGCTGCTGCTGCTGACATGCCGCGTGATCTGCATCTCGCGTGGCGCTTTGAACATTTAAAAGCCTGCACAGCAGCTGTCCTACTCTTTGTCTTTTATTTCCGGCCCCGGACTTGGTTACATGCCTTGGCACAAATTCTCGTATCACGGGATGTGAGTTCTTAATATTTTTTAGTTTTTAATTTAAAAGTTGAACAAGAAACTGAAAATCTAACAACATCACATTTAAATTCTGAAAAGAATGATACCAAACATAATATGTAGGTTTTAAAATAAGTCCAATTTAAAGCGTGACAAAAAACGTGACATAAAAAGTCACATAAAATAGTTGCACAAAATTGTTACACTTTTAGGCTTAGGATTTTATATATATAGAGTAGATTTAGAAATATTTCTATTTTTGCTTTAAACCCTTTCCTCTCTTTTGTTGTTGTCCTATTCTTTTGTTATTTTTTTGTGCAGTTTGCACCCTTCCTGTATCCTAATAATGATAATTAAAACAAACAGAACTGACAGCCACGTAAACAACACTGAATGATGAAAGGCTGCAGTAACTTGAACGTCAGACCCACTAATTAGTAAATAATAAATTAAACAATCAGAACACCTGGAAAAGCAGAATGAAAATCAGACTGAAAATTGTTAAAAATTAAAAAAAAAATCTATCCCCTTATACGTGCTTAGTTTTGTTATTTCTTCATTGACTCCAAAGCACAGAAACTAGGAAATAACAGCTCACCTAATGGTGCTAGGAGTCCAATTAAAAACAGAACTTTGTTGGAACAAAACCCTGCAGCCACAGTGGGACCCCAGGACTGAGTTTGGGAAGCACTGGTGTAGAGAATGTTTTCCTGGTACACATTAGACCTCTTAATAACCAACTGAGCGTCATTTAAGTGCCACAGTCTGCCTAGATAGATAGATAGATAGATAGATAGATAGATAGATAGATACTTTATTAATCCCAATGGGAAATTCACATAATCCAGCAGCAGTATACTGATACAAAAAACAATATTAAATTAAAGAGTAATAAAAATGCATGTACTCCCCCGGGTGGAATTGAAGAGTCGCATAGTGTGGGGGAGGAACGATCTCCTCAGTCTGTCAGTGGAGCAAGACAGTGACAAAAGTCTGTCGCTGAAGCTGCTCCTCTGCCTGGTGATGACACTGTTCAGTGGATGCAGTGGATTCTTCTTGATTGACAGGAGTTTGCTTAGTGCCCGTCGCTCTGCCACAGATGTTAAACTTTCCAGCTTTATTCCTACAGTAGAGCCTGCCTTCTTAACAAGTTTGTCCAGGCATGAAACGTCCTTCTTCTTTATGCTGCCTCCCCAGCACACCACCGCATAGAAAAGGGCACTTGCCACAACCGTCTGGTAGAAGATCTACAGCATCTTATTGCAGATGTTGAAGGACGCCAACCTTCTAAGAAAGTATAGTCAGCTCTGACCTTTCTTACACAGAGCATCAGTATTGGCAGTCCAGTCCAATTTGTCATCCAGCTGCACTCCCAGGTATTTATAGGTCTGTATCCTCTACACAGTCTCCTCTGATGATCACAGGGTCCATGAGGGGCCTGGGCCTCCTAAAATCCACCACCAGCTCCTTCGTTTTTCTGGTGTTAAGATGTAAGTGGTTTGAGTCACACCATTTAACAAAGTCTTTGATTAGCTTCCTGTACTCCTCCTCCTGCCCACCCCTAATGCAGCCCACAATAGCATTGTCATCAGCGAACTTTTGCACGTGGCAGGACTCCGACTCGTATTGGAAGTCTGATGTATATAGACTGAACAGGACCGGAGAAAGTACAGTCCCCTGCGGCGCTCCTGTGTTGCTCACCACAATGTCAGACCTGCAGTTCCCAAGACGCACATACTGAGGTCCGTCTGTAAGATAGTCCACGATCCATGCCACCAGGTGTGAGTCTACTCCCATCTCAGTCAGCTTGTCCCTAAGGAGCAGAGGTTAATTATTGTTGCTGCCCGTATTCACCCTTTATGGCCAGTCTACAGTTTTTAAGATGGATAATGGATAATGTGCCACATTGCAAAGCACAAATCATCTCAAAGTGTTTCCTTCAACATAACAATGAATTTTAATTTAAGGCAGCTGTTTATAGAGTCCACAGATCTCAGTCCAGTGCTGCACCTTTGCAATGAAGCAGTTCATCGCTTTAATGTGAGGCCAAACATTCTGTATGAACTGTGTAATGTTGTCAGTTCAGCATGGAGCAGAAATCCTCAGGAAGGTTTCCAGAGCCTTGGTGAATCCATAACTTGAAGAATTTAGTACTTCTGTACATACTATAGGTAGACCTATTAAAGTGGACACTGAGTGTCTGCGGTTACTGTGCATGTAATGAATGTGCTGTGCCAAATATTATGATCATTTTTTTTTCATTTGTATGCCACATGTTTGAAACTAATTCTGTTATTACACCTTTTGCCTCAATCACTAGAGCTTATCAGCGATAAATGAGCAAGTCTCTTTTACAGTCAGTCCGGTTCTGTTATGACTGCGGGGCAAGTAGTTTCTTTATTGTAAACAATGGATAAATGGTCAGCATTTTGAATGATAGCTAAATAGTGTATGTATTGGCCCACTGGGTTTATGCCAGCCCAATCTATACGCACAATGTCACTTAAATCCATTTGTGGCCTTTTACTCAGGTTGGTTTAAAAAGAGGAGTTGTACTGTCAAGATAAGCATGCCCAAAGTGTTATTTAAGGAGGCCAAAATTTAATTAACATTTGACATGGTCTGGCTTTTGTTCCTTTGGGTTTCTTCTCTAAGCCTCTCATTGTATTATGTTTCATGTTTATAGCAGAAAATGTAACTTTCCTTTTCAGGATCAATAAAGTCAATAACTTGCTTACCAATTAAGAGTCACGGGGAGCTGCTGCATATCATAGTATCATTAGGTGAAGAAACCTGCATGACGCGCAGATACTCACTCACACAGGCCTGTATAGAGGCAGCCTCTTAGATCTTCAGGATGTTGGTGTTTCAGGAGGTGCCAGAAAACCATCAAACTTGGGAAGAAAATGCAAACTCCACAAAAATAGTGACCAGGGGTACCATTGTGTCACTGTACTGCCCATTCAGCAATTGCCCTAATGCATAATATACATTGTTAACATCATTGTACAAAATGTTCCTGTAAATAGGTGACTGTGTTTAATAAATAACAGAGATATCTGCATGGAGAGATGATAGATAGATAGATAGATAGTTTCCCACACGGGGCCTAAACAATAGTAATTCCACGCCAGACCAGGGGGTGGCGGAGTTTACTGACTGTCTCTCTCAGTCCCTTGCAGACCTTTCCTGGGAAATCCTCCTGTTGCTAGCTCCAAAGATGATGTAATTTCCAGGCACGAGGACAACACTCCCAGTTCCTGCACTGACGATGTCATTTCCTTTACGGGCTGTTAAAACTGTCATCTTGTCTCCATACAGGCAGTTCTGTTACGGACTCTGACCTAAGCATATCGTGCTACAAAAGAAAAGCAACTTTCTCAGCTGAGAAAATAATATACAGGTGGCTGTCCCAAGTCTTTATGATATCTCCAACTCATTCTTATTACAATAGATAGATAGATAGAGTTGCACATCTGTACACAGGGAGCAACCATAAGGCTCTGGTATGATGACTTCTGACGGTCACTTCCAGATTTTGCATGGAAATCTCACAACTTTCACCCCAGGTCCTATATAAGGAAGCTACAGCACCATTATCTGGCATTCACTGACAAACTCACCTCCGTAAAAGAAGCATTTCTGACAGGAGATATTCCCAACAATGAAAATTTGACGCAGAAAACAGCTGGTTAGTATACAGTAGATTTGAAATGGGCAATTGACATCCAATAACTTTGCTGAACTTTGCCTTCTTCTATCTGTCACGTTCCCCAAAACAGTTATGTACCCTTTGTTTACCATATAATAAACCACTAAGGTGTGTGTGTGTGTGTGTGTGTGTGTCCGGTCCCTCAGAGCAATCAGATTGTTCAGC
The DNA here is from genome assembly GCF_016835505.1 of Polypterus senegalus. NCBI lineage: Eukaryota > Metazoa > Chordata > Cladistia > Polypteriformes > Polypteridae > Polypterus > Polypterus senegalus. Next base: position 28,162,431 of record NC_053154.1, read on the forward strand.
TTGACTTTGAAAGAGGAAATGCGAGTGTCAGACATATCCAAGGTTGACTCTTGTTGGAATAGGCGCTAGCCCTCTGCATCCCTGAACTGGATAGAACCATTCTGAAAAAAATTATACTACTAGGAATAGAGGAATCAAACTGACACCCTGTCCAGGCCTGTTTCACTTCTTGCACCTAGTGCTGCCAGGACAGGCTCTGGATGTCTTGTTTCTGTCTCAGTCTCTCTCTCTGTATCTATCAAGACTATCAGGATAGATAGATAGATAGATAGATAGATAGATAGATAGATAGATAGATAGATAATCATCATGTCTCTGTTTCAGTCTTTCTCTCTTTGAATCTATCAAGACTATAGATAGATAGATAGATAGATACACAGATAAATAGATAGGTACATACACAGATAAATAGATAGATGGATAAATACAAAGATAAATAGATAGATAGATAGATAGATAGATAGATACACAGATAAATAGATAGATAGATAGATAATCGTCATGTCTCCGTTTCAGTCTCTCTATGACTCTATCAAGACTATCAGTATAGATGTGTATAAATTTGTGTGTGTTGGTTTATACAAATCATTGAAAAGAGTTCCTCAACATTTTAGTTGGATATGGACAGGCATCCCACTCCTTCATGATGGTTAACACTTGTTTGACCATTTTTCAACTCTACCAGTTTAAAACACTGTGTCAGTACTGTGCAGAATGCCTTTTGTGAATTTTGGCCCCTGTTACACAATCGAACCAGCAAGAGCAGATCACTGTTTGCAGTTTTGCTTTGGTGCAAATGGAGAGTGGAGCAGCGGTATTTAACATGTGACAATAAACATGCCATGTTTTCACATTCATGCATGCGGGGAAGCTGTACATCTATCTGCTATGTACTACATATGTACTGTATATAAAATTACCTTCATATGAAAGAAACTGTGTACTGTATCAGAAGAATAGCTATTTAAAAAGAGATTTTATAAAATCTATATATATAACTATGGTGAGAAGTCAAGCAAAATCACACCTCACATCTTGCCTGAAGAAGGGGCCTGAGTTGCCTCGAAAGCTTGCATATTGTAATCTTTTTAGTTAGCTAATGAATTGCTTGACTTCTCACTACATCCATAATGGCTAACATGGTACAACACCCTAGTACTACATACATATAACTATCAAAGACACGGCATGCATATGAAAGCATGATCCTTTTTTATAGTGTCTATCTACCCATCCATCCATCCATCCATCCATCCATTTTCTAACCTGCTGCATCCGAACACAGGGTCACGGGGGTCTGCTGGAGCCAATCCCAGCCAACACAGGGCACAAGGCAGGAACCAATCCTGGGCAGGGTGCCAACCCACCGCAGGACACACACCAAGCACACACTAGGGCCATCCGTCTATCTTAAATAGCCCAGTCTGCCTTACTGTCCTGCAATATACAATGAAATGGTTTTTGCCGCTGTGGGTTTGGCTCCCCACATATTGAATAAGAGTGTTCCAATAATAGCTCACACTTCTGCACACTCTCACATGGCCTTTTTATGATACAGGAGGAAATATGGAGAACATTGAGAAAATAAAAACATGCAGACACAAGGAAGTGTACCTACTCTACACAGACAGACATCATTCCATTATTTGGAGAAAACCTCCTGTGGCCATGAATACGCTTTGTTAACCACTGTGCCATCATTCTACCTGCTGAAAATAGACTTAGAGGAGAAGAAGGGAAAAGAAAGGCATAAAGAGGCAAGTAATATAAGTAAAGCTGGAGTGAGCATCTTAATAAAGAGTGTACCTGAAATTAAATCCAGACTACTCAGTGTGGTAATTGAAGACAAAGAAATCTATATAAATAAGAATTTCATTTACAAGGTAAAGTTAAGCTTAGACTGTAAGCTCAACTAAAAAAATTGCAAATTTTCACTGAGCCAGACTGGAGACCCCACTGTTTTATGTGCAGAAACTTTGAAAGATGGTCTTAGATTGGCGCTCAACTTTTGGCTGGTGGAATTCTTAGCACACAGGCTGCTAACCACTTTAAGTTCTCATGATACTGTTGAAAGAGTTGGCTACATTATGTTTTCTTTTACTGCGGATTACTGAATATTGCAAACAGGAATTTTAATTTTTAAACAATTTATAGAAATGTGCCAATGCCACACAACACCGACTTGAGCAAATCTCGATGAGGGCAGTCTGGTCAAGATACTAACCCCTAGTTTTACTTAAGGGGAAACAGACACAGCATATCAATGTGCACTTGGCATTTAGAAATTCATAAATAACAACCAATCTGTGAAAATTCATTCTGTTTTCAAAGTGCGCTGAAAGCCAGATGCATGAATAATGCATTTAGTAAAAGAGTTTTGCTTATTTGATTTTGTCAAGGTTCTGTGATAACCTTGTATAACTGGTGCAGTGTGGATGGATAATGGATAAGCCATTGGACTTTAAACCATAAGGTTCAATGTCTGCCAGTGACACATTCTGAGCAAATCTCAAAATCACAAAGTGTACAGCACCTGTGGAATTACGGTGCTAGAGGTTAGAAAGAGTAAAATGCAGTGGGATAGCATTTATTGTAGAAATGGTACCGGTAGAAAACCTTATCTATAAATCTAGCTGTCATTTGTATAGAGCTTTTCTTATCTATCTATCTATCTATCTATCTATCTATCTATCTATCTATCTATCTATCTATCTATCTATCTATCTATCTAAATAAGCCAGAAAATGTATAGATGGCAATAATCTCTGTATAGGTGTAACAAAATGTTCTGCGTGATTTCTTTAAAATTGGTTGCTAAATCATTCGAGAACGGTAAACGATTTCAAGAGAAAGGTCAACTGAACCCTTAACTGCTTTCAGCATGGCTGCAGGGGCTGTGGGCAGCATGTGCCTACTGTCTGCAATTTCTTTTTAATCACCTCTGTGTCTATTAGCTTGTGCTAGTTGATTGAAGAAAGGATTCTACCTAATGAGAATCAAAGAAAAAAAAATCTCATTATAAATGACTGCTGCCAGGCCTCCTATAAACTCAAGCTGTACAAACTGAAGACAGTCAGCCCCACTCTACTAATCCTGCATTGGTAAGAGTCAATCGATAATCATCCAGTCGCGTCAAAATATGGGGAATACTCTATTGTAAGTCAGCACTTAATCTTCAAATTTCAGTGTAAATATGATGATTCACCCAGTTGAATTAGAAGCATCTCTGGCAAGATCACAAAGGCGAGACAAACTGAGACAAAGCGACATCTGCATGGAAAGTCTACAGTCTAAGTCTCTGCCATTGTGGGAAATCATCCAAAACGTTCATCAAGAGCAATAACAAAAGAAGTGGGAGTAAAGATAAAAAGATCCACCCAGGGTATATCATTAGGCAAAAACAGCCGAATAGCAGATTCAGGGTTTTTTTTGGCCGCTCAAAGTTTGTATTGTGGACTTGAATTTATGTGTTTTTCTCTGGTCAGTTCCCACTGCTGACTCATAGCAGGTTTTCAAACAAAACAAATGTGTTTTTTCTATTTTCAGTTGTATATTAAATACTGTTTGGAATGATGATAAATATATAGTTGTGGCCAATTTTTGGTACTGCTACATTTTTTCAATTCTCCCATAAAATGGCAATGTAAAAACATATTCAACCAGTTGAAATATAGAAAAGGTGATCTGAGTTGTGTTTAATGTGTGCCTCTGTGTACCACAGTCAGCACAGAGAAAAGTCAGAAAAGTAAAGAATTCATGGCACTATAGTCAACCACTTAGGGAGTAGATGGAAGCAATGACCCCCACACTGCTGATGGCTGTGCTCAAGAGTTCATTAAAGATCTTGATCTTGTTTTTACCAGGACACTCGTAAACCCAGACATTCTGACTCCTTGCTTAGTCTCTCGAGAGCCCTGATTAGAGCCTCCATTGATTCATCTGCGTAGTCAAGATCAGTGAATCTTTCTTCACCAACAGATGCATTCTTAGCTGCTGGACCCCACGACCCTGCCCAACAACCAGTCCATGCGAGCACTGAACAGAGTAGGAGCAAATACACACCCCTGATGAACCCCAGAATCAAATTTGAAAAATGCAGTGGTTCTGCCTCCACTCTGCACAGCACTCACAGTACTAGTGTACAGCCTGGCCATGATATCCAGCAACCTCGAGGGGATCCCACAAAGTCTCAAGATGTCCCACAGCTCGAACAACTGAGCCAAACTCTTTATGAAAATTGCTAAAGGTTGCAAAGAAACTCTGCCAATATTCACATTTGCAATCCATGAGAACTCTCAGAGATCATGAGACCACTGCTGTGATTGCAATGGAGACTCTGATCAGGGCTCTTGAGAGACTGAGTGAGGATTCTGAGTGTCTGGGTTTACGAGTGTCCTCGATAAAACCAAGATCAAGGCCTTTAATGAACTCTTGGGCACAGCCATACGTAGTGTGTCTGTCTGCGGAGAGAGTGTCGACCTTGTCAAGAGGTTTACTTACCTCATCAGCAACATTCATGTCTCTGATGACTCTTCCTGTGAAGTCAGTAGACAGAATGGAAGAGCCTGGGGGACCATGAGGTCGCTGGAAAAGAGTGTGTGGCCCTCCTGATATCTTTGCAAATGGATGAAAGTCCAAGTCTTTTAACTCCTAGTAATTCCTGTTTTGCTATATGGTTGCAAGACATGGATGCTATCCAGTGACCTGAGATGAAGACTGGACTCCTTCGGTACTGTGTCTCTTCGGAGTCCCGAATGAGGCACATTACTTGCATTGTGAAGGAGCGTCATTTACGCCACTATGGCCATGTGGTGTGATTTCCTGAGGTTGATCCGGCTCACAGGATCCTCATTGTTGAGGACTCAAGCGGCCGGACAAGGCCAAGGGGATGCCCACATAACACCTGGCTGTGGCAGATAGATGGTCATTTCCGGAGGGTGGGACTGGACTGCATGTCTGCATGGGTTGCTAAACAGGATCCCGAGATGTTTTGTTTTGTGGTGGATGTTGGACACGTGCTATACCAGTGCATGCTCCTCAACCTGACCTGACCTGACCCGATACATTTTATGAAGGATTTGGTGCATCATTAGGACAACTGCAGTAGTGCCAATATTTTAGCAACAACTGTATGTAGTGCCTTGCAAATAATCATTGTCTCACTAAGATACTATACTGGCTCGACATACTTTACCTACCACTCCACTGTGGTGCTATATTGAGTGAATTATGTCAATGCAGACAAGATGGAAGGGAATGAAATTCGCATAACAGGAATGCACGAGGTAGCCAGAGTGACTAGAAATCTGGACAGGCCATCATTGGTCTCATGTGTATGTAAAAAATATATTGATAGATTTTTTTAATGTCCTTATTCTCCTGACATTTGATCATCATAGACACTGGTAGCCAAAACCATTTTGAAATATGATGTATTTCTCCCTTAACAAGGCAAGCTATTGCTCTGATCTTATACGTCTCCGTCCATGTAGCTGCCATTATCTTTTCTCTGTCAAATGCACTGGCTCTGTCCCACACTACTCTTGGGAGTCAAAGGCAACACCATCTGCCATCACTTTCCCCAACTCTGTAAATTCAGCTAAGCCAGAATATTATCTGAGACTCTGCCATGACCAGTACACATGCTGATGGTTTTAAATAGAGAGTGAGTGTTGTGAAGGTTGCGAGTGCTGCTCGGAGAGCTTGGTAGTTGGTCACCTCTCTCTCTCTCACACAAACACATACACACACTTTCTCTGTACTCAGAAAGGTTTCAAACATACTGACAAGCCACTGATACCTTTGCAACTTTTCTCTCACAGATCCAGAATTGTTATACTGGCATGTATTAATGATTATTAGATGATAATTCTTACAGACACAAGAGCCCACCTCCTTGACTTGTGATGTGCTGCTGGGAAAATCAAACCAATTTGATTTTGTCACAATGTGTTGCACAGAGTTGCATTGAATATTAAGAGTGCCGTCAATTAATCACTGGGGTTGTCACACTATACAACTGATAGTAATGGGTGTGCACTGTAACTGTCTGCACCTCTCTGTGATATTCGTGAGGTTATATAAATCAAGACTATGCATAAAAAGTCATGTTGTGTGAAGCATGCTTTAGTGCTTGTTACCAGTACTTGTGTAGCTTTGGAAATCAAAGGAGATTAAACTGCAAAGTGCTGTTGCTGCTATTTAGAAGGTAGAAAAATGTATTCAGGTGACGTTGTCAGTCCCAGGTGAGTCACGGAAGGGTCCACTCACATGCACATCCACACTCATTTAAATATCAGTGTAGCTCACCTGTAGTCATATGAAAAAGTTTGGGAACCCCTCTTAATTCTTTGGATTTTTGTTTATCATTGGCTGAGCTTTCAAGTAGCAACTTCCTTTTAATGTATGACATGCCTTATGCAAACAGTAGTATTTCAGCAGTGGCATTAAGTTTATTGGATTAGCAGAAAATATACAATATGCATTATAACAAAATTACACAGGTGCATAAATTTGGGCAAACCAACAGAGATTTTACATCAATACTAAGTTGAGCCTCCTTTTGCAAATATAATAGCCTCTAGATGCCTCCTATAACCTGTGATGAGTGGATTCTGGGCGGAGGTATTTTTGACCATTCTTCCATACAAAATCTCTCCAGTTCAGTTATATTTGATGGCTACCGAGCATGGACAGCCTGCTTCAAATCATCCCATAGATTTTCGATGATATTCAAGTCAGGGGACTGTGATGGCCATTCTAGAACATTGTACTTCTCCCTCTGCATGAATGCCTTTGTAGATTTCGACCTGTGTTTTGGGTCATCGTCTTGGAATATCCAACATCTGCGTAACTTCAACTTTGTGACTGATGTGTGAACGTTATCCTGAAGAATTTGTTGATATTGGGTTGAATTCATCGGACCCTCGACTTTAATAAGATTCCTAGTCCCTGAACTAGCCCCACAGCATGATGGAACCTCCACCAAATTTGACAGTAGGTAGCAGGTGTTTTTCTTGGAATGCGGTGTTCTTCTTCTGCCATGCAAAGAGCTTTTTGTTTTGACCAGATAACTCAATTTTTGTCTCATCAGTCCAAAGCACTTTGTTCCAGAATGAATCTGGCTTGTCTAAATGAGCATTTGCATACAACAAGCGACTCTGTTTGTGGTGCGAGTGCAGAAAGGGCTTCTTTCTCATCACCCTGCCATACAGATGTTCTTTCTGCAAATTGTGCTGAATTGTAGAACGATATACAGATACACCATCTGCTGCGAGATGTTCTTGCAAGTCTTTGGAGGTGATCTGTGGGTTGTCTGTAACCATTCTCACAATCCTGCGCATATGCCGCTCCTGTATTTTTCTTGGGTTTAACAGCAACTGTGCCTGTGGCCTTCCATTTCCTGATTACATTCCTTACAGTTGATGGCTTTTTGTAGCCTTCCCCTAAACCATGAGACTGAACAATCTTTGTTTGCAGATCTTCTGAGAGTTGCTTTGAGGATCCAATGCTGTCACTCTTCAGAGGAGAGTCAAAGGGAAGCACAACTTGTAACTGAGCACCTTAAAATACTTTTTCTCATGATTGGACACACCTGTTTATGAAGTTCAAGGCTTAACAAGCTAATCCAACCAATTTAATGTTGCAAGTAATCAGTATTGAGCAGTTACATGCATTCAAATCAGCAAAATTACAAGGGTACCCAAATTGTTGCAGAGCCAGTTTTTCACATTTGATTTAATTTCATACAACTAAATACTGCTTTGCTAAAAGTCTTTGTGTTGAAAACACCCCAGAACTCAAATGTTTCTAGGAAATGAAAGACATACCACTGTTATCTTTTTTGTTGAAAGTAGAGTAAATTATTATGCAGGCTGAGAGGAGTTCCCAAACTTTTTCATATGATTGTATCTTTGTGATATCGTAAAAAAAGCCCAGAAGACACAGAAGTTCCATGCATATTGTAACTTAGCTGGATATTGAACTTTGATCAATGAACCAATTAATTAATCGGTAACACTTTAGTGTAAGTACTGTTGAAATGCATCTATTACTCATTTACTATTATGTAACAAAACCTTAACAAAGCCTTCTTTGGGTCTTCATAACACAAAGCTTTAGTAAAGTGTTCATTCATCCCTGCATTGTGTCCTACTTCACTCTGGAGTGGTCTGAGGTGGCGTATCTTAGACACATTTCTCTTGATGTTATGTATTTAGTTTAAGATCTATGACTTCATCATACTAACATGTAATTTTCCCATCATGTCAATATGCTACACTGCACAGACATGAATAACTGATCTACTGATATTTTACAAGTGTTATGAAGACCAAACAAAGCTTTTGCTAAGGTCTTGTTACATAAGAGTATTTGCGTAATAGATGCATTTTTGCAGTACCTAAACTAAAGTCTTACTAGTTAATTAATTTGTATATAGTACCTTACTTTGAGTTTATCATTACCATTGTTTTACTTAAAACCCAGATTAGTGAATCAGGCAATATTTCTATTGCATCTTTTATAAAGAGTAACACCATGGTGCTTTACAATGAATACAGATGACCTACAGTAATCATGTAATGTTTATGGGGCACCAAAAGTAAAGAACACCATCACAAGGTGCTTACATTAAATGCAGATCAAACACCCAATCATTCAGTCATTCTACAGCAACGTTTATTGAATATACCACCACAAAGTGCTTTGTAATGCAGCCAGAATCAAACCAATTTATTAATCAGTCAACCAATCTTTATGTAGTACCATTTGAAGAGTTTGTGACATGTGAATCCCTGTCTTGCACCTCAAAACACGAGGCTGAGTCTCAGTACTTTAGCAAAACCAGCTTTATTCAGCTTGAAACAGGAACAGCACGGTTATTTTTTGTAGCAGGATCTACCACTCTCCTATACTCAGACACAGCAATCAGGCAGGGTCGTGACCAGGTTAATGGCAAAGTAATACTGTTCCCTGCATTTACAATATTCCTTGCATCACCCATCAATGGCAGGCGCTCATAGCGTGACCGTGATCTTGTAGGATTTGTTTTCACGGCAGGCTGCTACAGTACTGGGAGCCTGCAGGTGCCCCGGCAACCACAGACGTGGTGATTGTGCTTCAGGATGCTCTTCAGCATCTCATCCCGTCAGGGGGAGCCCCAAAAGAGTTTAGAAACCTCATAAGTCCATCTCCACAACACAGTTTAATCAATAAGTATTATTCAGTCTTCATATAGCACTATTTATGGAGTAGACCATCACAAAGCGCTTTACTCTAAACTCACATCAGTCAGTCAGTCAGTCAGCCTTTATATGGTGCTACTCTCATAGTACAACATCACATTGCTAAAGAATACATTTCCCTAGAGAAGTAAGGCAATAGTTTTACTAACCACTGTGTCACCTACCTAAAGTTGAGAGACCAGCAACCCTGGGCCTAATTAGTAGCTTTGTAAAAGAGTTGAAATGAAAATACTGAACAGAGTAACAGAAGCCATTATGTAGATATTATGACTGATGTTGTAGTGTTGGCATGTTTTAGGGTCAGGGTCTCATTTAAAATCAAGCTTCAAGACAGGAAGGCTACAGTTTGCCATAACTGAATGAGGTCCATTGGCAGGTTACTAATGACATTTCTTGCTTCATTTTTTCGTTTTCTTGCAGAGTCTGGCAGTGATTAAGTCACCATGACAACAGAACTGCAGGAAATCGCCATTACTGAGGAGAAGCCTTTACTCCCAGGGCAGATGGACCCAGTGAAGGTGAGACGTTGCTCTTTAATTAATGATACAGTTGCATTCATGAAGTGTACCCCTATCAGGGTGTTGGCGTGTTAATTTAATGTTTAGTCTGTATTAATAACACAAAACTCATGTACTCTACAGTACACAAGATGTGTGGATACTGAACCTATCATAAAAATCTTTAGTTTTTAAATTCACCATAAGTGATCTCAGTTGTATCCACAATTTTTGTTCTGTTTCTGATTTTTGGAAGAAAAAGTCCAACATTTTGTAAAAAGGTAAAACCACTGTAATTGTAATGATTAATAATTGGCATTGCATCTTGTTTGTATTACTGAGGGGTTCACCTCTAGGTGGTTTGTTAGATGAAACAATGAATAAATGAAAGGTGTTGGGACTATTAACTTTGTGTGACTGCATGTGAATGAATCAATTAATCAGATCACTACATCTTTATGACTGAGAAGAAAATCAATGTGTTCAAAAAACATGCAGACAAAGGCAGAACCTACAATCTCTACACAGAAAGAGTACAGATGAGATTCAAGGCCAGTCTTCTGGTGTGGTGAGGCGGCAGCACTAATTGTAGAGGAAGCTTAACAGCGTGTGTTTTTTTACTCCGCCTAGTCGTTATTCTGTTGATGCAGCACCCAGTGTTGCCTTGCTTTAATAAGGAACAACGATTGTTGCCAAGATTTGCTTCCTCCCATTTGCATCAGAGTGTTAAAAACAATAGTTCTTAAATAGCACTTTATTGGGTTTTGTGGTACCTCTTAGAATCACTGCTTCACAAAGAACCCTTTCATTCAGGGGTCTTTGCAAATAAATTGGTGCTTTTGGGCTTTGAAAGGGATGATATGTGGACAGAACAGAAATTTTTGGTCTGTAGTTCACTCTTAAAAATAAATTGTGCCAGAGTGGTTCTCCAGAGTGATGCCATAAGGGAACCATTTGTTTGTTCCCAAAAGACCCATCCACATGATGGTTCCTGAAAGAACCTTCATTTATTTAGATCTGTAGGTGACTACACGCAATATCTATGAATAGAAGATAACAGATTTATGAAATACCATTGTAAAAGGACTCTTTCTACATAGCTGCAGACCTAGTCCAGGTTTTCTTAATGTGTTAGTGTCCTGCTAATTAGCCTACCATACATTAAAGATTTCAATCCCCCCCCGACCCTTACATATGAGGACGTTTTTCAAAGCACAAAGAATCAACTTCATATGCAAAGAGCCCTTTCCAGAATGAAATGCAAGCAATAGTTCTACAAGGAACCACACAACCCAGTAAAGAACTACAAAATGCCATCAAAGGACCGATTATTTTTAAGGGTGTACAGTGTTTTTCAAAATGGGGTCTGTGATACATGGCAAGAGGGGATGCAAAATAAATGATAAAATTTGGTAAGTAATTCATAAATATCACATATACTTGGTATACCAACGGACTGCTTATTCTCTTCTCCTTTATTCACCATTTCACTTATTTTAAACAGCCACCATGAGATATTCGATTAGAAAGTAAAAAGTAATGTCCTTTATTAAACTTTCCAGAAAGTGTAGCCATGTGTATGAATGCGATGGAATCAACATATCCCACAAACACCTTTTCCAACAGCAAATCAAAACTCAAGTAGTTGTTGCCCTGCGTCGCTCTGCCGTGCACGCCAGCTTTTAAAGGGGAGTACTGTGATCTAGAAGACAGCTTTCTAACATGTGCTGAGACCTCTTGCACCAAGCATGAGCATAAGCACACAACCTTACATTTGTGTCAGTCTCTCCCATAATGTTCTGAGCCAACAAAGATCATTGGGAAACCTCACTTCACTCATTTTGTATATACTGCTGAAAATCACATCAACAACAGCAACAACATTTATTTATATACAGTAGCACATTTTCATATAAACACTGTAGCTCAAAGTGCTTTTATAAGATGTCAAAGGGAAAGTTGGAAGAAAAGAAAAACCAAGTAAGATTAGCTAAGAATATTAATAAACAAATAACAAAGAAAAAATAAATTTATATAATCTTATTAAACATAGGTATATAATTAGTAGAAGAGTAGCATCCCTAATATACAATGTCATGATATAAGTTAGTCTCTAAAGATGAGTCCGGTGATAAGGTCAGATTAAAAACAAAATCTCTAGCTAAGCTGTAGAAAAAAAAAACAAAATTGCCAGGGGTTCCAAGGCCAAAAGACCACCCAGCCCTCACTGGGCACATGAGTGTCAATCACTCATTGATCTGTTTTGCAGAGTTACATTAAAGCTAGTTAGTTAGCATGAAAAAAAAATCTTTTTACATAATGGATAGATTCTTCTGCCCAATATCTACATCTTTAAATGAAAATAAACCAGCTTCATGTCATTCTCTAACCCATTTAAACCAGATTAGGGGTTTGATGGCTGAAGCCTATCAAGCTAGCATAGGGTGAAAGACAGGAACAAACAAGGGATATGGTGCCAGTCCATTACAGGGCTGAAAAAAGGAAAATTTGACAGTTATTTAGAGTTTGGCTTTGTGAGTCCTCATGCTCACCACTGACAGCTATCAAGGCAAAGTATGAGGCAAGTATGCAAGGAGATTCTGCTTATCACCCATCCCTCCAAGAAATGTCTCAGAGACAAGCACACCCATTTCACTAATTTAGCAGGTACATGACCAATCAAAGTATACTGAAAAGTGTGGTGGAGTACAGTTGTAAATCTAAACAGTCTGAAAAGGTGTTTTACTTTTAAGAGTTTTATGCATTTTTTTATAATAAATGATTTGTTTGATGTTTCTGTATAGTGAGGGTCCATAGTTTTCTTTACCCTTCTAAGGGGTCCCTGATCTGAAAAAGTATGTGATCTCCTGGTGTAGTTAGTTACCTATCAGGATACTGACAGATCAAGACAACATGAAGCCAGTGTTACTGTATACTGCAAGAGTCAGGTACCCATTGGTATTTCACAGATCTGTTATCATCTATTCATTGTTACTTATGGAATCTGCTACATATCTAAATACATAAAAGGTTCTTGGAACTTTCACATGAATGATTTTTTGACAGCCAAAAATGTCCATCTATTAATAAATAACCTTGAGACACGAACAAGATTTAGGGCAGCCACCCGTATACTTGAATCCAGGCTGCAAAAGGCAAATATTAAGCACTGATGTGTACTGGATGTGGTCTGGTCTTCATACCTGGATGGCGGTAGTGGCGTCTTTGGGGCAGGATGGGGGCGGGGGGAGGTATCTTGGGAGGTACCAGATGTGAGGTCTTCAGGGACAAAATCATGCATTCAGGCAGAATTTCCAATTTTTGGCCTGTACTGATAGCAGAGAAAGGTTTAGCGCACCCCGCTACCCCTTGGCCTGCCCTAGAATTACCTTTAGCTGCCTCCCATGTGCCCGTGTGTGACAGGCGTCATTATAAAGAACCACCATTTCTAAGATTGTAGTCAGTTTGCCGTTGTCAGAAGGGGGTTTACAGATGGATGCCCTTCCAGATACCAGCCTGTTTTAGTCACTTTTTGAAGAAAACAGAAAAGGTAAACCAGGTTGCACTGATACTTATTCTGGATATGGTGCATTTTCCATTTCTAAAGCATAAAACAATGGCAAAACTTGGATTATTAACAATCCATATGAAATACATTGATATGTCATTATTGTATGGTTGGAGTTAATGTACAAAACCTTAATAAACTGTTGTAACATTTAATGTTTCAGAGCACTCAAAGATGCAACAATAAACTTAGAGACACAGCTGTCAAACCCTATGCTATATCATACCGCATCTCTAATCCGTTTAATCCAATTCAGGGTTGTGGGGGGCTGGAGCCTACTGTAGAAGTATAAGGTAAAAGGCAGCCTTGGACAGTGTGACAGTCCTTCACAGCGTCTAGACGCATACCTAAAAATGAAAACCAACAAATACATTAGGATAACGAGGATAACAAAGTCCACGTGGATTATAGCCCAGCTCAAGATCTGAACCTAGAACCATCTATCTGCAATTCAGCAGTATTAGCCACTACAATACCATGAGATCACTTAGTAAACCTCCATAAACTGTTTCTTAAATTAGGCTCTGCAGAGAAACAGAATACTACTAATCTTGAGGATTTTGATTCATATTTGCTTCTACTGCAGATTGATCTCTTATTTTTCATGCGAAAGATAAGAAGCTGGTCAATTTGCTCATTGTAATCTGATGCCAGCTCTTGTAAACTTCCATCCTGTACTCAAGCAATTCATCTCACTTTCCTCCCACATAATATCTTTGGTTTCTGGTTAATTAATATAAATTGCTTAAAAAAAAGATAATTTGTGGAAGAATCATGGAGTTAAATCCCATATTATATCACCAAGCTATTTTAGTATGAAATTGAGGACTTGATTTGATTAAGGAAACATGTACATGTTTATATATTTGTAAGCTATTGCAGGATAAAGGAATGTATGTATATACAGTACTTTTGTTTTATTTTTACATATAGCAGGGCAGAGTATCATGGTAGCACAGTAGTTAATGCTGCAGTGTCACAGCTATAAGACACTGAGTTCAACACCAGTCACTGCGTTGAGTCTGCCCATTCCCTCTCTGGCTTCACAGATTTTTCCCTCCATATTTGTTGCGGTTTCTTCTGCCTCCTAAAAATGACGGCTTTTAATTGGCTCTATGTAAGCATGTGAGTAGGCTTTCCTGTGTACCCATGATTGGTTCCTGGATTGCCCCTGATGTTGCCAGGATAAGATAAGTCTGTAGCCTAGAATTGCAATAATGGAATACTCCACTTTATATTATTTACATCTTATAGTTTGTAGAGATGGCGAAAATAGTAATCTCATGTTTTAATGCAAAAAAAGAAGATGAAATAGGAGTTTATGGTGACCAACCCTGGACAACAGTGAACAGTATCATTAAGTCCTTATAAAATCTCATGTTACTCATGTCACATAATCCACATGTCAAGTTATCCAGTAATATGCTCACAATGTCCCAAACACATACTAAAATATTGATAAATAAACCACCTCTAGAAAACGCTACCATGAACGAAATTGGAAAGCGCTCAGATGCATGTGGATTATGTGACATGAGTAATGTGAGATTTACTCACAGCATTTTTGATATTGTGTGCTGTTGTCCACCACTGGTCATCATAGACATGTATTATATTAGAAACATTTTTATCTCTGTTCTGCACAGAAACACAGGGTTATCAATTTTTCTCAGCTATCCCTACAAACTACACAGGTGAAGCAGCATATAAAAATATTTTCATTTTTGGGTAGCGTGTACCGTTAAATGGGTTCAAGAAATGGGTAGTTCATCTAGCACAGG
Source organism: Polypterus senegalus (assembly GCF_016835505.1). Taxonomy (NCBI): domain Eukaryota; kingdom Metazoa; phylum Chordata; class Cladistia; order Polypteriformes; family Polypteridae; genus Polypterus; species Polypterus senegalus. The sequence continues at coordinate 28,177,522 of NC_053154.1, forward strand.
CTGAAGTGGGCTGGCACCCTGCCCGGGGTTTGTTTCCTGCCTTGCGCCCTGTGTTGGCTGGGATTGGCTCCAGCAGATCCCTGTGACCCTGTAGTTAAGATATAGCGGGTTGGATAATGGATGGATGGATCTAGCACAGGGGTTCTCAAAGTCAGTCCTGGGGGACCATTTTGGCATCAGGTTTTTGCTTCAACCAGATTCATAATCGGTGACAATTGATAACACTCATCTCAATTAATTAACTGGTATTTTTCTCTTCTCTTATTCTACATTAAAAAGCACAGAGGCATGATTTTTACATTTATAAGACATTTAGAAATATTTCTGCATTTGCTATATTTAAATGCTTAACTCACTTTTGTTGATTTCATTATATTTTGTCCTTCTTTGTGCAGTTTGCTCCCTTCATTGTGTCTTAATAATGGCAATTAAAAATGAGCAGAGAGGACACCCAGGCAAACGACACAGATTCAGGAAAGACTGCAACTACTTTAGCATTAGGCCCACTAATTAGAAAACAATGGATTAATTAAACAATTAGAATACCCAGAAAAAACAGAATGGACATCAAGATGACAATATTAATTAAAAAAAAACAGTAAATACATTATTCCCATATAACTGCCCAGTACATTTTAATATATATATTTTTTTTACCAAACCTTGTTTTCTAATTTCTATATTGTTCCCAAAACACAGAATCTTGGGAATAACAGTTTACTTAATTAGCTCAGGATTCCAATTAAAAACAGAAGCTGGTTGGAACAAAAACCCACAGCTACAGGGAGTCCTCAGGACCATTGTTGAGAACCCCTGATCTAGCACATATCACCATTAATATCATTAAAATATCTCTAAAGATGTGTGATAGAAGAAGATTCATGCGTGAGAAAATGCTCTTCTAAATAAGGTGTTGCTATTAATATGTATCAAGGAGTGGCACAGTAGTTAATCAGTCCTGCTGCACCTAGAATCCAGGGTTTGAATGTTGTGCTGGGTGTTGTTTTTGTGGCGTTTGCACATTCTCTTCAGGTCAGTATGTGTTTTTCTGAGGATTTCCAGTTTGTCTTGTAAATGCCAAAATTAGGTTTTTTGACGTCTTTAAATTTGCCTGTTGTGTAAGTGTGTGTGAATAGACCCTATGATAAACTGGCCTGCCATCCAGTGTAAGTTTTGCTTTATACCAGATAGCATAGGGATTGACCTCAGCTCACCGTGCAGACATGCATTAAGCAGTTTGAGAATGTTATAATATAAATTTTAATCGTCTGTAATGCTGACCTATTTAAGAGTCTAAATTGGACTGCATTATATATTAGCATGTGTTTACAAATAAAAAAAGGTTAGTAACAGTGAAAATAAATACAAAATAATTCACCTCACACAACAATAAGTAGGTTTAACTAGCAAGGGTTGTTTGTTTACCTTTTCTATGCCAAGGATGCTCAGTTGGCCACTTGTAGTCTCCACCCAGCTTGACACTTTTTACTGTCCTTAGGAGTTTGTGCCTTTAATGTCCCACTCCCTGCACACATCCAGTCTGAAGGTGGACAGAGTCAACTATATGCAAGCGGCATCTGCACGTCTCTCACCAAGTCTTCACACTTCTTTTGCACAAGACTTGCGAGAAAAATACTGACAATGTGAGAATCTTACCCCAGTGTTGTGAAACCAAAAACAATTTTAAGATTACCTTAAGTTAGCAAGCTTTGTTATCATAGAGGGAAGTATTTTTACAGCAGAAATAAGAGACTATCAAACACATACAAGAATGAAGCCAAAAAACAAAAGTTGAAATCCATTTTTATAATTAGAACACTTACCTAGGATTTCTGAAAATTAGAATATTAAAGCCCAACACCACAGTACAGTCTTGCACCTACTTATGTTTCCATTTAGTTTCGGCCATTTGGCTGTATGTCAGATTGGCTGCACGTCGGTCACAAACTATACAGGTCGTTGCAACTGAGGCACCATGAGTCAGGTGAGAGCTACTGGTATGCATATGCAACTGCTGGTATGGAGGATTACAAACTCATACTCGAGTCTTGAGCACTTTTGAACCATCACTGAAATGTTATTATGTCACTCACTTGCCTTCCCGTGCAGCAGTCTGGAAGTGCAGTGCAGCTGTACTACCAGAACTCCACAGGAGACCTGCTCATTGTTCATCTGTTGGTGCTTGTCAGTGATCAAACTATACTTCATGGAAGTCCCCTGTCCTCCCCCATCTGCTGTGCTTGCTGTTCATGTGTTGATGTTTCTCAGTGTTTGCTTCATCATAAAAAAAAATAAAAATTACAGGGAACATTGGCTGTAAGTACGAATGTCCCCAACTTGGTCTGACATAAATTGGCGCATGACTATTTAATAATCCAGTGTCCCTACCACCACTATAATTTTAACCTTTATAGCACTGTGAATTAAAAAGCTCTGAATTTTATGGCTCTTGAGTCTTTGGAATCTAAATCTGCTGCTTTATGGTGGAGACTGAAACTTGATGACTCCTGTCTAACTAAACAGTGGGCTTTCCTTCTTAAGCCACGTTTAAACATAGTGTTATGGGATGATGGTCTGCAAAGGGTGTGCGTGATGTAAATTTTGCCAGCAGTTACGACACATGGACCCTAGAGTCAGCAACTTTGAAAATGTTGTGACTGTGTAGTCCTGTGCATGCCTATGTGCACCAACTGTGCATGCGCTAGACAAGAAAAAAATGGCTAATCTTAGGAACACTTGTGTGAAGTGTGAAGTGATTTGTCAGTACCTGCACCTATACAATCCAAATAGTCAAATGTGCAGAAATTCATGATGAAAAATCAGCCAGACACTGGGCAAAGATGACAGTTTGTAGAGACAGGAATAGAAATATTCGTGATGAATAAAGGCAAAGAAAAACTCTGAGGGATTTTGCAACTGTGTAGTGTCGTGCAGTGAGTGCTTGTACAATAAACAGACCAGGGTGCACATCTACGCAAAATTGCATTTACAGCAGTTTGAACCTGAGTATAAACAGGCTTTAACCTCCTTATGATACAGGTCAGCTGAAATGTTAAAAAAAAGGAATGACTTAGGTAATTGGGTAAAATAAATGCACAAAAGTTACAACAAATACTCAAAAATGTATAATAAGGTTCTACACTGATGCCAATAATATAATGCAATGAAAACAACCAGGAAACAAAAAAAATCAGACATAAAAATTCGGAATTAGTATAAGATACCCTAATTTAGAGTGTTCATATGAAATGTAATGCTTTACTTTATAAGGTACATACTAAACAAGAATTGTATCAAATATTTGAAATATTAAGATTTTCATTTCAGTTTAAACATTTAAAGTCTAAATATTCTCAATTGTAATAGAAAAAAAATCAAAAATCATATTCATAATCACTGACTTTGCGAAGGTCTAAAACAATATTTGTCATTTTAAACTTTCTGGGAATGATTCTTAGATGGCTAGAACCACTGGTTAAGAATTAAATGTCAAAAGTATTATATTGTATTATAATCGGCAACTTACAATTGGCATAAAATGAAACTCTACAGGCCTATATTACCAATCTCATAGTTTTTTCGAAATTTTGTAAAAAGGTGTAACTTTGACCCCTCATATCCCATTAGGGGGTGAATCTCTGCAGTCAGTTTATCTGACATGCACAACTTGAAATCCTTCTGGTCATTTTTGCCAATGACATCTATTTGGTTTCTCTTTATCACAAGTCAGTAATTTCCAGTATATAAAATGTTCCAAAAATGGCTTAAAAGCATGAGTTTCTTGGTCTAGAGGGCAAAATATAAGCGTAAAATTTCCCAAAAAACTTGACATCTTGCACATCTAGACATCAAGACAAGTTGAAAGGTATATCATATGTTGGGGTTTTCTTGTAATGGTGAGTCAGGAGGCACCAGACAAGAAAAACTGAAGGACTTTTTAAGCATTCGTAAATAATTCTTGTGAACATAATACAGGCAAGAGTCAGAAAGGAGGAAGAAAGAACAAAACAAACACAATTATCAAAACATATAATGGATATGGAAAAAATCTTTGCTGTTTTGAATAAAGAATCCAATCTCTGATACTATTTGCAGAGTGCTGCCATCTTAAATAGACAGGGAATGATGGCTCAGTATACCACGTGGCCAGCAACATTAACCATAAACCCATGACCAAGTAGAGATAGTCACAAAAACAGAATCATCTAAACTTGTGCCCAAAGCCTCTTTCCTTGTGGCTAGATTGTATACTTTTTTAGTTCTTTATTTAATACAAAGCACAAGTAATATACATTATTGGGGGACTGTATCTCATCTTTCATTCAATTTTCTGAACTCACTTCATTTGCATTACTTATAACTATAGTATGCTGATTTGGTTCAGTATTTGGTTTCTGTAATTTACACATGCTAAGACCAAGTTGACTGCCAAGATCATGACACATTGCCATACTTTATAAATAATTTTACTGTTGGAGCTCAGGCAGGATACGTCACACAGCACCGGTGGGAAGTGAACTGTCCACCTTGATGCTTAAAGTCCAAATACTTTAGCCACTTATCATAAAGCAAAGTTAGAGAATACGCTTCTGAAGGTCATTGACCTTGCTGGGTAATCATCAAGAGAGGCCTGAGTGACAGGGTGCAGATTTAGTGGATGAAGGTGGGATATATTAGAATATTAATACTGTTTAGTGTGCAAAAGGTTATTAGTCATAACAGCAGATGAAAGAAGAGAGATCCATGTGTCATTCTAACACACTATGTGTCCATTTGGGTGCCAAAGTTTGGATGACATTGGGAGCAACAGCTAAATGGGGAGCTCTTTTCTCCCAGCCGTATTTTGACATGATTCTGTGTGAACTGGTAGTAGTATTCATAGATGTTAATGAAATATATTTGGGTGTGGCTACTGGAAGTAATGGCTGATGGCCAGAATGACTAGCACTAATATATAAAGAGTTTTCTCTTGGACTATTGTGTAGTTAACTGAGGGTGTGACAACAGATCTCCAGGCCTACAGAATAAGAGAGAGTAAAGACTGAGGGAGTCAGGTCATGGAAATATTATTGATTTATTTATAGGTTTAAATGTTCTGTCATTGTGGGGTGTTTATCACACTAACTTCCCTCTATAACATAACTCTTTTAGGGTGGTTGTACTTTGTGCTGGTAAGATTTCTGCCCCTAAACTGACCTTTATATTACTTGTTAAATAAAGACCCTTATTAGAATGGCTGTCTCGGTCCTATGGTGACCATGTTGCAGTGGTTACCTTTTTTAAAACCACAGTTTTCATGCTGAAAAGGCACACTTATCCAGGTCAGGAATGATGATTGTGCTCAATGCTGTTCACAGGTCCTTTGCACAACCAATTGTACAGGCCAAGTTAGGGTCTTTAGTTAACCTAAACTGCAACATCTTGGTAAGTGGCAGGAAAAGCAAAGGTCCTGAAGGAAAATCCAATATACTGTATATATACCAGTAACGGTGCACTGCGAACACATTTGACTTCAGCATTCCTAGTTTTTATCCTCTTTCTCTGTATGTATAGCATTCATTTGCTCAGAGATTGTTGCGCTTGCTGCTTCCTGAGTAGCTCTTCTTTTCTCCACTCTAGTGGCCCACTTCTTCTCTTCTTTTACAACTGATTAAGTCAGTGTTTGTGACTTAGTTATTTAGTACGTTTTCTTTAATTTTTCACTTAAGCTGGCACTTAAGTCTTCAGTCTGCCTCAAGAATGATTTAAGATATAAAGAGGTAGGGGAAGTGACGGCGAAGGTGGTAGGGAATGAGAACGGCGCCCGTATGCTTGTGCCACATGGCCGCCCTGCTGGCCACTGCCAAGAGTTGATTCTACAATAAAATAAAATAAAAAGTGGAATAACCTTGGAGGTCAATCATCACCCCGAAAGCAGATAGTAGGCTTAACATAATATATGTGTACCAAATTTCAGGTCAATAGGTCAAATGGTTTGTGAGCTAGAGGTGATTTAAAATCCTGGACAGACAAACGGACAGCCACGGTAGCATATTATATAAGAAGATATTATATAGATAGATATAGATATATGGATAGGAGAAACTCTCATAAGTATAATCACTACTGCAACACTCCACTAATCTGGCCTTTATGGCAAAGTGGCCAGATGATATATGCAAACCCACCTGAAGTTTGCAAAAGGCAACCTAAAGGACTCTCAGACTATGAGAAACAAAATTCTCTGATCTGATACTATATGATTGCGAGACATGAATGCTATCCAGTGACCTGAGACGAAAAATGGACTCCTTTGGTTCTGTGTCTCTCCGGAAAATCCTTGGGTATTGTTGGCTTGACTTTGTGTCAAATATGCGGTTGCTCATGGAGTTCCGAATGAGGCACATTACCTGCATTGTGAAGGAGCGTCACTTACGGAATTATGGCCATGTGGCGCATTTCCTCAAGGGTGATCTAGCTCGTAAGATCCTCATTGTTGGGGAACCAAGTGGCTTGATCGGGCCAAGGGGTTGCCCATGTAACACCTGGCTGCGGCAGAGAGAGGGTCATTTCTGGAGGGTGGGACTGGACTGTGTGTCTGCCTGGGGGGGGTTACTAACCGGGATCCCAAGTTGTTTTGTCGTGCAGTGGGTGTGGCAATGCATTGTACTAGTGCATGCTCCCCAACTTGACTTGATTTAATAAACGCAAGTGTAGGAGGAGAATGGGTGTCCTGGTCAGAACAGAGAATTATTAATTACCTTGATGGAAGGCCAATGCAACTACACAGCCGGATTGGCCAGTGGAACAAAAAAAGTAACTTTGTGTCCAGCTGGTATCAAATAATGTAAGGACCAGCGATAACTGGGAATTGGGAACAATTCCATCCCCCATATGCTAGGTGGCAGTGGTCCTCTGGCTTGGCAAGTGGTTCTCACTTTTATTCATCTAACTGAGCCAGTATTCATTTGGTTGAGGAGAACTCAAACCACTTTCTTCTATTGAGTATTGGTTCGCTTTATTGTTGTAGTAGTTTTTTTATTGTTGCTCTGACCACAATCAACTAAAAACAAACAAAAAAAAAAGTTGTCCTTCCTGCACAGTCACGGGAGTTGAGCAGCTGATCACTTCACCGCATATTGTATTGTATGTAAAAATTGTATGTGACAAAATTTGATTTGATTTTTATAAAGTTTGTCTGCTATAGTGTATTTGGGAACATTACTCTATCTGATCTTAATAAATAAGGGGAACTGTACAGTAAGACCCCGCTTAACGCTGCTCCATTTAACTCTGTTTCGGTATTATGCATTTTTTTTTCGAATTCTAATTTTACATTGATTCACATAAAAGTGCAGTTTTCGGCGAAAATGTCTGTTTTTCGCTGCAAACACACGATTTGATTAGCATGCAGTCTCACGCTGCGTTTGAAGTCATTGCAGTACAGTAGATTATGTATGCCTGCCGCGTCACTGTTCATTTATGATTGGTCATCAACGTTATTGTGTAAGGATATAAACATAGCATTTTATTTTACTGTAATAAATAACAGTTATCCCTTTTTAGTTTTAAAATGAGTGCAAAGAAAAAGAAACTAAAGTGACAAGAAAAAGCATTTAGCTAGAAACTAAAATGCAGGTGCTCAGACAATTAGATGCAGGTGAACGCCAAATTGATATCAGCACTGCATTATATTTGTCAACTTCAACAATACGTACAATTTTAAAAAATAAAGAGAAAATCGTATCATCAGCAACTACAACCACAACTTCTGCAACAAAAATTACCCATTTCAGAAGCAATGTGATTGAGGAAATGGAAAAACGACTTTTCATCTGGATTGACAATGAAGTTGAATGCAATATGCCATTAAGTCAAACAATGATATTGGAAAAAGCCAAATCAAATTTTCACCTCATTCAGAATGAAAGGCGACACCAGTGAAAATTTCATAGCTAGTTGAGGATGGTTCCATCAATTTAAAAACAGAAACAATCTTCATAACATACATATTACTGGAGAAGCGGCAAGTGGGGATACAGAAGCAGCTGCTGCATTTCCTGCGACATTAAGAGCCATCACAAACAGAAATTATGCATTTACTCGAATATTTTTTGATTTTAATGAATGATTTATGAATAAAAAGCGATATTAGCAATAAAAAATGTCTATAATGTAATAAAAAAGTATTTAATTATACATGTTACAAAATAAAACCGAAGCAAAGAAACTTTTTTATTCCCTGTCCTGTTTCACCTGTCCCCATTATTTACGTGTGAAGATGACCTCATTTAACGCTGTTTCCTTTAGCGCTGCTATTTCTTGGAATGTATCCCCCGCGTTAAGTGGGGTCTTACTGTACTTCCGTACTGGCTGCATTTTTGCCATTGAGTTGTCTCAAACAGAATGTTTTTACACATTTTCATAGAAATAATTCCAAAAAGGACACATTTTTTGCATAAGGTGAATATCGACTGAACTTTGTCTGAGCTTATAAACAACCAGTGAAATTGGGATGTCAGTGCTTAAGTACTACTGCACTGGGTGGGCTGGAACACGTTTAAGAAAGAGTCTGTCACGGCCACATTAATCACTCATGTTATCTGTGAAATTATGGGAGGTGGATGTAGGGGAGTGATGGTGTAGTCTTGTGAACGCCAGAGGTGGATATTTTTTGCTTAACTAACAAATTCAGTCGTTTAAATTTCACATGAAAGTGTGAGTTTTGATGGACCCCTGCCGCTGTCCTAATGCTACTGCTGTGTCACTGGGCCTCATCACACCCACAGTGCACAGTCATGCACATAACACTCAGGTACTTCTGCATCTTGATCTCAAACTAAAAGATGATTAACCATGAACCGCAAAACCATGAAGTGGCTTGAGCATGGAAGAGGTGCTTTATAAACACAATATTATTATTATTATTATTATTATTATTATTATTATTATTATTATTATTATATTTCTTTCTTTTTCTTTCTTTGGATCTCACAGCTTTTCAGCTGGTATGAAAACTATGCCTGTTCAAGTGACCTCTTGAAAGAGGGCATAGATGAAAGTCTTGGGTAGGAATGAATTCCAGAATTTAGGTCTGGTTAAGGTTAGGGTGATTAATCAGGGTCATTTCAAAGGAAAATGTCTAGTATTAATTACTGCTAATGATGATGGTAGATTCCATGCATATCACTGACTGTTTTTGTAGAACAAAGATGTTGATGTTGTGCAAGATCTTTTCAGTATGTCGATTGATTGATTTAGACATAATCCCAGTAGCCCCTGTAATGATAGGTACTACTTCTGCATGTTTTTTCCAAAGCCTTTTTATCTTGTTTCAGAGCTGATGGTAGTGCTTTAATTTATAGTCTTCTTTTGGACCGAATTTATAGTCTGACGGCACCGAGATATCTGTTAAAAAAGTTTTACTGGTGGATAGATTCATATAAATGATGTCTGGTTGGTTTGCATTGAACTTGACATCTGTTTGAACATGGAGCTCGCAGACAATATTAGAATGTAGTATTTTCCATGATTTTATGCTCCTCCAAACTCCATCTCCTTGAAAATTGTTATCCTTAACTAGAGTCCAGTGGAAATATTTTGCCAAATTGTTGTGACGCCATAGATAAGACGTATTGGCCAGTGTTTCACAAGCACTGACAATGTAATGAATGGTTTCATTATATCTTTTTACATAGGTTACATTAAATATCCTCTTCTAGTTGTTTGAGGATTTGTCTTAATGTATTATTTAGTTTTCTCTGCCTGATCTTGGAGAGCAAAAATACTGGCTTCAAGTGACAGTGTGGTGGCTTGCCGTTTCATCCTGTTGAATGGCCCCTGAATATCAATACGTGCCTTCTCAACATAGTTTCAAATTGTCTGTGCATTGATTTCCTCTTCCAGCTATGGTCACGTTGTTGGTTTTGTGATTTCTTCATACATATATTCTAGCTGTCTCTTCAGTTAATTGTTTAATTGTTAATTGTTGTCAGATTAAGTCTAGAGAAGAATGTTTGACAGTTTTTTTAGATTTACATAGACAACTTCATCCTCTTTTTTCTTGTTCTTGTTCTTCTTTTTCTTCTTCTTGTTATTATTGTTATTCTTCTTCTTCTTCTTCTTCTTCTTATTATTATTATTATTATTATTAGTAGTAGTAATAATAATCATAAGCAGTTAAGCACACTCACTAATATCATTCAGTCCAGAAATGCAATGGCAGAACACATGCTACCACTCTACCGGTGTTAAAACGTCTGCACTAAACTTCATTTTGATTAAAACTATAAATGTTATAAATACTTATAACATTTGCTCAGTTCTTGCCACTTGATTGCAAACTATGTCATCCCCTCAATAGCTGTCACTAGATGGCCAAGGCACGTGAGTGCACAATGTCAGGTGCTTTTTTTTATTTTAATTTTAATGAGCTGCTTCATTTTTGGCTCATATAGGAAAAGGCACTGTCTTCCTATAAAAATGCTTTTTTTTACCAGCAGTTTATGAGCGTTACCATTGATTTAAATGGAGAAAGCGTTTGGCTGAAAACATCTGAAAACTGCTACAGGAGCTATTTTTTTTCAGGTGAATAGTGAATAGTATAGCAGATGTGTTCTGGTCTACTGCTGAAATTCTAGAAAAGCACTTAGGTGTGAATGGGTCCTTAAGCATAACCTTGACTTGTACTCCACACATCATGATAAATAACCTAATATCCTCTTAGCCTTCTTGATCGCGTCTGTGCAATGTCTGGATGTAGACAGTGATGAGTATGACTATGACTCCCAGTTCCTTCTCATAAGATGTATTTTTATGTTAAATAGCTCCCATTGTTTATTCAAATCTAACACTTTTACTTCCTGTTTTGAATACTTTACAAATAACAATTAGAACTCTCTAGACGAGAACATGCCATTCAGCCCAACAAAGCTCGCCAGTCCTGTCCACTTATTTCTTCCAAAAAAACATCAAGTCGAGGTTTGAAAGTACCTAACATTTTACTGTCTACCACAGTACTTGGTAGCTTATTCCAAGTGTCTACTGTTCTTTGTGTAAAGAAAAACTTGGTAATGTTTGTGCGAAATTTACATTTAACAAGCTTCCAACTGTGCTCCCGAGTTCTTTATAAACTCTTTTTAAAATAACAGTCTCGATCCACTGTACTAATTCCCTTCATTATTTTAAACACTTCACTCATGTCTTAATCTTCTTTTGCTTAAACTGTAAAGGCTCAACTCTTTTAATCTGTCTTCGTAACTCATCCCCTGTAGCCTTGGAATCAGCCTAGTCGCTCTTCTCTGGACCTTTTCTAGTGCTGCTATGTCCTTTATGTAGCCTGGAGACCAAAACTGCATACAGTACTCCAGATGCGGCCTGACCAGTGTGTTATAAAGTTTCATCCAAACCTCCTTGGACTTGTACTCCACACATCGTGCTATATATCCTAACATTCTGTTAGCCTTCTTAATGGCTTCTGAACACTGTCTGGAAGTCGATAGCTTAGAGTCCACTATGACTCCTAAATCCTTCTCATAAGGTGTACTCTCAATTTTCCAACTGCCCTTTGTGTATTCAAACCTAACATTTTTACTTCCTATGTGTAATACTTTACATTTACTGACATAAAATTTCATCTGCCACAAATTTGTCCAAGCCGGTATGTTGTCCAAGTCACTCTGTGATGATTCAATGGATTCCAAATTATCTGCTAATCCAACTATTTTGGAATCATCTGCACTCTTAACCAGCTTGTTACTTATATTCCTATCTAAATCATTTATATATATTAAAAATAGCAGCGGCCGTACCACTGACCCCTGTGAAACACCACTCTTAACATTGGCAAATTCTGAAGAGGTTCCTCGCACCATCACCCTCTGCTTCCTTTGTCTGAGCCAATTCTGCACCCATCTAAAAACATCACCCTGATCTCCCACTTCACTTGGTTTGATGCTCAGCCTCTCATATGGTGCCTTATCAAATGCTTTCTGAAAGTCAAGATAAATAATATCTATGCATTTTACATTTGCTTACATTAAATTGTATGTCTGTTTGCCACCCTGGTCACTCTGTTTCTGTGTCATCTGCCTAGTTTGGCATCATCTGACTCATTGGGAATGTCACGCTACACACCTACATGACACAACTGCCATTTCTGCGCATGCTCCATGACTATCCACAAGACTATCACTGGAAAGTTCTGAAAAAGGTGTATAGTGGTCACCTTGCCTCTTTGGCAAGACATTTTGTGAGTTTTGTCCCTTACCAGTGGCGCTTCTCTTAAGTCTTGTTTAGCTTGTTGTTTTTGGCTTTGATCTTTGCTCCTGTGGTTTGGGATTTTTTCAGAATTATCTCTTCTTCTAGTTCAATGTTTGGCACTTTTGGATCTGAATTTAATTATAGTTTCTGTTCATGATTAATTGGGAATTCTCTTTTGGCTCTTTGAGTCCCACATTTTAAGTTTAACTTTCATGTTCGGCTATATGTATGTTTATAATTTAGCTTTTTTGTTTATTTTTTTAATAAGTGTCAATCTAGGTTACTTATATAATAATTACTGTATTTTATTCTTTCTGTTGTTAAGTATGGCTGTTTTTTCCATTCATTTAACAACCAGTCATTTGTTAATTAGGAAGCTGTAGATGGTGGTTTGGTGTTTTCTTAGTCAAAGTGGGTGGCCGTTAAGGAAGTAATAACAACATGACTTTAGTTGCAAGGTTATAGGCGTTTAAATTATTTTCAAGAAAAAATGAGCTTTTATATCTTCTCATATTATCCAGAAAAGTCTATCTAACGCTTGTTTTCCTTTCGCTCTTCGCGCATTTAATTGTAAATTTTGTCTTGACACTGTACATTTGTAGCTCATTGAAATGTCAGAGTAAAAATAGCACATCTATGCAGGGCTTTGTGTAACTTGGAATCCTGTTTTTAATCAGGTTAATCGCAAACATGGATTTAATGGAAATTTCATTTTGTGAACTAATAAAAGCAACCTTTGCCTAGTCTGACCTCTAGAGGAGCTTGAAAGCATTGGAGTCGTTTTTCATAATCTAACTTTTTAATAATAACAACTTGAATATTACATTTGAAAAATCAATATACTCTTTACATTTAAATAGCAGAAAAATGAACTTTGGTGGACTTTTATTTGAGAAGCATGGCTCGGGTGGTAGCTGCCTTGTAATGTTAAAAATTAATTAATTAAATGTTAAAAGAGTAACAAAAATATTAAAGGCTTTGTTTTAGAAAAGCCTTATTAGTACAACATTTTCACACCTTCTTGACCTAATTCAGGATCAGTGGGACCTGATCTTATCCCAGAAGTGCTGGGGCAAGGTGAAGCAAGGAAGTAACTCTGGACAAATTCTGCTATAAACCTTTTCCATAACAAAAAAAATGACATGATAGAATTACGCTTTAAAAAGTGTGGTTCTTTTGTGTATTAATTTTTATTCTAATATTTTGTAATACATACTGTATATAAATTGGGGTAGTGTGGTGGTAGCACTACTGGCTTGCATAAAGAAGACAAGGGATTCAAGTCTTTGGTGCTCCCTGTGTGGAGCTTCCATATTATCCCCGTGTCTGTTTGTTTTTTTATCTGGGTGCTCCAATTCTCCCGCAGCCCAAGGACAAGCGTGTTACGTAGATTGGTGTTGCATGTCTGTGTGTGTTCATCCTGTGATGGACAGGCGCCTCATCCAGAAATTGTACCCATTTTCCCTGCTACCATGCCCTGGATAAGAATGTTTAGGAGATGAATGAATTTATAAATAAAAATCTAATAGAGGGTGGTGAAGTTTTTACTGCTACTGCCTCCCAGAGTCAATGCCATTGTTTGAAATCCTCGCCCCAGTATGGAGATTGCATGGTCTTTCAGTATCTATATGGGTTTTCTTCTGAGTACTCAGGTTGTCCTCCCCCAAAGTATGTGACATTCCAGATTTGTGTGATTGTCAGTGCACCCTATGATGGCCTGGCATCCTGTCAAGACCAATGCTACAAGAACTGGATTAAGTAGTATAATAAATATAGAAGTATAAGCTTTTATAATGTACTGTACTAGCCATCCCCCGTGGCTCCACCCACATAGTAGTGAAACAGGACAGTAAGGAGGGCCCTGTCAGACTCCCCACTCGATGTCACGCTTCCCCCTCCCCTCAGGCCACAGCGTCTCAGATTAGCGCAAATATATCGCTCCAGCAAACGAACTATGATTCTTAGCGCAGTCAAAAAAGTCGCAAAATCAACTGGAATGTTCAAGCAAATTCTAGAAAAAAAAAACCAATCTAAATCCGTTAAGTACTGTAGTTCTTTTCGTTCGCTAGCTAAGCGGATGTAAGATACGCCCCTAGGCCGGCACATGATTGAGGAGGGCCCCACCCCTACCCTTGGCTCACTGCGTTTCTCTCGGATTAACGCAAATAAATCTGTACCGCAAGCGAACTATGATACATACCGCAATGAGGGAAGCTGCAAAATCAACTGGAATGGTCAAGAAAATTATTAAAAAAAACCTGATCTAAATCTGTTAAGTAGTTCTCTCATGAAAAACGGACAAACAGACAGATGTTGAATGTTATATAGATAAATAGATAGATAGTTTATTAATCCCAAAGGGAAATTCACATACTCCAGCAGCAGCATACTGATAAAAAACAATATTAAATGAAATCCCCCCTGCTCGTTTTGCTCGCCAGCCACTTCGCATCTCTGCCACTCGCGTTGTGAAGAGGGAGGCTGAATACATCCCAAGGACTTCGAACATTTAAAAGCCTGTACAGCAGCTGTCCTACTGCTTGTGTTTTATTTCCGTCCCCGGGTGTGGTTAAATCTTTTGGCACAAAGTCCTATCTCGCGAGACATGATTTCTTGATATTTTTTAGTTTTTAATTTAAAAAAGGAATAAGAAAGAAAGAAATCTAACAACATCACATTAAAGTTCAATAAATTCTGAAAAAAATGATACCAAACTTGTATATGTAGGTTTAAAATAAGCCGATTTAAAGTGTGACATTAAAAATATCACTGTTGCACTTTTAGACTTAGTGGATTTTATATATATAGAGTAGATGTAATGTATATTTAATGCATATTTGTGTTGTATGACTTTTTTAAGTGATAAAAAATAGTACTTTTTATTGTATGTGTTACATTTTTAAAATAAATTTGCATTAATTTTACCCAAGAACAAAATCATACTTGTTTTTGAACCATGTTGAGAATGACAGAAAAACTTGAACAACTCATAAAATCAAACTTTTTGGTATAAATGGCGTAAATGTCAATCTAGAGTACTTTGGTGTCCACATTAATGACAAGTTGGACTGGTCTTGTGACAAAGAGGAACTATAAAAAAAGGGCAGGGCAGACTTTATTTTACTTAGAAGACAGCACACCTTTAATATGAGTAGTGACATGCTTCACATCTTCTGTAACTCTGTAATGGCTAGTGTGATTTTCTATGCTGTGGTGTGCTTGTAACACCACTTCAAGAGAGGCCAACTAAATCAACAAGCTAATTAAAATGGCAGACTCTGCTATAGGACACACTCTGGACCCCCCTGGAGGTCAAAGAAGAGGAGACAAAACAAAAGTGAATGCCATTATGAACAATGTTACCCAACCTCTCTCTGACACATAAATACCAAGGACTTTCAGCCAACGAATCGTTCAGCAGAAGTGTGTGAAGAAATTCTGCTGGGCGGTTCCTTTATACCAACAGTAAATGCCTGCATAACACCTCAGTGTGACTAAATGTTTTATCTGTAACCAAAGCAGAAGTTTTCTTTCTTTTTAATCATTCTGCTGTGTATTAGATAAGAGGGTTGTTGTTTGTCAGAATATAAAAATACATATTTATTTGTTTATTTGTTGAGCTTCTGTACAATACTTAATTTAATCCTTGGGAAAAATAAAGTTCTATTTGTCTATCTTTAATGTTAACTTGATAATGATATGGTGTGTGCTACATCCTGGACTTTGATATTTTTTTTCTGTTAAGCTCATTATTGCACATACATTTTTAAATCAACCAGCCATTCATTTTTAATTGCCTATTTCAAACTTAAGTCTCAGGTGGCTGGGCCTTCATTTAGCAATATCAAATGCAATATACAGTACAGTACTTGGACAGGACACCAGTCTATCACAGGACACCCTCATTTACAGCCACACTCACTCAAATCTAGAACAATTTAGTTGCCAAAATCTCAGTGCATCCTGGGTTGATCACATGGGCAAAGAGAAATAAGGCAAAATCAACACAGACCTTGAGCAGGCTAAAACTTAAACCCAGGTCTATGCAATTGAAACAACAACAAAAACAACGCTAATTTCAATAGCACATATTCATACAAAGGATGTAGCTCAGAGTGCTCTGCAACATGTGAAAGAGGTAGTTACATGCAAATAACAACAGATTAAATTTAGATAAGAATAATAATTGATAAATAATATACATAAGATAAATAATGTACATATGCATAAGAAATTAAGTCCTTAAAATATGGTGTTGTATTCACATATCTGTGATCTGTTTCTCGCAACTGAGAGGGCGGGCGAATGTTTGCTAACTGGCTAACCAACCACACGTGTTACCTGGTAGGGAACCGTCCAAACAATCAGATTGCGATTCAGACCTATGAATGTCATACTCTGATCTTAACCCCGTCAAGTAAGCTAACCAGCCGTCATGGCGAAATATCAGAGGCTTTACCTCAGGCACTGATGTCCGAGGTTCAATCCCTGTAAGAGAAAGCAAAGGTGTGTACACCTGTTGAGCCCCAATTACGGTGAAACATGTGTTGTGTGCTCTTTGTATTATTTGTGAGGTACTGTAAATTCACACACACACATATATACTGTGTACACGACGGTCTGGGAGCTGCCACGTAACTCAGGGAGGCCGCTTCGTCTCTCTCTGCCGGCTGGTTACATGGCGTGGAGGCAGCTTGAGATGGCTCATTCTCGTCTATAACTAGGCTCAGGTTAACACCAGGAGTGGAATGTGTCTCACCCCTTTTAATTTTAAACCAGTCCTGCCCCAGTATCACCGGGTGTGGTGGATTCGGAAGGACGGCCACGTTTAGTTTTCATACCGATCCTCTGTAACTGATGAGACAAGCGACGGAGCTGTACCAATGGATTTCTCCGTGGACACAGGCTATACTGGTCTTAATCCTTAACCATTGTCGTGGCAGCACAAACCGGAGGGCAACAATGGTAATGTTGCTACCAGAATCGAATAAGGCTGTGGACTTGTACCCGTTTATGATCACCATGCCTGTATGTGGGACCGCAAACGGGTTAGCCAGAGCACACCAACCCCTCCTCCCCCTCCACCTGTATTCCTCCTTGCTTCCAAGCGGTTTGCACGCCCGCGATTCTGGGGACATCGCCACAAGTTCTGGGTTGTACGGGGAGAGGGCTAGGTCTTGGGATGTACTCCGGCTGAGTTCGACAAAGGGACGGTTCTGCTCCCTATCAGATTGTGAGGCCGTCCTTTGTGTCTCCAGAAGCTCTATGAGCTCTGCCAGGTTCGTAAACTGCTTACCCCAGACCGGCTGGGTGAAGCCACGGGGAAGCGCTTTCAGGAGCAGACAGCAGACTACCTGCTCTATTACTTGGTAGGGCTTGTTTTCATGCGGCCTTAACCATTGCCCTACCATTGCCCAGAAGGACCAGGCTTGTTTGAGGATCAGCCGCTCTGGGTCCAACCTCCAGTTTCTTACCTTGCTCACCTGCCAGTCTGGGGCACCCCTACATGGCAATCGGGGTTCTGGCCTCACAGGGAGGCGGGCACTCTCCTCCGAGAGAGCATAATAAGCCCTTTTTGCCTCCCCCCTCCATGGTAGCCCAACTCTGTGAGCCCCACCCGCACAATTCCTGGCCTCTCTAGGTGGCCTAGTTATGCGTGCCGGGAGCGGAGCCCGTACCAGGTCTTGCTGAACCACGGGACACCCTCCCTGCCTGAAAACTCGGCCCTGGGTGCATTGCAGATCCTGTCCCTTTTTCTTCTGGTACTTCTCCATCCTGCCGGCTACGCCAATGTCACACACTCGACTCAGAGTCATAGAAAGGTTTGGGGCAGCCACCCGTATAATTGATTTCCTGGCTGCAAAGTCGTTCAAATAAATACAGCACTGATGTGCACAAAACCGAGTCCAAAACAGAACTGAGGGAATAGTGAAAAAGTGGAGGCTTTTAAAGGGGAAGACAGGCAGTGAGATCAAAGGGGTCTGGCTCATGAAGGTCTTCAGCCATTGGTTCGAGCCAGACGTGACATCACAGGGGCCAGAGCCGGCAAGTTCTCCTTCCATAGGCTCGGTCCTGGAAGTGACGTCAAGAGAGCCAGGTGGAATCTCCCATGAATGGTCTACGGAAAAGGGAGAAAAAGGAGTCAGTGCACTCTGCCACATCCCAGTATGACTCGGAACTGCCCTTACTCAAGCCCTTTAGCTGCCTCCCATGCGCACGTGTGTGACAATATTTTGCTTCTAAGTGACAGTTCGATGATAATGTTAGTTGGCCAGCATGGACAGAAAAACAAAAAATTCTGCAGGGTTTCCAGGCCAAAAGACCTCCCAGGCCCCACTGGACATAAATGTTGCAAACTTGTTCTTTATTGGTTCTTTTTATGCTTCATCAGTGGGTTTTGTCAGAAGTTGGGGCATCTGCTTTCATTCAGACATCACAGGCTGGCTGAATGGTATCACTAGACACCGCACCACCATACAGCCTCTGACATTGATCCGCTACATTTTTATTTTTTGTCATGTGTCTCTGTGTAAGAGTTATCACAAATCAAATAACAATATTATGAATGCAATCCCAGTCACACAATGCATTGAAGTATTGAATTTAGCACAATGTAAATAAGTCAGTGTTTCAACAGCGCCCAATGATATGGTGAGGTATTGCAGTTTAAGATATGGTCATGGCACTTTTCTTGATAGTAAAGAAACAGACTTGAAGAGCTCAAATTACATGAGGGGGGTTTTCAGTAAACAGGAAAAATAAGATCTTTTGTAGTATTTATTATTATCTAAAGTTTTAACAACTGTCTGTACTGTGCACTGAAGCTTAAATATTTTACATTATATTAATAAATTGTGTAATAAGTTATCAGTATCGTTATTTTTAACTGCATCATAAGTTGTACATGCTTTATTAATGGACAAAATATTTTGGCATTTCTCCCGCAGGAAGCAGAACTTGCTGCCAGAATTCTGCTGGATCAAGGGCAGGTGAGTCCTTTGCATCATGTTAGTTGTTTGTCAATTGTTTATTGCATCTATAGGAAAATATTGTTCTCGTCTTGCAAACTGGATTCAAATCTTCTTAGAGATATTCACAGTAGTTTTTCTTGCAGTCAAATGTTGGAATTTATACATGGAAGTCCACATTGAAAAGTATGAGTAAAAAAACAAGCAAACTCAATTATTGATGAACTGAAGAAGGGCTGTAAGATGGAGTGGTACAAAAATATCCCAGTATAATGGAGGGGTCTGAAACCCATAATGCAAATGATTAGTTCAAGCTACTACTGCCAAATGTTGTTATATAATCTAGTGACACATGAGGTGTGCTTTGTTATTTTGTTGAATAGACAATGAGAAAGTTATATTTGTAGAGGTGTATGTTATCTGAGGTTAGATTAGTCCCAATTTAGGACTTGTGACCTAGGTGCTTATTGGTTAATGTCCTGAAATGTAGGGTGACCATAATTTTGGCATTTAAAAAATTTAAAAAAAGATAAGAGTGTGGGTTGTAGTAATTGATGCTCAAATCATGCCTCCAAAATGTATACTTTTTCCTAATAAAAACATAAATTTCTTAATACACTTTTAAATATTTGCAGTGTTATTACAGTATTTATGGACCATAGTGAGTGTGACAAAACAGAAAAAAGTGTATAAAACCCTATTTTTAAATTTAAAGGGTTCAATATTTTGACTGCACTGTGATTGCTGCTGTCAGTTGCAATGCCACAAAAAGGTATATTTATTGTTATTGTGGTGCAGTCCCAGCAATAAGTATTTCTGTTGACTTGTCGTACGCACATGACATTTTTTGGGCTGTGTCAGACTGGGTCAAGGAGTGCCTTTTTTATCAGGGCTGATATACGATCCATTGACTCAAGACTATTGGGTAACTGTGTGACATGACAAAATGCCCTCCATGGCAGACATGACATCCTCTGCTTTCCTGGGTCTCACAAAAATGCTTGTGTTTTGTAGAGTGAACATAACCTTTAAACTCGCTAGCTTCTTCAGTTGCTACTGGCATGTATGTACAGCTGTATAGGCACTACATTTAACGTCCCACTCATTGAGTCCAGGTAGGAAACACGGAGACTTATGGTTTAACTCATCTGTAAATGTAGGCTTTTGTCTGAGCATCTTTTGTGCTTATGGTCTGGTATCCAGTTATAATGCAGCTCTGCCCTGTTCTTTCAGGCTTCTAACTGTTGCCCTTCTTAACTTAGAATTTTGATTTGTTTCATTTATTCAGTTTTTCCTAATTAATCACAAAGTTCCTATTTCATGTTTCTACCTCCTGGCTTGTGAATTAAATTATCTAACATTGATTGTTCCACCAGTATTTACTGTTTTTGCTCATCACAGTGACTGAAACTGTTAACACCACTGCTGAAAGGATAGTATTGGAAGCCCACTTCCCAGGGGCACGAGTTCTGTTTTGGGACCCTATGTTGGGAGTGAATATAGTGCCACCTGTGCACTATCCAGTGTCTGGTTGAAGATATTCAATGGCATTGTGTTTAAAGTTCAAATATATTGTCACATGTTTTACCCTCCACATTTCTGAATCTTTGGATTTACCCCACTATCTCCTTAGGTACAGTAATTTATTAATATTAATTTAATGTGTATCTGTTAGTTTGACCAACAGAGATTTATTTAACAAAAAATAATTTTATTCCTATTTATGTGTGTGAAATGTTGGAAAAAATATCTGATTGTGCTTCTTTGGAATTACCACCTTTGATCTCAGCCGCAATACGTGAACTACAACATTGCTTTCTTTGACTGATTACAATTTATCATGAGGGTCACTAGAAAATCAAAATGCGAAGTTCATCTTAGACAGGCTTTCCTACTATTGCAGTCGACATTTTAAAAAAGTCAAAATTCTACATATGTGTTTTAAAATTTGCTTCTTCTTGAACATGTTATTAGTTTATTGTGTACATTTTTAT
The DNA here is from genome assembly GCF_016835505.1 of Polypterus senegalus. Classification (NCBI taxonomy): domain Eukaryota; kingdom Metazoa; phylum Chordata; class Cladistia; order Polypteriformes; family Polypteridae; genus Polypterus; species Polypterus senegalus. The sequence continues at coordinate 28,198,724 of NC_053154.1, forward strand.
AAGACTATTGAGTTGTCTCCAGTCCCAGAATGATCATCAAAGTGTTATGATAAAGGGTTTTAAAAAAATATTTTAAATCAAATCTTTTTTTTCTTGTGCTGTAATATTTTTATTTGGGGTCTTGAAATTCCTTGATTATATAAATAATAATCCATCCATCTTCTAACCCGCTGAATCCGAATAGGGTCACGGGGGTCTGCCGGAGCCAATCTCAGCCAACACAGGGCACAAGGCAGGAACCAATCCTGGGCAGGGTGCCAACCCACCGCAGGACACACACATAAACACACCCACACACCAAGCACACACTTGGGCCAATTTAGAATCGCCAATCCACCTAACCTGCATGTCTTTGGATTGTGGGAGGAAACCGGAGTGCCCGGAGGAAACCCACGCAGACACGGGAGAACATGCAAACTCCACGCAGGGAGGACCCGGGAAGCGAACCCGGGTCCCCTAACTGCGAGGCAGCAGCGCCACCGTGCCGCCCATAAATAATAATATTTTCTGGATAAAACTTTTATTTTGCTATGTTAATTACATTTTTCTGTTTGATTAAGATTTTCTCTGATTCTGTTTTTTTTTCATCAGCACTGATATTTTGTGGAAGCATTGCTCTGTTGCAGCGACCCATTGCTAGGGTCTGTGCCCACATGGGGTGCGCATGGTGACGCTATCGGTGTGACTGTGTAAAAGTCAACATCTTGAAGGACTCCTTGTCTGAGATTGGATGCAAAAACTTTCCTGTGTATTAGTGTGAGATGTTTTTAAAGAAATAGAGGACTACGACTTTTAGTTTGTTGTTTTGAGGACTGATTATTAGGTATAGCGTTTACGATTTGGTGCACATTTATTGTGACTTTCTGGTTTTGACCTCTTTCTGACCGTTTTCATTTATTCTTAAAAACCTCTCTGCCCTCTCTAATTGGCAAAAGACAGTACGCTAAATAGAAAACAGTAATGCCTGTAATGCTTTAGGCCCCTGGGGGCCTACTTAAATGGCCAAAATCCCAATCTATGAGATGGGTGGCTGGTCCATTTGCCCACTAATGTGTGCACAAACATTCCCTCGTCACATATCCTGTGTCTATCTGCTTCTAGACTCTCTTCCTTCCTCCAAATGACCCATTGCTCTTACTCGGCTGCTGACTCCAAGCTCACAAGCCAAGTGATGCGTAGAGCCTTTTTAACCACAGTCTAATGCTATTTCCAGGGTTACTCCTGGAGCCAATATATGAACCATAAGTGTCCTCTGAAATTACAGTAGACCCCTGCAAAGTCACGGTTCAGGGTTCGCGGACTCAGTCGTTTGCGGGTTTTTCCTTAGAAACTAACTATTAATTGTTAGCGGAAAGCGCAAATATCTTTTTATGGCTTTTTTTCGTGCCAATACTGTGCAGTAGAGTGAACAGGAAGCAACCGCTGAGGGAAATGCAGTTTGGGATGGTGAAAGTAGCCAATCAGAGAGTGTTATTAATTTTTTCCTTGCTGCTAATTGACTGCTGCCCTGTGACTTGTCTCCAGGTGAGTGGGTTTACCACCACTGAGGGAAACGCGGTTTGGGATTGTGAAAGTAGCTAATCCGAGAGTGTTATTCATTTCTCCTTTCTGATGATTGACTGCTGCGCTGTGAGGCAACTCCAGCTGAGTGTCCTCGTGTTTTCCATTTTGTTATTGTATTCGTTTTGTTATTCTTAAACGCACAAGATGTCGCCGAATTGCCCTGCACTTTCTAAGGCTTCTGGCACTGAGCCTAAGCGCCAGGAGAAGTTTAAAACACTCCAGGAGAAGGATGAACTACTGGATTTGCTCCAGGAACTAAAAAGTTATGCTGCAGTAGCGCGCCACTATGGTATTAATGAAAGCACTACACGCTACATAAAGAAGAACGAAGCAGCGATCAGGAGTACCGTATCTCTAAGTTTCTGTGATGGTGCCCAAAGGCTATCGACCATGAGGAATAAAAATATCATCAGGATGTAATCTGCCTTGGCAATGTGGATCACCGACTGCCGGAAGAAGAACATCCCCTTGGACGGTAACATCATCTGTGAGAAACCAACAGTTCGCTACGGGAGACAATGTAGCAACTTCCCATCACAATGTTTGTGAAACCTATAAAGAAAAGCCAGCATGAAACCCCACCAGAAGAAGACCCGTCCAAAGATACGACTCCTCCAGAAGCGCCTGAAGAAGAGGCGCCACCCAAGGAGTTTTAAATTCTCTGCATTGTACTGCACAGCTACTTCATCATCATCATCATCAATATCATTCATCATTGGTGAGTTCCCGTACATTTTGCTGTATTTTAATTAAATTAAATTATTATGTATTTACTCATAACAAAGAAAACGACAGTACATTCCAAAGTAAATGCGCTTGCATGAATTACAGTATGTATAGCTGTAACATCTGTATTTTACATTGTAGCACCACAGGAGACATAGCAGTACAGTACTGTACAGTAGACGGGTTTACTTTTACATTCTGTTTTTAGCTAATGTATTAAGGTAATTTTTTAGGTAATGTATTAATGTATTAAGCTGAGTTTGCAACAAAATTCAAGTGCTTTGGGGGCATACTGCATTTAGGGTTTAAACTATAAAAATAGGCATTTAAAAGACATTTTTTATCCACATCCAAAAGTCGCGGTTTTTCACAATGCTCTAGGAACGTAACCCTCGCGTATTTTGGGGGTGTACTGTACTAGAAATGTCCATCTAAAGACTTTTAACACTGTTAATATAAACCCAAATTCTCTAAAGGTACACTGGTAGTTCCAAGGTGTACTGTCCTCCATTATTAACATTAGTAATAATAGTTGTCGCGGTCTTGTCCCATATACAACAACAACATTTATTTATGTAGCACATTTTCATACAAGTAATGCAGCTCAAAGTGCTTTACATGATGAAGAAAGAGAAAAAAGACAAAATTAATAAGAATTAAAATAAGGAAACACTAATTAACATAGAATAAAAGTAAGGTCTGATGGCCAGTGTGGACAGAAAAAACAAAAAAAAGTATGTCCAACCAACATGCAACACTACAGTGAAGTGATACAGAATGTCAAGGAGGGGTCTAGGATTCCCAAAAGCTTCATAGCAGCAGGCCAGCACTTTCACCAGCCTTTTCCAGAAGAAGTTAATTTCAGAGGAGGCCAGTTCATAACAACTACCTGCAAGCTTTGGCCTGCTCAGGCCCAAAATGGAGAACTAGCTGCAAAGGTTAAAAATGCAAGTGCCAAATTATAACTTAAAAATGCCCCACAAGGAAGATAAACTCTCAAAGTCTTGCTTGTAGAACAAAAGGCAAGGATCTTATAAATATTTTGATTTATTAACAAAAGTAGGAATATACAGGAAAATTGTCAAAAGAGCAAAAAAAGGCTTTGCCTATAAAGCAATCCAAAGCAAGCAAGTCCCAACACACGATGCAATGGTAAAATCCGAAGAAAGAAGCAAAAATTATTTCAATGAACTAAAACAATAATTACAAATGATTCTTGCATAAACACCAGGCACCACTGTTGAGTCTCTCTTTGGACACAGACTACAAAGCCGGAAGGAAAACCCTGCAGGTGAGATGTCAGGGTGATCCTTCCTCCTGGGGCTCCACTCACAAACCACATGAAATGGCAACATAATTAAAGAAGAAGTGCATAATTAACAAATAATAAGTAAAACTAACCAAAATAACACAAAAACATGAAAAATAATAATAAAATGACAATAACACAGAAAGTAAATACAAGCCAAGGGGGACAAAACTCAGGATGTAACACAACAAATATATCACAACTTTTCTACACCATGATAAATAAGAATATAATAAATACCGTACATTCTATTATTGCTTCTGTAATGGAAGACAAGGATGGACTGTCTTCCCAAATTAGATGGGTGGACCCTTGCCTGGCCAGAAGGCCGACATAGTTGCTGGAGACTCTATGTGAATGGTTCTCCTGGTTAGTATGGTTGTTGCACCCTTTCCCACATTAGAGAATGAAGTGGAAAGACAGAGGAAGACTACTTATTAGGGCTGTCCCTCAGTACGCTGGTAGCATCCTTTTACTGGATAACCTATGTGCTCATCTTTGGAAACAACTTGAGAATTGTAGTCTCATTGGGCAGCCATGCTAAGAGTCATGGTTGCTGTCAGAGGGAGCTGTCAAGACTAAATGTCCCTATTTGGAAGCGTTTCCACCTGACCCATAAGTACTTGCATCATGCAATGTTGTGGCGCTGGAAGAAACGCGGGCTCAGTGTAAAAGGGGCTGACTCACTCTAGGAGTCGGGAGTGAAGTGTGGAGGAAGGACAACACTTGCTAGAAGTGGAGGATAAAGGAAAGTGAATTGTTGATTGTGGTAAAAAGCCTGGTATAAGGTATGCTTACAATAAAGGGTTTATTGAACTTGGAACTTCTCAAGTTTCCAGTTGTGTCAAGGGTCTGGGGGCTTTGCTACACCCCCTAGTGGCCACAGCTCGCATACAGGTAAAATATAGGAAAATATAAAAGAAATCAGAAAACGCTCTGTCATTCATTAGAGCTTATTTAGTACTTGGGGAAAAACAAAGTGGAGACACAGAGAAAAGCCACAACCCATGTAATAATACGTATTGTAAAGGCCAGCCCTGACACAGACAGGCATAGGACCAAATTCAAAGCACACAGGGCTTTTATTTTTTCTTTTCCCTTGCAGGAAACATTTTCCTCGTCTTCCACATGCACAGCAACACAGTCCCCACACAAGCACAATAAGTAAACACAATTCTTTTCCTTTTTCTTCTTCTTCTTCTTTTTTTTTTATCTTCCACTCCCCCTGGCAAGCTTCGTCTCTATCCTTCCAACTTTGGCTCCAGGAATGGTGACTGCTGGCTCCTTTTATAATGCACCTGGAAGTGCTCCAGGTGGTTGATGACCTATATCCAGCAGCACTTCTGGGTGTGGCGGAAGAGCTGCTTTCTAGGGCTGAGCAGCAGCTACAGCACCCCCTGGCTGCACCCATGGGTTCCAACAGGGCAGCATCAAACTCCAACTCCCATGAAGCCCTGTGGGACTCCTAGGCACCACTGCAACCCAAAGGAGCTGCCATCTAGTGTTCCAGGTGAGGTACTGTCCTAACCAGGCTTGCTCCCCCGGTCCTCCCAGAGAAGAGGTGTCCCCGGCCGTCCATGACAGTATATAAGGTAAAGCACATTCACAACCTTGGGAGAAGGGGACCTGTCCTAGCAGCATCAGGCAAAAGACAGGAGCCAGCCCTGAATAATGCACCAGTCCATTGAAGGGAAGCTGCAGAATGTAAGCTTCAAAACCTTCCAGTGAACTTTAGCTGCACCAGCGTGATCAGTCTTCCTGCCATTAGTGAATCAATTCAGCCCACCACACACACTAAAATAAATGTGGGCCAGCTGTACAGTGTTACTCAATAGCATAGTCCCAAATAAACTTTATTTACTGATTTTTTTTAATTCTTCGCTGAGTGACAGTGCAATTACAAATTTTGCTACCTACATAATGATTATGTAAAGAAACTGACTAACAATAAGGCAGCTCAGCACTGTGTGTCCATTAGTTAATTACTGAACTGTGGGCAGTTGACAATTAGATTATTAGATCCTCCTGCTGCATGCATCGAGCCAAGGGACTTCTGGGTGTATCCTGTCTGCTCCTGTTTGCCCCTCATTTACTTAATTGCACATGGAATAACTGCTGTACTTCAGGGGCACTCTCCTTCTTTGTAGAGCGTACCACCATCACCCGTGCCTGTTTCCTGCACTGGCACAATGACAGTCATTGCCTGTGCCAAAGCCTTCTTTTTCCCTTAATGTTATGAAATGCTACATCCCGCAATGCCCCATTCTTCCTGCCATCTTGAACTCATCTAGGCATTCCATCACATTATAACTGATCTAATAGTAATCCACAGCTATTTAATGTTGAAATCATACACTAGGTACTGCGTTAGGTGACTGCCTGTTATTTCAAATTGCTTCCATGTATTCTTTTGGCACTCTGATATTCTTAAACATTTCACAAAGCATTTATTGATTGTGTGCACATTTAAAACTGCAGTGTAATATGTTTGGCAGATAGAAAGTGTCTTGGGTCCCTACTTCATCCATCATTTTTATGTCTGCCAGTGCCAGGTTCTTGACCTGAATGATAGGCTCTGGGCGGAGAATTTGTTGGGTGTTTTTCTTTTTGAATGTCCCCTGTTGCCATGGCGCTCTTCAGAACACTGCTGCTTACAACCACCAGACAGCTGTAAATCCTGAACTGGGGTTTATTTATTTGCAGTTATCACTCCTTTTCCATTACCAGCACCAGAAAACTGGGGACTAATTAAAATTATCTAAGAAAGTAAGTGTCAGGAGCCATTCCCCAAAACCACCGTCACACGTTGCTCTGCAGAGAAGTGTGACCTTCATGTAAGGACTGACCTTCATGCGTCTGCGCTTGCAGCACAGTGAGTCATAGCACAGAGCTCCTCGATGTCTGCAGAGCCTTTTCTGCTTTTGAGCTTTACTCACTTTAAGGGCTGCATTGCTTTACCTACTGTAGTCTGATATTAAAATATCTGAGCCGGACAATTGAAACTCATGCAAAAGCTAGATTGGCCTTTTGTTACAGTGCACATAGATATTTAAGGTATTCCAACCATATTGTGAGGGTAAGACTTGCGTAAGAGCCATTCTTAGTAAGTTAATGTTAACTTCAAATAAGTATTTGTTTAATTAAAATAAATATGTGGCTTTGCACTGATGCACAAAATGCATAAATAGTCAATAGGATAGATAATGGAAAGTTCTGCCTTACCCTTATGTAAATGGAATATCCCTGCTACCTGCCTATAATTCTGATACAATAGCAAAATAATTCCAGCATGTTTGCAAGTGGCAAAGACTTTCTGATCATGTATTTCAACATATCATACATACAGCAACGTCTGTAGTGACATGTGAAGAGACAAATATATTAAAAAGACATACAACAAAGATGAAGCCTGAAACTGAAATAGCAAAGGCTTTTGTTTTTCCTGTTTATGAGTGTGTTATAGATTTTTTACATAATTTTTTGTAATCTGTATTTATAAGGCGCTATATAAATAAAATGTATTTTTTATTATTATTATTTTAATGTTGATGGACAGGTTGACAGACAAGATTAGACAGGAGTCCCTGTGGACTATGATGTTTGCTGATGACATTGTGATCAGTAGCGATAGTAGGGAGCAGGTTGAGAAGACCCTGGAGAGGTGGAGATAAGAGAGGAGAGTAATGAAGGTCAGTAGGAACAAGACAGAATATATGTGTGTAAATGAGAGAGAGGACAATGGAATGGTGAGGATGCAAGGAGTAGAGCTGATGAAGGTGGATGAGTTTAAATACTTGGGATCAACAATTCAGAGTAACGGAAATTGTGAAAGAGAGGTGAAAAAGAGAGTGCAGGCAGGGTGGAATGGGTGGAGAAGAGTGTCAGGAGTGATTTGTGACAGACGGGTATCAGCAAGAGTGAAAGGGAAGGTCTACAGGACGGTAGTGAGACCAGCTATGTTATATGGGTTGGAGATGGTGGCACTGACCAGAAGGCAGGAGACAGAGCTGGAGGAGTTAAAGATGCTAAGATTCGCACTGAGTGTGACAACGATGGACATGATTAGGGATGAGTACATTAGAGGGTCGGCTCAGGTTGGATGGTTGGGAGACAAAGTCAGAGAGGCAAGATTGTGTTGGTTTGAACATGGGCAGAGGAAAGATGCTGAGTATATCGAGAGAAGGATGTTAACGATAGAGATGCCAGGCAAGAGGAAAAGAGGAAGGCCTAAGAGAAGGTTTATGGATGTGGTGAGAGAGGACATGCAGGTGATGGATGTAACAGAACAAGATGCAGAGGACAGAAAGATATGGAAAAAGATGATCCGCTGTGACGACCCTAACTGGAGCAGCTGAAAGAATTATAATAAGAAGATTATTATTATTATTAGTAGTAGTATTATTATACTCTACTAATTGTCGAAGTCAGGTAATAGAATTGATTAAAAATAGTTGCTGTCTCTAGGCCTACATGTATCTTCAGTACCTTTCCTCTGTATTCACGTGTGTTTCAACATCTTTTCACTGGTGCTTCCTTTCTCAAGTGCATCCCTGTAAAGTGTGCTTCTCAAACTCTGTCATTCTTTACGAGATTCCTTTCTTTCTTCCTGTACCCTTTTAATACTTCCACTCTTTAAAGGTGACTGTCTCTGTGTGCCTCCTATGCCATTTCTGCTCCTCATGTGTCTCACACTTCCTCTTTCAGTACGTCACCAAAGTCAAACTGTCCAATCACACCAAAGCCAAATTGACCAATCATATTGCTCTAAGGGCCAGGACACACACACAAACATACCGTAGTGTTTTATTGTATAGTAGATTTCATGAAAAAGCTTTAAAGTGATGGTACATGGACTGTGAATTTTTTTGGTGTACGTGTCATAGTCACTGCTACAGGTTTTGCCATCTTCTTCTCTGTATAACTTTGGAAACCTTGCAGGTATGCAGCTGTGGCATGCTTAGTGCCTGACAGAGGACAAGAATAAGTGGTTCTGCTGTTCTGGCCATAGATTGCTTCCCTTCAATTCTCATTTGTTTGAATTTAACTAGTTGTGACATAAAAATTCCTTAGTAAGGGAGATTCTGTTAGTTCAAGTGAAATTGAGTAAGTATTTTTATTCTTCTATTATATTTAATCATTTATGTTCAGATGAGAATTACTGATGTCCAGTGTTCAGTTTCAGTGCTAGAGTTCCCTGCTAGAGTCACCACTCCAGGAAATAAAAATGTAACAGAAATGTTCTTATCCCACAGTGGGCTGCCATACCTTTTATATGGTACTGGCTGTTTAAGCCTGTGCTGTAAAAAGCCTGGAGTCCTAGAAACTATTGAAATCGTCAGAAATAAAAATTGAAATGTAGAGATGTCAGGTAATGGAAAGGAACTACTCTGGGCGTCTCTCTCCTAGGAGGATTCGTTTTGCTGACATGCTCGCATCGCTTGTGTATTAGTAGTGGGAGAAAAGTAAAAGGGATACCATTTTGCTGATGTTAGCTGCTAAGAGACTTTGTTTTTCTTCAGAGGTTTCATTTGCTGTATTAGCAGCTAAGCGAGTTTTCTGTTTCCTCGGAAGTGGAGTCCTTACCCTGACTCCACCTCTCCCTTCTGGGCTGGACAGACAGACACACACACTTCCACGTGTAGACGTTTATATATAAGATATTAAAGTAAGAACAGGGTGGGTACTGTTTCCTTAACTTATGTGTCCCTTCCATTACTTGACAGAAACTAAACCCTTTTTCTGTCTGAGCCTTGTATAGTAAAAGCTACATCTGGAGTCTTGCAGAGAAATTACAGAGGAGAGCAACCAAGTGCATTTTAGACCAAATGGCACGACCCTTATCCGACAGGCTAAGAGAATTAAAACTCTTTAGTCTTGAGCATTGACCTAAAGTAGGTCTTCAAAATTGCGGGTAAAGCAGAATTCTTTCAGTTAAACAGAAATATTTCAGATTGAGATTTAAAAGTCTTTTCTGTTGATGAGTGTCAAAGAAACCAAATGTAATCCACTGTGATTCAATGTTGTATAACAATAAGATATGAAAACTCCTAAGTAGTGAGTATTTGTTGTAGTCACTGTCATGTATAAAAACAAATAAAATGGCAGGTTGGCTACAGATGTCAAGTGAGATGTGAATAGATATAACCTTTGCTATAAGTTTTTCCATTACTGGATAGAAATTGAACCAACTTCTTGTTGATGCCCTTTAGGGTAAAAGCCCATATGGAGTTGTGTATGCTGTCCCATTTACCACTACAAAAAAAAAATATATAGCTTTCACAGCTGCACAGAGATATACACTCCAGCATGTCACAAGACTAAATCAGCCTTAAGTGAAAAAATGACGTGAGAGCAGCGGTCCAGGCACATATGAGGAATTACAGCTAAATCAAAGTCCCATTGGATGGCAGCTTATTGAAAAAATGGAAATAGACACGCGGGTGATGAATCACACATACCACATTCTGAGTTGGTCAGAAAAAGATAGTGATCATATTTAATCTGAGTGGAAATGCAAATGTGTTTTATATCCATAAACAAGAATCAAGTCATTGAAAAAGAAATAGTGTAGGGTGGAGGCAGTTGTCAGGTCAGCGGTGGAAGGGTTGCCATCCCTGACACATGTGCAGCTTTAAAAATTGAGTGTAGCGTTAGCATCAGTGTATGTGAGGTTGAGCTTCAGTCTCCATCATGAGACCGTCATATGTCTGGCAGTTATGCTCAGGTTGGCTGGAGCTGGCATCATTCCCATGAGCCCAGGACATCGATAGACCTGAAATCGAGGATGCCTGGCCAATGAGTTCCCACACACAGAGCATGTGTTGGTGTAAAGTGCTTAGTGCTTTTATTATTCAATAAAGTGTGTTTAGTAGAGGTTAGACCTTGAACCCTACCCCTTGTTCCCACCCCCTCTTGGCCTTCAGAAGGAGCCCACTCAGATTAGGTTGGTCACTTCTGCTCCTTAGGTGCTCATCCTAAGTGGCCCTGGCCCTTGAGCATCATCTACTCGCTCCTCACCATTGCACCAGCTCTCCCACCATCCTAATGTTTCTCCTTTTTCTTTCTCTTAAAGCTTCATGTCATTTAATTTCCTCCCCTTCTCCCTTAAGTAAGGATCCTTATCCCCATGGGTGCAGGTTCCTAAATTGCAAATCCCCAAAGTGCTAAGAAGTAAGCCGACTGAACTACATACATTTGGACGTGAGTGCAGGTCCAGCCATTCTCCCCATCAACACCACATGCACTTATGCCCGCCCATAGCCTGAGCACACTGTTTTCAGTTAAAAACTGCCACATTGATATGGATTCCTCGCCCACCTCATCACACTGGCATCATGATAAAACACTAAAACAAAAAAGTTCTATGGCATTGTGGCATGTCATCTTCTTTTCACTTTTTGTAGTTGTTGTTGCCACTTTCCAATCTAACGACAAGTTAGTAGCTGCAGTGTGCTGCACAGATAAACACAAGCGAACACTGAAGATGCATTTTAAAGTCAGGTTTAAATGTAAATTATTTATGGTTTGGGATCCAGCCCAGACACAGACGGACATCGTTATGTCACCCAACACACGTTTATTTTACAGTATGTACAAGTATCAAAGTGAACAACCCAGTGCCGCAGCACCAATCACCCAAAAGTCCAGGCCTCTTTCCACAATGCATTTCCTCTCTTCAGGCCACTTCTTTCCTCTCCCAGACCTCGTCCTCTTCCACACGACTCCAGCCCTGAATGAAGGGAGGCGGCCCCTTTTATTGTCGCCAGGATGTGCTCCAGGTGTGCTCCGGCAATCTCCAACCGACACGCCCCAGTGTGGCAGAAGTGCCGGCTGCATCCCCGGAAGCACTCCGGGTGTCCTGCCTCTTCCCCAGCACTTCCTGGTGTGGCGGAAGTGCTGAGGTTCAGGGCTCTCCAGGCATTGGGGCACCCCTTGGCAGTGACCACAGACCCCTACAGGGTTGAGCTTCAAAGCTCTGCACCCGTGGTCCCCACAGCAACCAGGGCGGTCGCTTCCTCGTGGTCTGAAGGAAGTGTGAGCCCTCCTCCGGTCCTCTTGGGTGTCCTGGCTGGGTACCACCCCCAGCTGTGTGCCACAATGGATAGAATCTTTATATAAAATACATGTTAATGGGGGTCTTTGAGAAATCTAATGTTCATTGCAGGCTGCAGGTCACAGGCCTCACCAGTGAATTATAAATTTTGAGCAGAACCTCCTTGGACCTGTACTCCACACATCAAGGTGCTATATAGCCTAACATTCTTAATGGCTTCTGAACAGTCTGGAAGTTGATAGCTTAAAGTCCACTATGACTCCTAAATCCTTCTCATAAGGTGTACTCTTGATTTTCTGACCCCCCTTTGTGTATTCAAACCTAACATTTTTACTTCCTATGTGTAATACTTTACATTTACTGACATTAAATTTCATCTGCCACAAATTTGCCCAAGCCTGTATGTTGTCCAAGTCCTTCTGTAATGATATAACGGATTCCAAATTATCTGCTAATCCACCTATCTTGGTATCATCTGCAAACTTAATCAGCTTGTTACTTATATTCCTGTCTAAATCATTTATATATTAAAAATAATAGCGGTCCTAGCACTGACCCCTGCTGGACACCACTCTTAACATCGCTAATTCTGATGAGGTTCTTTGCACCATCACCCTCTGCTTCCTGTGTCTGAGCCAATTCTGCTCCCATCTACAAACATCACCCTGAAGTCCCTAACCTCTCATGTGGCACCTTATCAAATGCTTTTATACCTTATGATACTGGAACAGATTCCATTTCCCAACTTGAGGCCTTGTATATATTATGCTCCTGAATTTTTGCCTTGGCCTCAAAATTGTGAATATGTTGCAGCATTATGCATTGTGATGTTATGGCATGGCATTGTGCAGATTTTAAAAGTAAAGAGGCTGAATGAAATATTTCTGGTTTCAGTGTATTTTACATTAGACTTTGCTAGCTTTGTATGCTTTGTAACTTTATAAGGAAACTCAGTATCCATGTAAAATGTAAAAATAGTACCCCAACTCTTTCAGACCTGATTAATTTTAGCACCGGGTGCAAGTTGCATATCAGCTGCCCTTCCTCACACTCTCAAGTTGGAATCAGCATTTAACGTAATCTGTGAGTCTTTGCTGATGAGAAAAGAAAACCTATGCAGATATGGAGAGAACATTTAAACTCAAACCCAGGATGATGGATGCACGTGGCAGCAGTACCGTGGCACCAGGCCGCCCATAGAATCTTTTGTTATTCTTTCTAACATGTGGTATACTCATTGAGCAAATTATTAGGTACAGGGTACTCATACTGGATACGGTCTCCTTTTGTCCTCAAAACAACCACAGTTCTTCTTGGCATGGATTCCACAAGATTTTAAAGGCACTCCTTTGAGATTCCAGCCTATGTTGCTATGATTGTGTCACACAATTTCTGCCAATTTGTCAGCTGCACAATATCTGCTGTAAATCTCCAAGATCTAGTGACTGATAAGTTCACTGAAGAACGCTGAGCTCATTGACATGTTTATGACACCAGTTTGAGATGACTTTTGCTTTGTGACATGGTGCATTATTTTGCTGGAATTAGCCATTAGAAGATCAAGGTTCAAGATTCAAGGTTCAAGGTTGCTTTATTTAGTCATGTTTACACAAGAAACATGAAATTTGCCTTCTCAGTTGCATCTAATAACAAGACAGAAAAAAATGAAACAAAACAAATAGAGACAAGATCTCACTTGAGATTATTTCTAGTTTCTTTAGCATTGTCCTCTGACAAACACATGCTAGATCATCTACATCAGTCCCAATAACTTTAACTGCATGCTTAGTAATCTGCTCGAGCTTTTTTAAATTTTGGTTTGTCAGACTACTAAACCAGGCAATGAAACTGAAAGTGATAATAGACTAGATCGTACTACGATAAAAGGACAACATGAGGTCCGTGTCTGCTTTAAATAGTTTGAATTTACAGAGGAAAATAAATGCTGACTGCATTTAGAGAGTATTTTTTTTTTATTTGCATTCCAGTTAAGATTGTTATCTAAGTTAGTTCCTAAGTATTTATATTAATTTGCTATTTGCCGCCTCCTCCCCTAGAACAACAATGGGTTAACATCAGATTTCTGTCTCCTGAAATTAAGCATCATTTCTTTGGTCTTTTTTACATTCAGAGTTAGAAAGTTTTTATTACACCAGTTTACCATACAGTCCAGTTGATTTAGATAGCGGCTTTCATCTTCCCCAGATATGCGTCCTGTGAGCAGGGTGTCATCCGCATATTTGATAATGGAGCAGTGGTCATTGTGTAGTATGTCGCCATGAAAGGATTCATATGTTCCGCACAATACTCAAGTGGGCCATGTCATTCAAGGAATGAGTAACTGCTATTAACGGGCCCAAAATGTTGCAAGAAAGCATTCCCGACACCATTACACCACCACAGCAGCAGCCTGGACTGTTGAAACATGGCAGGTTGGGTGCATGAATTCATGTTGCCACTACCAAATTCTGACCCTGCCTTCTGTAGAGATGCCTTATAAAGGACATACTGTGAGCAAAATATCGCAGTATTTTTTTTTTGGTGTGGAGGGAATAAGCTACCTTAGTAATACATTTAATTATTTTTGTTTGCTTTTTTACTTTCTCGTATATACGAAGTATAGGGAAAGTATTGTAATCGTCCAAAAATTTGATGTTGAGATTTGTAGACCTCCTTGACTTTCTCATATACGAAGTATAGGGAAAGTATTGGAATCCTCCAAAAATTCCATTTGAAATTTTGATGAATCTCTATGTTTGAGACCTCACTGAGTCCGAAAATACCATTTTTGGAATTATGTTCATGGTGTCTATCTGTGTGTCTGTCTGTGTGTGTGTGTAAACACAATAACTTGAGTACATTTTCACTGAGGTCAACCAAATTTTGCTTGCAAGTATTTGGTACAAAACAAAGATTTCTATTAACTTTTGGGCTTTATCTGCTAACCGGAAGTATTAGTTTGCCTGAACACATACTCAATTTTTTTTTTATTCTTGCAGCTGCAGGGTCCGATTTATTCAATTTTACTTTTATAATAATTGTTCAATATATTGTTAATTTGATTTGCTGTTGATGGTTCTTTAATGTACATAGTATAAAAATATAATCATTGTCTTGCGTTTTACTCCTGAAATATTCATCCATCCCCATATCTTAGTATACGAGAAAGTCTAGGGGAGACCCCTTCCGATTTTTTTTTTTTTGTAAGTAACGCAAGTATTTTTACTTCAATAAAATAAGTATCTCATTAGGTTACTCGTTACTTTAAAAAGTAGTCTGGCTATGGAACGTATATTACCTTTCAGTTGTTATCCCAACACTGCTGGCTGATAATTGCATGCATAAGCAGGAGTAGAGGTGCTCCTAATAAGTAGCGTAGTGTCCTTTTATTAAAGCTGAAGGAGTGGCATCTACAGTAGATGTTGAAGGTGGAAGTAAGAGGGACTACTGGGGCAGAAGAAAGTGATGAATTGTTTCCTTCAGGTCCCGCTCATACACAGATACTCACACATGGCCAGTTTTGAGTCTCCAAATAACCTAACCTGCTCATCTTTGGAGATGTGGGAGCAACATCAGACAAGTGGAGAACATGCAAAGTCGACACATGCTGAGTGTATGAGGTAGCAATACTAATCAATGTGTCACCATGCGAACCTAAAACCAACTAGAGTGCAGCAGACTGTGACCTCATCCAGGGTTTTTACCAGCTTAGTGCCTGATGCTCTAAGGATAGACTTGCATCTGAAAGGAGTCTGAAGTAGAATAAGATGGACTGAAAATGTTAGATTATGTTTCTAGTGTTACATTTCAGCCAGGATTACTTCTCTGGCTAGGGTTCAAATTCCTGTTTTATGTCTTTGTTGTTCATTTTTCATTTATTTGTATAATGTATGTTAATATTGGGGCGGAACGGTGGCGCTGCTGCCTCGCAGTTAGGAGACCCGGGTTCGCTTCTCGGGTCCTCCCTGCGTGGAGTTTGCATGATCTCCCTGCATCTGCGTGCGTTTCCTCTGGGCGCTCCAGTTTCCTCCCACAGTCCAAAGACATGCAGGTTAGGTGGATTGGCGATTCTAAATTGGCCCTAGTGTGTGTGCTTGGTGTGTGGGTGTGTTTGTGTGTGTCCTGCGGTGGGTTGACACCCTGCCTGGGATTGGTTCCTGCCTTGTGCCCTGGGATTGGCTCCAGCAGACCCCCGGATGGATGTTAATATTGCTTTTCTTTATGATTTGCATTATTCTTTACATTTTTCAAATCTCCCTTCATTCCTTTGTTATATGCCTAGTATTTTGTGTTTGGCTCGCCAAGAGGCAGAGCCACCTGCCCATCACCACAAGGGATTGTCCTCAGCCTTATAAAGTTGGGGTCAACCCACAGGCCTTTGCCATTCATTTGAATGTGATTGGAAGTTGGTGAGTGTTTCGTTGTGATTATTTCTGAGCTTTTGACCCTTTTGCTCTGTTTTGTGAGCTGTATTTTGATGTTGTTTGCCTTGGATTGCCTTAACTGGCAAGTCCTTTATGTTCTTCACTGATGTTCGGGCTATTACAGAGCATTATAAATATCCTTTGTTTGCCCTTTTTATTAGCATGGGGTGGATGGTAATATTCCCCTGTATTAGGCATTTTTGAATGATTTTGGGACTTTGTGCTTGGCATTGCTCGAGTTTCATAACAGCTAGGTATATATTACTAAGCATAAAAACAAAATACTCTTTATTTATTTTATCAGCTTTGAACCTGCATATTTCATTACGGGTCTCTGCAGATCTGGCATGCAGTTCAGGAACAGAATTACAGACAGGATGCCAGTCTAATGCACAGTGCACTTATGCACCCCACACCATAACTCAGTTAACTGGAGAAATTAGAGTAAACCCACATTTGCAAATTGAGAACACACAAAGTTCACAGAGGCTATGGCCGGGTGTGGAAGTGTGTGGCAGCAGCACTCTCCATGGCAGTACAACAGTGTAACATCCATCCATCTGTCTTCCAAGCAGCTAATCCATTTCACAGTGACAGAGGCTGATGCCTATCCCTGCAACATTAGCAGTAAGATGAAAAACAACACTGGGCAAGATACCAGTCTATTACAGCTATGCACAAACCTGCACTCCATCAATAACAAAGTACATAACCCAACAGTGGTTAACATTCTGAATCATATTAGCCATGGTTTCTAATTTGATTACGGACTTAATGATCTTCCATGGTCATAATGTTAGTCATGTAATGCTTTGCCTGCATTAACCCATGAAAGCAAAGCTCATTTTTACTTAAGATGCATGATGCCGCAGTGGGTAGCGCTGGGTTCGCTTCCTGGGTCCTCCCTGCGTGGAGTTTGCATGTTCTCCCCATGTCTGTGTGGGTTTCCTCCGGTTTCCTCCCACAGTCCAAAGACATGCAGGTTAAGTGCATTGGAGATTCTAAATTGTCCCTAGGGTGTGCTTGGTGTGTGGGTGTGTGTGTGTGCCTGTGCACCCTGCCTGGGGTTTGTTTCCTGCCTTGCGCCCTGTGTTGGCTGGGATTGGCTCCAGCAGACCCCCGTGACCCTGTAGTTAGGATATAGCGGGTTGGATAATGGATGGATGGAAGATGCATTATGCTTCAAGAGCATTTTCAAAAAAGCATTTCTATTAACAAAAAAAAGAAACCAAAACTGGAGGCTTGTTTTCTAGGATTGTGTGTGTGTCCCATTTTCAGAGATGATATTCACGAGTGGGTGGCTGAAATGCTGATTCTGCAGCAGTGAGCTGCCTGCACAGAGCAATATGTGTGCATTCCTAATGTATGTGTTGATGACTCTATCTTAATTCTTGTGAACATTTGCTAACAGTTCTGTTATCTTACTGCTGACTGCAAGATTTGTATTATGCTGTGATGTTTCATGGTTGTTTCTATCCTGGAGCACATTATAAAACAGTACAACTCTCAAGCAGCCTATTCTACTAAATGGTAATCTGTTGCTTTTATTATTTTCATATATTTGGCAAGATTGGTCACATGAATAATGTGTCTTTTTCTCCAATATTGTCATGATGTTAAGTGCATTTGTCACAAATACTTCAAAATGTATAATTTTTGATGATTACTTTGCTTTTTTAATATTCATCATTTAATGTCTTGTGATTATGATTAAGGTATTTCTTTTTGACATTCTCTTGCAAAATTGTTTTTTTAACTTTTTATTGAATTTACTAAAAGCAAGTAACATTCCATACAAGCAAGTCAAACTTGACAGAACTAAGTTCAAATCAATCCCATGCATGGGAAAGAGAGCAAGGCCAACAGCCAGAATAGGAAAAAAAGAAGGGGGAGAAAATCCTTTTCCCCAATTTAAAAACTTATTCTGAAGTATTATTGATTAGATCCTGCCAGGTTTTTAAAAAGTTTTGAACAGATCCTCTAAGTGAGAGTTTGATTTTTCCCATTTTATACAGTAAACACTGTAACATCATTTACCCACTGACTAAAAAGAGGAGAGTTAGGATTCTTCCAGTTGAGCAAGATACGTCTACGTGCCAATAGTTTAGTAAAGGCAATTACAGTTTGTTTTTCCTTCTTCACTTGCCCATCTGGGAGTCCACCAAGCAGCCGTTGTTAGTGGATTAGGACTGATTGTGACACCAAGGCTGTCTGATAGGCATTTAGAGATTTTGGTCCAGAATGATGTCAATTTGGTGCAGGCCCAAAACATGTGGCCCCGTGAGGCTGGAGCTCAATTGCAACATTCGCAGGTTAGATCAGCTGTGGAAACATTTTGGACAACTTTGAATAAGACAGATAGATGATTTTAAGTTGAATAGTTGTATGCTTAACACATATGGAGCTCGAGTGAATTCTCTGCATTGCTACCTTCCACTCCTTTTCTGAAATGTTGAGTGAGAGGTCATTTTCCTACCTCTGGGAATACTCTGGGAACTTTGAAAAGGAGGGACTGTAAAATATTTTTATGTATTATTGAAATGCTGTGTGAGTCCTCAAGACTGTTCAATTTTTCTTCCGGAGTAGAGGTAGGTGGGAGGTTTGTGGTATTGGGCAAGGTTTTGTTTTGCAAAGTTTCTAATCTGAAGGTAGTGAAATAAATGTGTTGATAGAAAGTTACATTTGGAGTGTAATTATTCGCAGGATGCAAGTATCAAGGTATGCTATTGACACAAGCAGTTTAATTTCATTTAATTGTCAAACATCCATGAGTACCTAATAAACAAAACAGTACACAAAATAAAAAAATCTTTACTAATATTATATAATATTATATAACAAATTACAACCATTCATGAAAATCAATTCAGTGGCCCACGTCCAGATCAGCAGTCCCACTGATGTACAGTCACTATATGTAGCAGAAGGCTGCAGTAGACACCGTAGTTTACATGGTAGCCGCAACAGCGCAGTTCGGACAATGTAAGTGTTTCTTCAGGGCTTCAAACACCTTTGTAATGCTTTTGGGGATATGGCTGAATGCAATGACCATAAATACAGTGAAAACTATTTTGACACTTTACATATTGGAGTGGTAAAAGTCAAGCTCACAAGTTTAAACAATTTTAATTTCAAATTTTAGAAGTGACCAGCGAAGGTAGAACCAATTGGCCTGCTTAATGTAGACCTCAGGTTGAAAGGCTTAACACTAGAATTACCAGAGCCTACGAAAAAATAGATGTAGATCTGTCCCACCTTATATAAGCCCGATTTCCAAAATATCAAATAAACACTTTCACAAAAGGTACAAATATAACATAGCAAGTGTGGTTCTATTCAAGAATATAACTGCAGAGAAAGAACCCGCGTTAGGTATCAACTGTTGACTGGTAGTCAAAACTTCACGGGTTCGATACCGGACGAGTCCGTTTTGAGAAGTGAGCTGCTCTTATTCTTACTATTTTAGAATAAAAACATGCATTTCATTTCAGTCTGTAACAGCCGGTGTAAATGTATGATACTTGTAAAGTTAAGCTTTGTTTTTTTTTTTTATTCAGTTTTATTCTCTCAGCCGTGTTCACGATCATAACCCCCCACCCATCTGACAATGCTGTTTTCACATAAAGATGTGCTATAGCTCTGCACTCTACTTATGACTTTACGCTGTAGGAAGTAAGTAAATAAATTAAGGTAAATAATATTTGATCTGGCTTTTATGTAAGCAACATAGTGAAAAGTCAAGCAAAATGACCCTTAACCCACCCAACCCCCCCATCTGACACTTCTGTTTTCACATAAAGATGCGCTATAGCTGTGCAGTGTACTTGTGACTTTACGCTGTAAAGAAGTAAGTAAATAAACCAAGTAAATGAGTAAATAACATTTGATCTGGCTCTTATATAGAAAGTACAGCGACGGCAGCTTCCACCTGCAGCTATAGACTCTTCACTATGCAAGCGACTCTCCAGTGTTTAGATCTGGACGGTGCATGTGCCTAAAACATTAACATTTATATGTTACTTACATCTTGCCTGAAGAAGGGGCCTGAGTTGCCTCGAAAGCTTGCATATTATAATCTTTTTAGTTAGCCAATGAAAGGGGTCATTTTGCTTGACTTTTCACTATGTTGCTTACATAAAAGCCAGATCAAATATTATTTACCTTAATTTATTTACTTACTTTCTACAGCGTAAAGTCATAAGTAGAGTGCAGAGCTATAGCACATCTTTATGTGAAAACAGCATTGTCAGATGGGTGAGGGGTTATGATCGTGAACACGGCTGAGAGAATAAAACTGAATAAAAAAAAAAACAAAGCTTAACTTTACAAGTATCATACATTTACACCGGCTGTTACAGACTGAAATCAAATGTATGTTTTTATTCTAAAATAGTAATAATACATGCAGCTCACTTCTCAAAACGGACTCGTCTGGGATCGAACCCGTGAAGTTTTGATTACCAGTCAACAGATTATACGGTTGCACCACCGAAGCGATTGTAGTAAATACGTGTCGATGCTGCACCTTGACGCGGGTTCTTTTTCTGCATATATTCTTGAATAGAAACACACTTGTGTTATATTTCTACCTTTTGTGAAAGTGTTTATTTGATATTTGGAAATCAGGCTTAACAGTTCATGTCTATATTTTGTCAATTATTACTTAAACATGAAAATGTTTCTGTTTTAATGATGTGTTTACTGTACATAGATTGTTGTAGACACGGAACACACATATGATATGCATGTGTTCCAAATAATGATATAGTATTTATAAAAGGTGTGATTTTGCTTGACTTCTCACTCTGTACAACTCCAAGCAACTGAAACGCAGGTAAACAGACTTGAGCTGAGAAAACTGTGCGCCGGCGGAGGATGTGAAAGCAGGCTGCTTATCAACATATTTACAGGACAAAAGAAGCTGATGGAGAGGTGCGAAGCAATTTAAGGTGGGACGGATCTACGAGTTTTTTCGTAGGCTCTGGTAATTCTAGTGTTAAACAAAAGTCAAAATACAGGGCACATATGATTAAGTGAAAGTTCATAATACTTCTGAATCATTCATCTACACATACAGAAACTGACAAAAGAAGATAATAATAAAAGGTAATTGGAGACAAACAGAGTTCCTTCTCCAGTATTTGGTGAATCACAAGAGCAGAGTCTTATAGTTCCTATTTTCTTCACTGAGCCCACCCAGAGTAACTGCTCCCAATTTGTAAATCCAATATACCTCTCTTCTCAACAGGAGATTGTAGTAATCTGCACTTTTGATGTGTGGTTTGAGAATCAATAATAAGGTACTGCAGCTCTGCTTCTAGGGCATTGAGGTTTGAGCAATTGCCATCACTTTTTGCTGTCTGCTCTCCCACCCTTCAGCATCACTGTTGTAAAATTTAATGTAAAAACACTTTTTATATATGTGTGCTTTTGTACATCTTTTATTTTATGACATGTAGATTTCAATTTTGAGGTTTATGCTTCATTTAGATTTTGTTTTGAAAAATTTGATTTTGTTAACATCTTGATTTTCTTTGTTTACATGATGCCATTGTGATAAGCCACATAACCACTATCAATTGTGATCTTATAATTTTGACAGTATAATTTCGCAACAGCTTTATTATGTGTAATCCCTTGGCAAATACACTACATCTTGATTCTCTTTATTATCCGAGTAGGCTCTAGCATTAAGTTTATTTTCATTTTGCTTTTGACTCCTTGCCCTTTGATTCCTGGTAGCCTGATTATTTTTGATCTCCCAGTTTTGACCCTTTGTTGTCCCTGACTACAGTTCTGTGTAAGTAATCATCTACTGGTCTTTTTGCTACTTAAAATAATCCTCAGACACAGCAGCTGAGACCAAGGCAAGCCCTAACAGCTGCGTGTCACTCCTGCTTATCCTTTTTTATCTAAAAGTCTCAGCCCTCTTTCTGAAATCCCGTCAGGGCTTATCAAAGGGTGTATTAATGTGCCCTGCTGCCAATCAAGCATTTATCCCCACCCAGCTGTGAGGCAATCACAGACAGCTGGCACCCTGCCCCACCCACTTGCTAAAGTGCTGTCTGCCAGCTGTTACAAAATGTTTTTATCACAAACCCAGGAACAGCCACCATAACATACTTTGAAATCTATTCTCAGAGACCCCCTCAGTTTTAAATCTGAAACTGTCAGGGAGTCCATATGATTTATTAAGGGGTCCCAAACTCTCGAGGATAACACTCCATTTCAAATCTTGCCTGTAATGAATTGACATTCCAACATGGACTGGCTTCTGCCTTGAGCCTAGTGCTGGCTCTGGAACCCCGTGACCCTTAACTGGTTAAATTGCCCAAAGATGACTTGCAATATCAAGTTCCATAACAATGTTTTTTATGTATATAATTTGTATTTGACTGATTACATAATTTATGTTGGGTGAAGCAGGGGGTCAGATATTGGTATTGAAGGGCATTCTTGTGTTTTAAAGTCCACTGTACCACCCACAAACGGCACACTATCTGCTGTTCCATTCTCCATCTGATAGCAGAGGTGGGTGACTTGAATGACATGACTTGATTTGAGTCTTAAATTTAGTGACTTAGGACTTGCTTACCAATATTTTAAGAAAAGAATTGGCTTAGACTTACTTGCTGATGACGTGTGACTTGACTTGGGCTTAAGATAAACGACTTATGAATTCTCATGTTATATCACCACAGTTATTCATGTTTTAAATTACACTCCTTTAATTTCCATTACGTTAATATACTTTTCATGCTTTATACCCGCAAAAGCCATCAGGACTAATCAGCATGTTGCAGTGGAGGGATCAGCGCCGAGGATTTTTGGTTATTATCAATTTAATGCAAAGAATGGAAAGACAGTCTGAAATATTGGTGGGTCAAAAATCATTAACATGACAATAACATCTTTAAACTTTATCTGTCATTTCAAAGTTCATAAAGACAGTTAGGCTTTCTAGAGAGATGGACCCAAATATAGTAATTGTTGAGTCATTGATCCAAGTACTGCAATGTACCATTTTAGTCTGTTAACAGTTCTTGTTTCATACTGACACTGCTTCTTCATAACTCTGATCCACGCTTTACTGTGCTGATTCAAGTCACCCACTGTCCATGGGAATCAAGTCTGATGCACAGTCCACTTGTTTTTCCCATCTCTGTGAACTGCCAATTCAAACGTGGGTCTGTATTGCCACCAAGCCACACAAAAAGATGCTGCAGAGAGCATCACTAGTTCTTTATTATCTAGAAAGTGATGTCCCATAAATGTTGTTTCCTGAATGCTATGCAAGGCTGCTGTTATGGCCAAAGGTCACAGTATGCTTCTGTAGCTCACAGGTTTTTACAGAAGGGTCAAGACTTTGCAGCAGGCCTATTCAATGGTAGCCCCATGTGGCCCAGAAGCAACCTCCAATTGACCCAGCCCGTACGTCCCGCCAGGGCTCCAGACTGCAACTAAAATGGTCTCAAATGCAACCAAAAATAGGTTTTTGGTGATTATCATTTCTACTTAGTTCGCCAGTGGTGAATGACATCATTGAAACTTTAAACTGATTATATTGTAACAGATGCAAAAGGCTGTTTTATTATTTTTAAGCGGATGTGCCATTAACATATGTGTCGGTATGGGCTCCCCCTTGCATATCCCAGAAGTGAATAGGCTAGTTTATATCCCGCGCTGGATGCGAGGGAGTCATGGTGAAAATGACGTCAGACTTGGAGACATGTGCCCAGGAAAATATTTCTAAGTACACGGCACTGCTGATGGGACGCCCTTGAATTTCAACAAGAGGCTGGTTACGCTTGTGCTAGAATAATAAACAAAGGGCTGAACATGACGCAACCGATGATCAAAACAAAAGGTTAGGCATGCAAAACATTTGCAATTAATCTGCCCATCCTATAAGTTCCCTGTTATGAATATATCTGTGCCCCGTGAAGTTCAGTTGTCCCTTCTGATTTGATGCGGCACACTAAGGTGTGTTGTTACCGATCTTGTATTTGTGCATCTTTGCATACCGTTTCTCTTTTGCTTTAACTTATACTCCATGCAAAATGCCGGCCTATCTATCAGTAAACACATACGAGCAGTTGCCTGCCCGCTGTTTCTGTATTTTAAGGTTCATGGTGTATTACAGTCGTTTTACTAGGGTGCTCTGTGATTGATGGCAGACAGTAAACTTTAAAACTAAAATGGTATGAAAAATGCTACATTGTTAGTTGTTATTTCAGTCGTTTTGGCGTGCACACAATATGTTCTATTACCAATAAATTCTTCAACGGAATCTCATCAACAAACAAACATGGAAAATAAGATTTAGTAAAAAAATAATAGTAATAATTATAATTAATAATTCATTACTTGACACCAAAGAACTCTGTACAAAGACGGGTTAAAGACAAATCATTAAAACAAATGTACCAATCCATTTTCACACCATACGTGGTGCTTTGGTCCTAAACATTTACTCAGGTAGTTTTTTTTCTGGGGAATGGGGGGACGATTTTAACAGGAAAGGCGTTGTTGTGGAACTCAGATTGAAAATTCCTCCGTCATATGAGTCATTAAAACCGTGTGAATAAAATAGTTTAAGTTCTATGAAAAAAAATCCCTTGCCTGTTATGACCACCCATTTAAATTTGGGGAGGATCAAATATTTCTAAAGGGAAACCAATGTTAGTGTTTCTACTGTGCACTTTTTTGAATTTATGCACTTTGAGATGTCCCTGGGTCAGATGACAGCAAAATGTTTATTTTTTTATTTCAAAAGTGGAAAAAAGTATTGCTACTACCTCAAATTCTGTTTGGTTATACCTTTTTTGTTGTTGTTTTTTTTTTTTAAATATATTTTTGATGTACCTGTGTGAGATGTGACCAAATGTAAAAGGGAAACAATGAATAAACATGACTTGCTTTTAAATACATTCATTTGTGTTGATTTAAAATTTGTCATTACCTGCTGCTTACCGCCCAGCTACATTTCTTGGTTTGAAATTCTGGCCCCACTGAAATTGTAATTGAATAGCCTTGCTTTACAGTATGCTGTCTAAGTTGTGAACAACATCATTTAGATCAGCAGTACTCAGCCATGCCCTACTCAGGAGCCACAAGGACAAAAAAAAATAATTTTACAAGAGCTGCAATCCAAACACATCCCTTTCCTCCCTGAAACCATTATACATTTGAGAATAAGAATAATATACGATGGACGTTCAAAATGTTTCTGCACTTTTTTTTTAACTCTATTTATTAAGAATTTCAAAAACAAGTGACATCACTTTTCTACATTGTCATCTTCCTTTGCGATGCAGTTTTCCCAGTCACATGACACTCTCAGACTATCGTACTATTCCTCCCATCTTTACCGTTTCTAAAGAAAATATAAAAGTGCGGAAACGTTTTGAACATCCCTCGTATGTTTTTAAGGGATGAAACACATGATGTAATAACTGTAATTTATTAGCACTGCATCTAGAAATTTCAACAGTGTTTCATAATCTTTATTAAATGATTTCCAAGTGTTGATCACAAAGACCATAACAGCCACATACAGCACATTGCAGTTTAACAGCATAACAGACAGCATTGCTGATCATCACGGCCCTTTCACTAGAATTAGCGTGGAAGACATTTTTCCTGAGCAATTCTGTTCTGTTTGAGTCTCACCAGCCTTTCGGGCTGTAGTTGTCCACCCCATTCGGAAAGTCAGTACTGAACTTTGGGTGTTTAGCTTCGTGATGGCATTGCAAATTGGACCAGAAGCAAATTTTGCTTCAGCTGTGTACTTACTATTTTTATTTGGATGTATGAATTAGTTTACTTGCTGTTTTGGCTTCTATGCTGTATCGCCTGAATGTGAGAAGATAACGGAAGGCAAACGCTGATCTGTGAAATGCACAAATCTCTAAAATTTTTGCACCCTTGGTGAGCAGAGCGAGGTACGCAAATTTGATCACATGCTGTTTCATTTATTTTGTTTCTCTGTAAAATCTGTGTGTAAAATGTTAGAAATGTATGTTTACTGTATATTTTCTTTTGTTTTTAATTCACTTGGTGCTCTTGACTGTGTTACTTTAATAAACGGATGTAAAGTTTTGGAAGTAATTAAAGATAAAGCAGCAGTCTGGGACTCTGCATCTTGATTTCAGAAAACCAGGGGTCACCAGAAATGCTAGTTTATTTGTGTCCACATTAGTTATCTTCGCACGAGACCTTAGGCAAATTGTGATTGTGTTTTTCAGGGGTGTAATAGATTGATGTGCGCGAATGAGAAGGAAATGAATTCTTAAAACAATGCTTTTTTATTATTTTTTTTAAGCTACTGGCCTTTGAAGAGCCGCTTGTGGCCAGAGAGTTGTGGGTTGGGTGCCACTATTTTAGATAATGGGAAGGACTGTTTAGATGCCTAAACTAAGTAATATCAGAGTCATGATTGCTTTAACTCTTTAATTCACTGGCCATGTGGATGTGTGAAGAGCTTGCACTCATAATCCATGTGCTGCCTCAGTGTAATATGGCATATTTATTTGACTTGTTTTATGGGAGATATCACCAACTAAAAACAAACATTACACAAGATAAACACTCCTGAAGGTACGCAGTAAAATCTACAGCTCCCATGTCATTACATTGTTGCTTGTTCCTAGACAGATATTAGCAACTGTATTGCTTTTTTTAACATCTTTTTTCCTTTGTAGCTGTCTTCAATATTTCTATACACTTTTTTCATAATAGAGATGATTGTGGAACAGCAGGCCTAAATGTAGCCTACCACTTAATTAATTGAAGGACAGGACCCAACTGTTAGTATCATAAAACAAAAATGCGAAAAAAAAAAAGCAGAAAGTTGTAGTACACAAGTTCACCTGAAACAGTAATCTACTATTATGGGCTGTAACTAAACTGAGTCACATCATTGCTCAGTGCCTGCATCCCGTTACCTCACTGAGTAGATGTTTAGTCATGGAGGGGTGATAATGTGACCACATTGTTCATTACTAAGTGATAAAATCCTGGCAAATGTAACTTTCTGCAAGTGCAATGCATTGTATATGATGGAGGATGGTTAAATATTGTGTTCATTTATAAATAAGAAAAAGTTTGTGAAAAAGTTTTTTTTTATTAAATGAGAGTAGATTTTGTTGCTGCATTGCTCTGAAGCGTTAGTCTTTCAGAGTTTATTGTATTTAAATACAGTGTGTTTTTGATGCAGTGCACTTATGAAGACACTGTGGGAAACTGATGCCAGCTACAAGCAAAATGAAATAATTTTGTCCCATTTCTCATTCTCACAGGAGCACAGCATTGAGACCCCCTATGGTATGATCCACGTAACCATTCATGGCACCCCAAAAAGCCGACGCCCTGCTATTGTGACCTATCATGATGTTGGACTGAACCGTAAGTAGATGTTTATTCTTTTGCTTCATTTGGTCTTTTTATTTTGGCGTGTCATCTTCCGTCAAGAGGTCATGACAGCTGCAGTTTCTCTGAGGTTACTCTACACTACAGAAACTCAGTTGTCTTTGTATCAGTGATTTTTCTTTTCAATCAATCAATCAATCAACATTTATTTATATAGCACATATTCATACAAAAAAATGTAGCTCAAAGTGCTTTACAAAATGAATAGAGAAATAGAAGACACAATAAAAAATAAACATAAGTCAACATTAATTAACATAGAATAAGAGTAAGGTCCGATGGCCAGAAAAAACAAAAAAAAACTCCAAAGGCTGGAGAAAAAAATAAAATCTGTAGGGGTTCCAGACCAAGAGACCGCCCAGTCCCCTCTGGGCAATCTACCTAACATAAGTCAAACAGTCCTCTTTGTATTTAGGGTTTTCATGGAAGGACCTGATGATGATGGTCACGTAGACTTCTGGCTTTCAGTCCATCAATGTTGGTGCATCATGATGCTTTGAGTAGGTGGTGGTTTTGCATTATAGTCTCAATTATGTGCCAAGTTGTCACTATAAGTGAATGTCTGCCATGCACAGATATTAATCCCAAACAAGTTTTTCAACTTTCTAAAATGCTATATTGGAATTTTAAAGGTTCATCACACTCTCTAAGGAACAGCATGTTTTCTAATTTTCGCGATAAATCGAGGAACCGAAAGCTGTTCTCACTCAGGCTAACCTAATTATGTGTTCATTTGGTGGATTTATCTCACTTGATGTATTTCAGTAAAAAATGTCCTGTAGTGAAAAAAAAAAAGTGTCATCCATAACGGTGTTTACCCTTTATCAGCAAGCTTTGACTTTTTCATGATTAGAAGCTGACAGAGCTGATGGAAATGCATGGCTTTAACATCACTTTATTATAAATTAAAGGAATACTCTAACCAAAAATACATATTTTTATGTGCTACTTACCACAGGTAGTTTATAGTTATCACAGATACAAATTTTCAATCTTATGTTTTAGTGCAGAACCCAGATAACAAAGTTTCTGATATAGTAGATGTTGCCCAGCACTGGACAATGGTAAACAATAACAAAGCATCTGTGAAAAAATCTCATGTTACTCGTTACACATAAATCACATGTCAACTCATCCAGTCTTATCCTCACATCCTTATCCTTATCCCAAAAACACATATTTTTCCTAATATATTGTTAAATAAACCACCTCTGTTAAACGCTCTCGTAAACAAAAATGGAATGCATTCAAATGCATATGAGCAATCAAACGACCATCCTCCTGTCATTACATTTATATACGTGTTATACACGAGTTCACATGATTTATTGATACCACGTGAAGTGCAGTTTTAGCCAATAAATAAGCTGTTACTTGCCTGGACTTTTGACCAATGGGGCTGGGAGGAGGTAGGGCTCAATTCAAATGCTCAGGTGTGTTATTGTTCACAAGAGAACTTTCTGAAGATGGTTTATTTAAGGATGTTTTAGAAAAACAACATGTAACTATCCATTAATGTAGTAATCCTCTGTGATGCCAAGACAGGGCTCCAGACTGCAACTAAAATGGTCACAAATGCAATCAAAAATGGGCTTTGCCAATTATCATTTCTCCTTAGTTTGCCAGTGGTGAATGAACACATTGAAACTTTGAACTAATTATATTGCGACAGATGCAAAATGCCGGACAGCTAAAATTCTTCAAAATGCATTTTTAAAGGTTGCAGAAAGTTTTCTTCATCACTTTAATGTCTACTGTGACCTTCTGTTCCATCCACTGGGGGGCAGTCATTTCCACTGATGGAGCAGCGCTGCCTTCTTGCCTGTAACTGTAGCAGCTATTAACAGTTTGTGTTTTCACAATCAAGGGGATATCAGAGAGACCACTAAGGAATGGAAAGTTGTGGTTTCTGCAGCACATTGGGCTGCAATCACTTGCTCAGCTTAAAAATGTGGTGCCAGGATAACAATCAGATCTCAGGCAGACTGAAAAGTCAGTGAGTAGTACCAATGCAGGCATTAAACTTCAGAATATCCAACTCACAGGTCCAAGTCTCACCAGCTTTAGAGACAACCTTCAATTGCATGTTGAGAAAACAGTGGATGTTACAGTCATGCAATTGCAACGCTGGTTTGAAAATATGAGGGGTAATACACAGCAAGGAAACTCACATGGGTCTGGGGTCACTTAGTGCTTCTCAGTCTT
Source organism: Polypterus senegalus (assembly GCF_016835505.1). Taxonomy (NCBI): domain Eukaryota; kingdom Metazoa; phylum Chordata; class Cladistia; order Polypteriformes; family Polypteridae; genus Polypterus; species Polypterus senegalus. Next base: position 28,228,434 of record NC_053154.1, read on the forward strand.
CTATCATGATTAATGGCCAGATGATTTAACCACTTTTGGAAAAAATAAGATTGACACTTTATTGAACTGGTATCAATAAGTCTTGTTGAAGAATGCATGAGATGTTAAGTTGGTACAAATGGAATGGAGAATACAAAAAATTTTGATTAAAGGCCAATTCTCAGACAAGTCTTACAACATCTTTATTTGACAGATTTGCACAATATTCTGCATCTTGTTAAGATCATGCAAGTTTTGCGTATTTCAGCAGCTCATTGTGAACATGGCTTTTCAGTACAGAACAGAATTAAACCGAAAGTGCGAAACTCACTCAGTGTCTCAACCTTGGAGGATTTAGTCAGGATCAGCACAGAAAGCCCATCACTTGAGCAGTTACCTGAGTCAATTGCTGGCTTACTTCAATCAAGACTAAAAAAATTACATTGGATGACCTTCTGACGCTGACATTCTAATGGTCAGTGACACAGACTCAAAGCCTGAGCAAAAGTACTGTACATAGTTTGAAAGTGACCCAAATCATCAAGACAAACATAAAGGCACAAGGGAAGGAGGTATTGCACAGGAGAAAGAACAGAATTAGGCATACATTCATGGAGGTTAGAAAAGCAAGAGAGTGAAAGATTAACATTTTACACATCTGATTATTTGGCTCCTACAATAAAGCTATTGGCTCCTAATTTTTTTTTCTTTTAGGAGTCACTGGCTCCTTGAAATAAATTTTTGTCTGGAGCGCTGCAAGATTAGACTGAAAATCTTTGTTGCTCGATGACCTGGGTCAACCCAAGGTTCATTTATTTTAAGGCAAAGTAGTTTTCACAGACGTGGTGGTGGACATGCTGGCAAGTTAAGTGGCTGAACCCTCAGTTTTCATATGATATATACTATTCATTAGCAATCCTGTTCTTATATGTACCAAGTGACAGTGGCTATCCACTCAGACACTAGCATTTTATGCCTTTCCCTATCTGCAAGAACACAGCGGAGATGCACTATAATGACTTAACAAATGCAGGTGCTGATGTCATAATGTGTAATATGGGAGTCTCCTGCACCAGCAAATGAAGGTCTACGCGATCGTGATTACATATATGTATGAGAGTCCATGTATGGTTGTTTTGGAGTAGCATTCAAGGCGCATTTACGTATGCACGTTTACGATATGATTGTAGTTTGTAAAGGGTAAATTGAGTAGAAATGTGCATACACCAGGTTGTATAAATCACATTTTTTATGGCGTATGTATATTGTCTTCCATGCACATGTTTATAAATGAAACCCCAGATGTAGAAAGCTGAAACAGAGAGATGCACACAGACTCAAGGCTGTCATGGCTGCCAAATCTACATCTGTTGAATGAATGGGGTGAATACTTACATGATCAGTTATATTGTGTTTTATATTTGTAATTAATTTATACCTTGTTGCGGTGATCTGTTTTCCCTTTGATGTTAAAGAGTCTCTTTTCTGTTGATCGGTGTCAAAAAGGCCAAATTAAATCCTTTGTAGTTCAATATTGTATAACCATTAAAATGTGAAAACTTCCAAGCGGGTGAATACTTTTGATGGGCACTGTATCTTATATGAATTAACCCCTGGGTGCCCAAGGAAATATCTAGAAAATTCTGCTAGAATTGAACCTTTCTGTACACCTAGCCAAGCACTGCCTGGGAAATCCCTCAGGTGAAGCTCCAAGACTGTGCTTGTACACAGTTTGACCGTTAACAGGTCGAGAAGGTACAAAAGTGAGTAGATTTGTGACAGGAAACAGTGATTTGTGTACTACAACTGTATAGAAATTCTCCAGGATTTGCATCGCTCCTTTCTCTGCCCAAAATCCATTGCAAACAAGAGAAAGCCAAACCACATTCAAAGTGCACATTTTTCTATCCACCCACTGTCACCATTTTGAGGTCAGAAGTTTATTTGAGTACTTTCATGAGAATGGCTGTTTGTTTCAGGCAGATAAAATATTACTTTGTTTACTTTTATTACAGCATTCATAAAGACTTAATTCTTTACTCATTTTATGCATTACTCTCAACAGGAAACTATTACTATTTTGGACTATATTTTTATAAAATACTAGGTAAAAAAATGAACCTAATTGTTCTTGTTTCTATTTTATCTGCAGATAAGAACTGTTTTGAAGCCCTGTTTAAGTATGAAGAAATGTATGAAATTACCAAAAACTTTCTGGTATGCCACATTGATGCCCCAGGACAGGAAGAGGGGGCTGCAGCATTCCCGTCTGGGTATGTTATTTTTTTATTATGTTTATTTTTAATATTACAACATGTTGAAAAGGGGGGTATGGAAAGGAACAGATGATTCAACAAGGAAATTTGTCTCATGCTGTGACTTACATAGTATTAAGCGTATTGTATGTTTGACATTGCCAAAGCTTAGATTTCAATGGACAGCAGACTAACAATAATTTACAAAACTGTATAACATTGGATGCATGCTGACACTTAGTTCAGTGTTTTCAGACATGGAGCGTGTTTAATTTTTGTTTATTCATTTCATCAAATAAATAGATAAGAATACAAGCCATGAAATAACCTCTCTCACTGTTTTCTTAAAATTATTCATCAATTTGGGTCTCACAAAATACTTCTCAGTTGTAAGACAGATGAGTCTGAAAATTTTATATACAATACAATACAATTTATTTTTGCATAGCCCAAAATCACACAAGAAGTGCCACAATGGGCTTTAACAGGCCCTGCCTCTTGACAGACCCCCAGCCTTGACTCTCTAAGAAGACAAGGAAAGAAAACCCAAAAAATTCTTGTAGGGAAAAAATGGAAGAAACCTTGGGAAAGGCAGTTCAAAGAGAGACCCCTTTCCAGGTAGGTTGGACATGCAGTGGGTGTCAAAAAGAAGGAGGTCAATACAATACAATACACAGAACAGAATAAATATGAAAATAAACAAATCAAATATGTGTACTGTTTACTCTGTTTCAGAGATCTTTAGAAAAAGTTAACTTTCCTAAAAAATCTTCTTGAAGGATTAAAATATTCCAAATAACCAATGAAGTTAGTCCACTGGGAGCTGTCTCTTGCAGACAGACAGACAGACATGGCAACAACCATACGTGCTTTGGAATTTTCAAGAAACACCTCAGTCAGTGAAAACAATATTATTTATAAACGTTAATTTTATTTGACAGCTGTTCATTTACTGGCCTTGGTGCTAAAGATAGGAACTTAATATTTCATTATTATTGTAGACTTAAAAATATCACCAGATATGCTGTACACAAAGTTAAGCATAATGTCTGTAAAATATGGATGGAAATAACTCATCATACACTGATAATTTGGTATTTTTTTTAATTATCACATGCGCATTTCTAGAGGCACTTGTATTTAACATAACTGAATAATGTGACCTATGGAATTTGTGAGCAATCATTGATGAAACTTTTATTTTAATATGTTAAGTAATAACAATGCAGTATATTAAGAGAGTATGTGATAGGAAGGCGCCTTTGTGGAGGTCATCCTCCAATCCCACAGCAATGTAAAAGATATATATATATATAAATAGCATCTTAATTAGCCGACATACAGTATTCACTTGAGTGAGGGATGAACACAAAGAAAAGTAAAAACTACAAGCAGTAGCAAACCAAAGTCCCGCTAACATTTTTCTGCCTAAATAAGGCTTGAACCTCTGTGTGCCAAGTAGGATGGCTCCTTCACATGCTCATACAATTAATTATTCATGGAATGACCACACAGCAGAGGACTCAACAAATGTATTTAAGTTGTTCATGAAGCTAGCTTCCTCTCAAACCGCACATATTTTCTTTATTTCAAAAGTGCAAACAATGATCTGAATGCACCTCAACATTAAAGAACTGGAGCTCTGTGATAACACAACCCATATTGCACAGGTCTGCATATCCTTGAGTACAAACAGCCTTTGTATCTGAAATGGCACTGCTATTAATGCCATGCTTGGTCAGAAGCCATTCCAAAACTAAACAAAAATAAGCTGCACAAAATCACTTAAACTGTGATTGCCTTCCACTTGCCCTAAGAAGAGCAGGCTAGACCTCCCTGGGGTTCATGGTACCTCTGCATACGTGATTAAGCATGCGTCTCTGAGGCAGCACCAAATCTGAAGGACATCAGAGTCCTGTATGTCCATTTTCTGTGTGCTCTGCAATGGCCAGGGGTTTTACAGCCACCATTATACAGAGTTGTGGCAGGTGTATACACATTTGAAAACTCCCAACAGCGAGTTTCTATCTCCAGTATTCTTGATGCTTCAGAACCTTGCCATCATGAAGTGAATTGTGCAGGTTTCATAATGGAGTCATGCAATTGTCACTCCTGCAATTAAGTCTTAATAACACGGCATCCCTCACACATGAGCTGTGAGGTTTGTATTTGTGTGATTGTGTACGGTAATGGACTGCTGTCCAGAGTTGGGCCCTGCCTTTAATCCACTGTAATGGGAGTAGACTTCATTTCGTTACAACATTTTATGGAAAACACTGAAGATATATTAGATATATTAAATAAATGCTGTGAATGTAAATGTAACGGCTCTGCCTAAAGGAATAATGACAGTCCTAGAGGAGATGTCACACTCCCGATAGAGCACTGTAGCCTACTGGGAATGGGAAAGACGGCGAAAAATTTCTACAGTCTAATGGAACTTTTTGTACATTTGATTCTGAAAGACATCACTATTCTCAATCATCTATAAATTAAAATGTTCCTTTGAATAATATTTTATATACAGTATGCTGTTTAATGCAGTTGCTTATTGGAGTGGCATTATTAGGCACATTCAGATACTGTAATATACAAAAAGTAGTTTTTGTTATCATCATGTCTATCTGACAGAATGAAAAAAACTTGTGGAACTTATTTTTTAAGAAAGTTTCCTGACAATTCTTGTTGAGATATCTTGAATAGAGTGTACTATATACATTACTGAAATTTGAAAACTCTGATTTAGAAAGCACTTTCAGATAGGATCATACTCCGCTGGGCCCTTGAGCAAGGCCCTTAACTTTAGCCTTAAAATTGCTGAAGGAACGCTGTGCAATGGCTGACCCTGCGCTCTAACTTCCAAAGGTCACACAAAAAGAAAATTTCTCCTTTGGGATTAATAAAGTTTACCATAATTGGCAAGTTTTCAAAATCGTCTGTCTTAAAACAAAGAAAAATCCTGCATGAGCTCAATTCCTGATTAATTTACTCTTCAAATTGTACCTTATGAGAGGTCATTTGAGCTTGTATATTTTGTACATTTTCCTCTTTTTCACTTCTGTTAGTTGCACCAGACTGAAACACAGATCCCCAGTATGAGTTGTTAAAACTTGAGCAGAGTCACGCATGCAACAGGGAAAACATAAGTTGCTAGACCAAACCTCAGTTACACCATCTTAGTTTTCTTTCTGCTTGAAGTTGTGCCTGGTAAGTTAAATGATCGTTGTGATCAGGAGCACCCATGAGCCCCAGACTCCAGACACAAATGCATAAACACAGTCAAAGGTACAAATAAAGTACATTTTATTACACGATAATACCTTTTCAGGTTTTTATTCATAATTCAATAGTCTCTCTGCACATTCACTCCTCCAGGCAAGTCTTGTTCCCTATCTCACGACTCCAACTTTCCGAATGATTGTGAGGCAGCTACTTTTATGCATGACCTGGGAGTATTTCCTGTGTCAGAATTCTGCATAATGTAGGATAGCCATTCCCTGCAGCACCCACCACTGGCACTCCTGGAACACAACAGGGCTACCCCCATGGGACTACAATTCCCAATATGCCCTGCAAGTGTGGCTCTGAGTACGCTGGCCCAGGAATGCTGACACCCAGCATGCCACACATTCATGAAATCTGATTAATTTACTTTTTAAATTTACCTTACAAGATGTTATTTAAGTTTGTATATTTTGTGCATTTTCCTCTTTTACACTTCTGATAGCTGAACCCCACCAGGAGGCCAGTTCATCCACATTGGCGTCCACTACACCATAAAGTAAAGAATGGAAGTGAGGAAAAAGAAGTCACCTAACTTATCTTGCATATAAATTAATAGAGATGAAAAGAGCTCCCTAGGCATGTTGGCTGTAACCCGCATACACTGTACACTGTACTCACTAATACATTAGAACATTAGAACACTCTAGACGAGAACAGGCCATTCAGCCCAAAGCTCGCCAGTCTTATCCACTTATTTCCTTCAAGAAAACAAGTCGAGTTTTGAAAGTCCCTGACGTCTTATTCCAAGTGTCTATCGTTCTTTGTGTAAAGAAAAACTTCCTAATGTTTGTGCGAAATTTACCCTTAATAAGTTTCCAACTGTGTCCCCATGTTCTTGATGAACTCATTTTAAAATACAAGTCTCGATCCACTGTACTAATTCCCTTCATAATTTTAAACACTTCAATCATGTCACCTCTTTATCTTCTTTCGCTTAAACTGTAAAGGCTCAGCTCTTTTAATCTTTCCTCATAATTCAACCCCTGTAGACCTGGAATCATCCTAGTCGCTCTTCTCTGGACCTTTTCTAGTCCTGCTATGTCCTTTTTGTAGCCTGAAAACCAAAACTGCACACAGTACTCAAGATGAGGCCTCACCAGTGCATTATAAAGGTTGAGCATAACCTCCTTGGACTTGTACTCCACACATCGTGCTATATAACCTAACATTCTGTTAGCATTCTTAATGGCTTCTTAACACTGTCGGGAAGTTGATAGCTTAGAGTCCACTATGACTCCTAAGTCCATCTCATAAGGTGTACTCTCGAATTTTATTGTGTATTCAAACCTAACATTTTTACTTCCTATGTGTAACTGTCCTGTTCCACTGACAGACTGAGGAGATCGTTCCTCCCCCACACTATGCGACTCTTCAATTCCACCCAGGGGAGTAAATGCGAGCATTAATTTTATTTTAATTCTTTTCATTTTTATTACTATTTAATTTAATATTGTTTCTTTGTATCAGTATACTGCTGCTGGATTATGTGAATTTCCCCTTGGGATTAATAAAGTATCTATCTATCTATCTATCTATCTATCTATCTATCTATCTATCTATCTATCTATCTATCTATCTATCTAATACTTTACATTTACTGAAAGTAAATTTCATCTGCCGCAAATCTGCCCAAGCCTGTATGCTATGTAAGTCCTTCTGTAATGATATAATGGATTGCAAATTATCTGCTAATCCACCTATTTTGGTATCATCTGCAAACTTAACCAGCTTGTTACTTATATTCCTATCTAAATCATTTATATATATTAAAAACAGCAGCGGCCCTAGCACTGACCCCTGTGGAACACCACTCTTAACATCGGTCACTTCTGATGAGGTTCCTCGCACCATCACCCTCCTGCTTCCTGTGTCTGAGCAAATTCTGCACCCATCTAAAAACATCACCCTGAACTCCCACTTCTTTTAACTTGATGCCCAACCTCTCATGTAGCACCTTATCAAATGCTTTCTGAAAGTCCAGATAAATAATATCATAAGCTCCACTTTGATTGTATCCTTTTGTTGCCTCCTCATAGAATTCCAGCATGTTAGTAAAACACAACCTCGCTCTTCTGAAGCCATGCTGACTGTTCAGAATAACTCCTATCCTTGCCATGTGTTGCTCAATCTTATCCTTAATAATTCCTTCCATTAATTTTCCTGTGATGCATGTTAAACTTACTGGCCTATAGTTTCTTGGATCTGCCCTGTCACCCTTTTTATGTAATCCTATACCACAAGATGTACGTGTTAAGGGAAGCGGTGGTTGTGTGAGAGTTGGCCATGAGATGGACTGGCGCTCAGTTCAGGGTTGGTTCCTCCCTTGCACCCAGTGCTCCTGGGATAGGCTGCATTCTTACAAGACCCTGAATTTAAATACAGTAAGCGGGTTTCAGATGTTACTAATTAACAAAAACAAGTCAGTTTCCTCCATTTCTTTCAAAGATGCAGAGTTTTCAGTTGGGTATTAATTTGATTTTGTGTCTGCTAATCTTCCATCAATTTCCTTTAATACTTTTATGATGTTCATCTCTCAGCAATAAGTATGGGAAGCCGGTAAAATTAAAGTTATTCATTTCTTTTTCTGTAACTGTGATTTGTACTAATATTGCAAAATGAATTCCACCCACAGTCACAGCATGTAAACTGTAAGATGATCTATGTTAAGAAAAGTTGTAACTTTGGATTGTAGAAAAGTCTGTGATGAAAAATACATAAAACACTCTTTGGTTTGGGTGTTGGGTACAGGAATGACAGGTCATGGAATGGATGAATAGTTAGGATACCAACAGGCCGTCCCGTTTAATTAAAAGTAGTCCAACAAAAATACGCTTCTTAGGGCCGATTTATACTTCACGCTCAGAACGCGTACGTGCCTGCATCATGGCTGCCACGCGTTCCCAGTGTTCATTTCACGTGTCTTCTGAGCAGGTCCTCAGAAATTAACGCGACGCATGCGCGAGTTGCAGTACCAGCAAAAAGTCGGGGGGCGCAGTGTGTTAAAAGTCGGAACGTGAGGTCATAGTCTCTATTTACTATCTACATGTGACAGCAAGCCTCTATGGAGATCCTTCAGGGATCGATGTGCGCGCTTTGCTGTTTGATGAACGGTTGAAAGTGGTGAAACAAAATGGCGACATACAGATGCATTCGTGGTGCTTTTATATTCAATCGTCGCATATTCCCAATCGTAATGACACGATACATTTTAAAAGTCTCACATACCATCTTTTGTGCTGTCTATTTTTTATTTTTTTTACTTTACCTGCTGTCAGGTCCAAGAAGCTCATAGCGATTAAAAATTGGGATGACGTTTACAACGGTCTGCTTTATTGATAAAGTAAACTACGAGGTTAAAGTGGACATTTCGAGATTAAAGCCGAAATTTCCAATTTAATCATAAAATACACATTTTCACTGTGTCTTATTTTTTTTACTCAGTGGCTCAAATACAGCGCTATACATTAGGTTGCCGATGTGAAGTTGAAAAAAAAAAAAAAATAGACGGCACAAAAGATGGTATGTGAGACTTTTAAAATGTATCGTGTCCACTTTAACCTATTAGTTTACTTTATCATTAAAGCAGACCGTTGTAAACGTCATCCCAGTTTTTAATCGCTACGAGCTTCTTGGACCTGACAGCAGCGGAAAGCATCAATAGATCGCTACATGTATGATATTCCAACTCTGCACATTTAGAATCTTTAGATTTATACTTGATATCACTTTCATGATGAAATGCATTAAAGTGTGTATGTTACATTTTACATATAATTTCGTTTAAATAATGAATACTGTTAATTACACACATGGGTGTGTCACGGTGGTGGAGCGATAGCACTGCTGTCTCGCAGGGAGTTATGTTGCTGGTATTTCCTGCTTGTCTTCCACACTGTGCTCTGGTTTCCTTCCAAAGACATGCAGATTTGGGGATCTGGTGCCGCTAAAATGACGCTAGTGCATGTGTGTGCTTGTATTCACCTTGCGATGAGCTGAGGCCTCGTCAAGGGACTGTTTCTCACTCGTGCCTAATGCTTGCATGGAATGGACACATCCTGAATTGATGGATTTAATCAATAAACATCCTTTTCTGAGATATTGCAGTAAGGTGTCATCAGAATTTAATAGGTGTTCTAGGCAATTCACAACACAGAGAAGCCGAACATGTTCTCACCGTGATAACATCTCGCACTGCCACCTGATTCCTCTAGATTTACATAAAGTACGCGCGCAAGTATGAACAGTACAACGCTTGCGTAGCAGGAGCGTCCACTGCAGCATGCGTCGCGTCACGTGAAGTATAACTCCGGCCTTAGAATCCGTAAAGCAACTCCTTCAGGAAATAATCAACAAAAGGTATTTGGCTGTTTGTTGTGGAAATAAGGATCAATTACTGAAACTCCGTCTGCCGGATGCTCCTTCTGGACGTCTTATATCACACTAATTGTTAATTGCCCTCACTAGCCGGTTTCTCAGGAGAAGACCATATTAGCGACAGCAACCCCTCTTGTCCCAGTGGATTATCATATACCTCAGTCAAGCCCATTAGGAGATCCTCTGATGCGCATGCGTGACAGGTTATGAATAATTAAAATGATGTGCCTTATTTCATTTCTGCTGAGTCACGATATACACAATTAGCTCTGACACACATCTCTGAAGTTTTTCTTCACCTTTGCCCTTTCTTTATTTGCAAATGAGATGTTGATGGTGCATACTGTGAATGGCACTGTGTAAAATATTGATTCTTTACTTTTTTCTGTCTTTTTATATTTTTTTGTAGATAGCATGCAATACATTTTTTTTTTCTAGAGCAGTTTTCTGTGAGATGCCACAAAGTTTTATTTCTGTTCCTGCACTGAATCTCCCAAGTTAGTAAAAATGAAGAGGCAGGGCAGCAAAAAGTGAAACTTTTCTAAAACCTGCTGTGTGTTTTCCTTTATATTTATTCTATACCATCAATTAAAGAGACTCCTGCACTATTAATTAGTTACAAAGATTATTTATGTTTAATTGTGGAACATTGTGAAATATAAAATGAACCTATTTTTGTTTTCTTTCCTCCTAAAGAAGATTTTGTATGTTGATGACTGCGGGTACTGCGCTCCTTTGATGTGCGTGAACATGTTCTGTGTCTATAAAATTCAGACTAACGTGACACCCAATCAGTATGAAAATGTCTTTGTGGAATAGAGCACTGATAATCCAGGACAGGAGTGGTGATAAATAAATAACATTTGAAGATGGGTTTATAGCTAGCTTTCACAGCCTGCACTCCTTCTTTACCTTAGAATTGATAGCACATCTAAATAAATTGTGTTTTGTGTGTAAGTGTGGCAAAGCTTACCTGCATATGTTATCATACATACAGTAGGTGACTTTAATAAAATGATTATAAAAAAGAGAGAAGTAGGGTGGCACACTGCCTTGTGGACCTAATGTTCCAATCTAAATTCCACACCCAGCCATTCAGCTCTTTCAGATGGATGTAGAAAAGTTGAGAACTCTGAGAAAACACACACAAACATGTACAGGTTACGTTAGTATTTACCCTAGTTTCATATTAGTCCTCTGTGGATGTATGCATGAATGGGCCTTTTGTTCAAGAGCAGTTACTACCATGATGGACTGAGGACCCCACAACTTGGAACTCGTTTAAGCTGTTCTGAGAATATTATATTATGTTATAAAAAAAAGAAAATATACAGTGTATAGAGAAATTATTCACATTTTATTGTTATACACATTGAGTTATAGTGATTGTTTTGTCTTGGTAGAGTAATATATTGCTCTACTTTCCCCTTTTGTATTATTGATATGTAGCCTTTGTCAGAATGCCTCAAATCTCACAGATTTAACACTATTTATAAGGTATTGTACCATATAACTTCTCTCCACCTTCCCGTCTACATATATAACCTCAGTCAATTAGGTGTAGTAAAAGACAAGCAGGAGTTAAGTTACCACTTAAATAATGTATTATTGATAATATTCATAAATAATAACAATATGCAAAGTACATTCGAATATTGGCAAGCATACATCCTGATAAATGGTTATGTGTAGTTTCAGGCGGCACACAGACTTGTTAGTTACATAAAATGTCTCTAGTTAAGGCACCATTTCTGGTTCGCTTTCTTCAGAACAGGCCGCATGCCTGTCTCAGTATGGCTGCCGAGCTGTGCTCTCCATTGTGTTGTCCTTTTCTGTTCATGGTGTGAGATGGTCTTTCATCAGTTTGGTAAGAGAGAGAGGGTGATGTAAAACAAGCAAATATATAGATGTTCTGTTCAACCCCAGAGCCAATAAGGTGTCGTGGGCTTTTGATACCATCCAATTCCAAACAGCCATACTTCAGACCAATGGGGGGACAGAATACCTTCACACCTGCCTTCCAAATCATGTGTTAAGGTAAAGCTTGACAGCTAGGCAGCCTGGCTTTCCTATGGGGGTTGAGAGATTTCAGAGAAACATTTACCAAACCCGTTTGAGGTTCTTCTCCCATCTCTGTCGTAAAATTCACTTTCCTGACTTAGTCCTGGGGTACTGGTTGGGGGGACATGAATCCTTCTCACTAATGTAACACTAATATTACATTGCTTTGCCTAAGTTACATACAAAATATTTATCAGCTTGTATGCAAAAGTTCACATCACAACAGTGATTTAATTTGCCTTTTGAATAGGAAAGTACTTTTTAATGTCAAAGTAAAACCTGATCTTTGCAAAGTGGTTTAAATTAATTACGAATATAAACACAAAAAATTGACTGCACTGTAAACAGAGACTTGATGAAATGTAAAATATTGATTTTCTTTCCTGCGGCTGTTCTGCCATATCTAAATTATTTCTACAGTAGCTGGCTGCTTCCTCCTTACTACACCTTACACCTTACTACAATTTGTGACTGATATGACAAGATATACTTTAACCCATCAGTTAAGTTAAGTCAGCTTTACTGTCATGTGTATGTAGCTCAATGAAATTCGTACTTTCATGTCTCCACAAAACAGCTGACAGAAATACAATGAAAAAAGAATATACTTCGCATGTAACACACATGTACAGATGTATACAACATGTACAATACGTATTTGCAAGTATTTATTTATACATGCTCTCTGCTATGTTATAATATTTGAATTCTTATGATTGACTGTTCAACAGCCTCAAAACTAGCAGACAAAAACTGTCCTTGAGTCAGCTTGTATGACTGCCAATAGGCCGGTGCCGTATTAAAGAAAGGAGGAGTGAGAAAAATGGCTGTACAGGATGGCCGATGTCTTTAATTATACTGTTTGCCTTCCTAAGACAGTGAGTGTTGTTTATGTTCCGAAAAGAAGACAGCTTGGCGCCTTGTAATATTTTATACATCTGTAGAGGTCCATGAGAACAAATGGAGAAATGTGAACCACACTCAGATATCTAAGGAATTAGAGGCAATGGTGAACCTTTTTTAAAGAGTTGAAATGTGTTGTGCCCACTTTACTTCATCACTTATAGTCACTCTTAAAAATATAAAACTGCTCACCGTCTCAACAGCATTCCCTCTGATGTAGATGCCAAGATGCCCACCTTCTGCTTCCTGAAGTCATTAACTAACTCCTTTTTTGATGACATTAAGGAGAAGAATATCAACTTGGCACCAATGTCACTATGTTAGTTTCAGGGTCACAACACCCATGACTCCACCTTTAACTATTACAGCAGTATCTTGACAATGGCTGTTCAAAATGGTGACGCCTACCATAAATAAAATGGTAGCAGAAACGGTTTAAAAATAATTTACAAAATTCAAAACCAGACATTGTAACAAGGAATTGATGAAAGAAATTAATTCCTTCTCATCAGAAACCCCAAACTGAAATTCTTAGAAGCATAGCATCCTAAGAATAAGAGAGCAAAAAATAATTAAGCAAATACTGTGTAACGTTTTTGAGGCTCACATTGACTGAGCCTTCCCACACCATTGATGTGGGCTCTCTAGGACTTTTAGAAACCTCAAAATCTTTCATAGACATGGATGGCGTGGGGTGCTGTGGATACCATTGCTGCCTGAATCCGAGGTTCAACTCCCATATGTAGTAATTATTGCATATATACATTTTTTTTATTTTTATAGTTTTCTACCATTTTGAGGGGTTTCTTATCATTGCAGTTTATTTTGAGAAATTTTATTTTTGTATTTTCCTTCCTGTTCTTTGTTTTATGCAATGTGATGGGAGCCGTCTTTCATCATAGGATGTGAAGATATAAATATGGCTCTGATTCCATCATGCTTTATCCTTCAGTTGGATACAATTTCTAATTCTCTCTCAAGCAATAGTTGACTTCCAAACAAGTAGGCCCTAGTGTCAGTTTCCTTTTCGTTTTTTTAACTTTTTTCATCCTTTACCTCCGATTCTCATTTTGCCCTAGTGTTTTGGTTACCTTATTTGCTTTTGACCTTATTTCCCTCTCTCGACATTCCTATTCCCATGTAATCATTTTTTGATTATTTTCAATTCTCTTACAAATACCCTTAAACAAATGACAAATAGAACCATGCTTAGTCAGAGCCGGCTCCTTCCCTCCATGTCTAGTTTTCCTGTAACATCATTAAAGATGTTCTCATCAAGATGATTGGTAAATCTGAATTGGCCCTCTAAGAGTGTGAGTTTGGGCAACTGATGGACTGGTGCTGCTGGTTGAAATCTTTTTTCCTGTCTTGCACCTGAAATTGTTTCTGGGATAGGCCCTGATTTGGTTTAAGCTGGTTGGAGAATGTCATGAAAGTCTTGAACACAAAATATGCAGTTATTTAATGAACAAACGTCTAGAACCTTTTTGTTTTAACATTTGTTATTTAATTAAATGTCTCCCTTTCATGTAAAGAAGTCTGGCTACTGGAGTGTGAACGCCCACTCAATACTTTTTTTTATTATACATTTATTTAATTTATATTCCTGCTATTTGTTTGCTTAAGTGAACATCATTTTTATTCCTTTGCAGCTATCTGTATCCCTCCATGGATCAACTGGCAGAAATGATCCCTTGTGTTCTGCAGTATTTCAAGTAAGTCTGCTTGAATGTTTTAATATATTAATTGCTGAGCTATGTTCTGTCAGAAGCTGATCTAAGATATCATGATAATATAATCAAGGTTGGGACGCCAGTCCTTCTATGACCCTTACAGACAGTCTCTGATGCTCATTCAGTTTATCTTCATCAATAAAGGTGAAAATACAAACACAGAAGCTCATTGAAGAAGACTTCTGTAGTATAAGACAGCAGCATTATCCTCTTTTCCAAATTATCACCAATAATTTGTATTTATTAAATAGAATTCTTGATTATTGTGACTTGTAAGCTCTTGAATGAAATTTTCACATTCTCCTCTTGCCATAATAGGGAAACATAGATTCCCCCCACCCTAAAGAATGAGTCTAAACATTGACAAATGGAAATATCTAATTCATGAACAAATATTAACACTCCAGTGAGAGATTCACATCAACTCCACGTGTCCCCAATTTCTCATGGGACTTTCGGTCTGAATAAAGAATCAGCACAGGCGAAAAGAAAAAAAGGACCAGTAGAGGAGAAGTAGTCAATTAACAAAGCAAGGTTGTATCTGGGAAATCAAAAAATTGTTGTGAAACCCCAATACGAAATCAGAAAAAGTCAGAAATAAGGTAGCTGAAATGTTCTTAACCAGAAAACTGAATAGGGAAATAACCACCCACAAAGTCTATTAGGTGTAACACTAGATGGCGCTATACCAGCACTTAACCCAACACACAGACACTGACAACACGAGTTAAAAGCTCCAAGAAGTTGTTTAATGATTTTTCATCATGTACAGTGCTCTTCCAGCACCACTGCCACCGATAAACAGGCAAATAACTACAATAATAATCACGAATAAATCACAATACTCCTCCACACCTCCCAGCAAGCTCTGTCCTCTACCTCCCAACTCCAGGTTGCTTGCTGGGCCTCCACCAGTCCTTTATATAGTCCTCGACCTGGAAGTGCTTCTGTCCTTCCGTCCACGTGACTCATTAGCACTTCCAGGTAAAATGGAGAATTGTATTTTTCTTTAGCCCGGAAGTACTTCTGTGCTTCCGTCCCCGTGACTTTGGAGTACTTCCAGGCTATGTAAACAGTAGGGACTCACCAGTCACCCTGCAATGTCTCCTGCCGACACCCACGGTACCCAGCAGGGCTGTGTTGCTGAACTCCCATGTCCCATAGTGCGCTGCGCGCATCCAGGGCACCGCTGCAGTCCAGAGAAGCTGCCATCTATCATCCTGGGGGAGACAGCTTCACTGATAAGCTGCCTTCCCCCATCCTTCCGTTACTGGAGCGTCGCGGCCGGGATGAACTGCCGGCTGTCCCTTACATAAGATGTCCACAACACTGGATAATGACAGGACAGATGATTAACTCTTTTACCCATCTGTAAGTGGCATCGCACATGAATACTGAGGGATTGTAACTAAAGTGACAAAATCACAAAACGGTAGCATCTGTAGACAATAAACATGGCATAAAAGTCAGTACAAAAAATTTTTTAGCAATTCAAATACAGCAGCTGTCAATATAAACAATTAGTTATATAAATGATTTCTCCACCAATCAGAACTTAGTGAGAGTAAAAAAAACAGTGAACTATAAAAATAATTTTATAATAAATTATGAATGAAAATATTTAAAAAAAAAAGGGACCATATCATAATAATGCATGTAGAATCACATTAACAAAGATGGATCAATGACAACCCTTGTTCAAAAGGGACATTAGCGGTATCATATTACTGTATGTTTTATCATGTCTTCACCATCTTTTTCAGTTTCCGCAGCATAATTGGAGTTGGAGTTGGAGCTGGGTCTTATGTCCTTGCCAGGCACATGGTGAGCCATTAATTATTTTATTGTTCCAGATAAGTCATTAAGCACGTTCAGTAACTTCATTGTGCTGTAATTTATTTCACTGGATTTCAGTGATGTTTTTAAACAGTAAGAGGTTTATTTTTTGTTATTTATTGTAATTGTGACAATCCTCTTACAGCAGACATCTTTACGAATAAATATAATAAATGTAATATTCACATTTTCAGGAGATTGTTGAATTATAATGACCTTTTTTTGCCAGTCTTTTTGTAACATGCTGCATGGCTTCAACTTTACATCCTGATCCATAATAATTGACTGTAGCCTAGCACCACTGATAATAAGTGAAGCCCTGCTTATTCAAGCTATGGACAGGGAGAAAAGCATGGGCTGAGCAAAATGGAATCTGACACTCACATAACACTTATATTTTATTATGTGTCATCAAGTGAAGCAGTGGTTTTCCATTGTCTCTCAACAGGATTCATGCCTGATTGGTACTCTTCAGATAAGCACACCTGACATTATGAGCCCTTTTGTATGAGTCCCTTTCTCCACCACTGTAATGCAAAGGCCTATGGGTACCCAATATAAAAAAAGGCCAAACATTAGGGAAAAAAATATGATATTGCTGTCCAATGATGTGGTAAACAAGAATATATTAAAATACATTTTGTTTCTACTATAACATCCAAACTATAAGGATGCTGGTTGTTATGTCTTTTTGACTATCTTTCACCTGACCCATAACATGAGCTATGCCACACTATGAAAGATAGAGGGACACTTGAGTCACTGTCCAAGCTTCTTCATTGCATGTATTTATTTGGCCAGCACTTTTATTCAAGGCGACTTACAACATTTAAGATACAATTGGTTGCATTTCTTTTGGTTTTCCAATTGGAGCACAGGGTGCTGAAGTGACTTGTTCAGGGTCACACAGTGTCAGTGGTGGGATCTGAACCCACAACCTCATAGTTTGAAGTCCAAAGCCTTAACCACTGCTATGTTCTTTTGACTATTGCTTCAGGTTTTGTGGGCATATTTTAGCCAACCTCTTTTAGATTCTGATCCTGCAAAATTCCTGACCATTCTTATGTGTTCTATTTTTTGTATTCTTTATTTCCCAGTTTATTAGTCTTTCACAAGACTGTGGCCTTAAAAGAGTTCACATGGTTAGCAACACTGTATAAGTATGTCTGTGGTATTCAGATGAAATTTACTTTAAATATTCCTAACACTGTAACACTGTCACCACCAGATTGTTGTATCTCGGCCAGGGATCCTCCCCTGGCTGGAGTTTAAAGTCTTGTTTTGTATCTGTTTTGTTATGCCATGTTAGTTTTCCTTTTGTTGGTTATCTGATGTACTTTCTTTGCTTGAGTTTTATTCCATGTGTTTTGTGGGTGGTCCCACCTGTCAGTCACCACCAGGAACTGGCGTCCGCCCTATAAAACTGAAGGGTCTCCAAAGTTTCTGGCAGTTAATTTTGTGTACGCTTTGAAGATATAAGTTCTTGTACTTTTTGTAATTTCATTTTGACCTCCTGCTCTGTGCTTTGACTGCGCTATTGGACTTGTTACAGGCATTTCATTTTTGCCCTTGTGCTCCACAGAGCATCATCATGATTGAATATCATGTTTTGTAAAGAATTAATCGTTTATTTTATATAAATATTATAGAAGGCCTACTGTGCCTAGTGTATGTTTCTGACAGGATTCCCCCCTCTTATGGGCCTTTTTGGAGGTGCTTTTGGGACTTTCATACTTTGAGACTGCTAGTTCATGACACAAATGAGGGAAAGCGTGTTCCTGGTCTCATGTGGTCTACACCAAATTCTCGCTCTGTCATCTGCATGTTGAAGCAGAAACAGGAATTTGTGAGGCTAAGCAAGGTTTTTTTTTTTCAATCTTCTATCAATCAGTTTTGATGACCACTTGCCCAGCTTTTTATCTTCGTGAATCCAGTGTGACCCTCTGCTGCTGTAGCCCATCCGCTTTGAAGGTCTGACTTGCTGTGCTGTCAGACATGCCATGATGCCTGCACACTACTGTTGTAAACATGTGCTATTTAAGCGTTTGTGGCCTACTGTATCTGTTAGCTTTGGCAAGGTCTGACCATTTTCTTCACACCTCCATCATTAACACTGTGTTTTTGCTCACAGAACTGCATTCAATGGATGTTTTTCATTTATCACATCATTGTTTTTATTCTCTAGGGAGTGTAGTGCATGAAAATTGCAGGAAGGGAGCCATTCATGATATGCTAGAGCCACAGCATCTGGCACCAACAGTCATACCACAGTGAAAGTTTGGAGTAGCAAACATGCTATGTGTGTTAATGAAGAAATGACCCTAATAAAGTGGCTGCCGTGTGTGTTTCTGTTCTGACTGCCAGAACTGTCTGCCATAAAGATCAACAAGGCGGCACTAAGTCGAGGTTAAGAATAGATGGGGGTTTGATTCTCAGACTAAGAGGCTGACTCACATATCAAGCACTGGCTACCTGTGTGTTAACTGGCAGTTAATGTATGCATACTGGATCACAATGAATGATACTCTTTCATAGAGCTTGCCTGCTTCGCTGCATACAGATCTCTAAGGTGGCATCAACAACCCCCTACACACTGCACTACTCTCTGAAATAGTTTCTTTATATCAAGTGCCATTATGCGATTATTCACAGCCCTCACTTTTACACATTCATTAGGTTTCCAGGTGAAGAATTGTTATTATTATAAATTAGACAGTCGCAATCACAAAGCCTAGTAGTGGCTTCCCTCTCCATACAGAGGCACGATAATTCCAAAACTCAGGCTGTATGTTTTGCATTTAGGCAGACATGCTTGTATACCATGGCTTTTTCTGACTACAAAAATTCCTAAACCTTCACTCTTATAATTGAACTTTACCGATGACAGCCAGAGTATGACGAGAAGGAGCTGAAACAGACAGGCAATGAGAGGAAGAAAGAAAGATACAGAAATGAGAAATGAAGAGAGGTAAAAATATACAGTCTGTAGATGTTTTCACACCCCGTGTCTGCATTTGTCTGAACTGTTTCAGTTGAAATGCAGTATCAGTCTAATTATCTTCAGACATATTTTTGTTTCAAATGGCTTTGATGCTTCCCTTTGTGAATGCCAGGGGTCGCTGTTGCCATTTAACCCCAAATGACAGATACTCAGGACACAAGGTAAAAGCAGCAAGAAATATTTTAATATTTTTCTTCAAAATAATTGTGCCCAAAGCACCTCCATCACTAATACACAATCAATAAACACAATAATACAGTAATCTTCTCCTCTACACCTCCCAGCAAGCTCTGTCCTACTCCTTCTGACTCCGGCTCACCCGCTGGGTCTTCAGCAGTCCTTTATATAGTGCCCAACCTGAAAGTGCTTCTGTTCTTCCTTTCACGTGAATTGCCAACACTTCCGGGTCAGATGGACAACTCCAAATCTTTAGTCACCTCGAAAGTACTTTGGGGCTCCTGTCCACGTGACCCATTAGTACTTTCGGCTCTAGGGAAAGTATGACTCCCCCGGTCCTTCGACAACAGGGCTGTGAAACCACACTCCAACTCCCAGGATGCCCTGCGGGAATCCGAGGCACCGCTATACTCCAGGGTTCTGCCATCTAGCGTTTATACCAACCCCTAGAAACAGAAAAGAGAACATGCATTCTTTATTCAGAAACCATAGTGTCTAAGATCTGTGAGAAAAAATAATTATTTCCAACTTTGTTTTGTTGTCATAACCATACATTAAAAAATGTGGAAAAGTTGTTTTTGAAACCAAACTACTTGCAACTACGAAGCGGACGTATTCTGTAACTTTTAAGGCTTTTGTTTCATGTTTCTTCTGGATCTCCAATGTCCGCAATTTGAATCGCTGGAAAAAGTTGTTTCTTTCTCTTTAATTGATAAGTACACCTTCACTTAATGGGAGAAAAAAAACACAAGAACAACATCAAAGGTTTGGGGATCCACCCCGTATACTGTAGGTAGGCAATGAAGTAAGGTCTTCATAGACTTGAGTCCAAAACAGAACTGAAAACAACAAAAATACCTGTCATATATATAGTCCACGGAAGATAAATGACGTCCTGGAGAGTGGCATTCTGGAACCGCAAGTGACATCAGCAGGAGGCGGGATCTTGTGGACCAATACCAGCAGTAATGTGGTTGTCTGTGAGGACGGGAAGTGATCGTTAATTTGAGAGTTTGTCATTTGTTCTGCTGGAAGAGAGGAGAAAGAGTTAAAGGGTAGCGCCAACCCCTGGTCTGGTGGGAACATGCACTTATTTGAGCCAGTAAATTGCCTCCCAATCATACGTGTGTGACATGGGACAAGATTCTAGTGCCAGCGAATATATGCCATGACCGTAAAAATGTATTGTAGACTGTTGAAATAACAAAATCATAACAATATCATTTGAAGCTGTTAATAGTTGTGACATGGAACAGCAAAAATAAAAATAGCCTCATAAGATCATCAAGCAGCAGCTTGAGTTTGGTGTTGCATCTCAAAATGAGAAGTAAAGCAAGAGAGAGAAATGGCAAGAAGCAGATTTTGATTGTTAGGTCTTCAAGTAGATAAAAATGATAAATGATAGCCAGAACAGTAGTCATATACTCTTCACCAAATGTATAATATCAGTGGATTTTAGAGAGTATTACACTAACACAGAGGGAACTATTTCCAGTTCCAGCCTGGAAGTTTCTTATTGATTCTCCATCTTTGTGGTTTCCTGTCATATCCCAAAGAAATTAATCTCATCTTTGAATGATATCTGTTTTTTTAGACCAAAATGTTTGGCATAAGCTTTAATCTATTATAAGCCTGCGTGGGGATAAAATGATTCAGAAAATGAGTGGATGGATACAACAAGGGGAAGGATTTTACTGTACAACTAAACCCAGTTCTTGTTTTGCAGCTGAACAGCCCTGACACGGTTGAAGGACTGGTTCTGATTAACATGGATGCAAATGCCAAAGGTTGGATGGACTGGGCAGCACATAAGGTTTGTCCTGAATTTCATGAGGTTTGCTGAAAAAACAGACAGTATAGCAAAAACTGTCAATTTTCAATTTAATTCAGTTATGAGATACATAGGTAAACTAAATTTGGCTGATTTTATATAGTGACCTTCCTATAAAATGTATCTGTCTCTCTTTTATTACATATACACATGCATCATTGGTTCAGCACAGACCATACCATTATACAGTTGAGTTGTGCACAATGCACTGTCATTTAAGAATTATTCATTTTTCTGCATTCAGTCTCATGCCAAATCATGCACAAAAATCTGGATTAGATATTATATACTAAGGAGTCCCAACATCACTTGATTACAGTTTTATCTCTTTTATCTCTTCTTTTTGTTGGGAACCATCTTTTTAAAAAAATACAATTCAATAATAAATGGAAATAATATGTAGACATCAGGCAAGATTAAAGAAAAAGTTCATGTAAAACTAATACATTTTTATATGTTACTTACCTCATGTAATTTGTAGTGATGGCTGAGAAAAAAATTTAATCTCATGTTTTCATGCAAAATGAGAGAAAAAAGTTCAGAATATAATAGAACCTTGTGGTGACCTGTGCTGTTCTGCGGCAAATGAGGTGAAAACGTCCATGGAAAAAAGAAAAATCTTCTCAATGTCTATCCAGTCATACGCTCGACAAAACACTTGTGTTTTTTTCTAAAATATTATCATTAATTATTTCTGGGAAAAGCAGCATATATCAGAAACAGAAAAACACATTCCCACAATACGGTGCTTCTGAACTGAAGCGCACCTCTCTATGTGTTATTCATTGGTCAGGAGTCCTGTCTTCAATTTAACAGCACGATATTATTGGAATATGTTTTCCTGTTTACAGTGTGTGCTGATTTTTCCCAAAGTAACTTGTTAATGATATATTTTTGCAACTGTACATTTTTTGACAGCATAACACCAAAGTTTGCTATTCTGAGAAGTTTGTTTTGTTTTGCTTTCTTTAATGTACTTTTTCTTCTTTGTATTCAGAATGGATGTATCTGTTAAGTTATGATTTGTTTGAATGAGTAGCAGTCCATGGTATTGGTCTAAATTTTTGAACATAAAGTCAAATTAAAAAAAAGAATAGCACCACTGTTATAATTTTTATATTAAAACAGTTGTTTCAGTTTGTTTATTTATTTTTTTGTTCAAATACAAATACTTCTTAAGAGTGTTTGCTTAAAAAGGTTTAAGTAATTCCTTGAAGGCAGTTGTACATGGTAAACTTTATAAAGAAAACATTAGTCTTGTGTTTGAAAATGTTCATTGTCTTGACCCTAGTGCAGGAGACCCTGTGTGGCATTGGCACAATCATTCAGAAAAGAACATAGGAAATCCCTGCAAAAACAAAACACAGAAAATTACCTTGTGTAGTTGCCCCCTAAAACTCCCTATGGATTCCCAAGAAACAGGAATCCAATAAACAGCCTACTGTAGTCTTGAAACAGTATGCCCAGCAGCATATACTGTATGAAACAAGCCAGCATTCATTAGCTGTTTGCATTTCTATTTTTAAGTCATTTTACACGTACACACTACATATTGCTTCTTCTGGAAAAACACACATATGAAAGCCATTTCTGACAAAAAAAAAATCATCATTTTCTGTTTCCTAGAATAGCACTGTTGGAGAAAGTAGTTAAAGTGCTGTAAATCGTAACACAGATGCTTGTGTTCTGGCAGGATTCTTTCTTGTGTTCCTCCATGTGTTTATGGACCTGACTTTGTGCACAACAGCCATGATGAGACACAAAATTGTCTTCCCCAAATGGTTGCCACAAAGTTGGAAGGACACAATTATCTAAAATCTTTGTTTTCTATAGTATTCAATGGAACCAAGGGGCCTAGCCCAAACCCTGAAAAATGGTTCCAGACCATTATCCCTCCTCCACCAAACCTCACAATAGATATTACGCAGTTAAGAAAGTAGTGTTCTCCTGGCATCCTCCAAAATCAGATTTCTCCATCATACTACCAGATAGTGAAACGTGATTCATCATTCCACAGAACCTGTTTCCACTATATTGTTATAACTTTTTAATGTTGATTTAGTTACTTGAAAGTTAAACTCCTTTGTCATGTACTGACACCTCTTATATATTTGATATACAAAATTTAGGGGGTGCTTGCAAAATGCCACTGTGTCTTATAATCAAGAAACAAATAGCGATGCCCTGGTAGATAAAAGAGGGGGATTTATTAAGACAACATAAATACACAGGGATATACAACACCAAGGTATTGACAAACACTATAAAATACTAAAGTATGGTGTGTCTGTTGGTTTACCTAAATACAAGTAAGACCCCTTACTATCTGTGGGGTGCCTACTGCACGTGCATAAAACAAGGACCTCACCACCCCCAGTCCTTTCTACATCTGTAGACACTTCTATAATACCACTAGCCTCTCCTTCTCCTGTCAGGGAAGCCCATGGCAGCACTACACTCCCAACTCCGAGCTCACTATATCCAAAAAAGTGTTAATCAAGTTAACCACCATCAAGTTAACCACCAGGATCACTTCATGGAGCTAGAAGAGCCCCATAGTACTAGGGCTAACCTAGCATTCCCAGATGTCTTTGTAACCCAACAGACAAACACATCATACCAGGCCTAGGCAAGTCTGAAAGGGCAGGAGTATACAGTAAGTGGCAAGAGGTCATTCACAAGTCTGTGTGCTTCTTGCAATTAATGCACTTTTTGAAACACTACATATCCATTACACATATAGTAGTTCTTTCTTGTCCATCTATTATACTTCTGCCCAGTAAACAGTAACATCAGTAACCATGGTGGATACTCATGCAGTATATGCTGTTAAGACATTCCTGCCAGCACATCTTAAGGTTAGGTGGCCTCCCCATTTAAGACCCAATCCATCCTACAGTATCCTGTGTAATTATAGACAAAAATGCCATATTCTCCCTTTCAAAATATTTTGTTTTTTACTACCCAATCCATCTACTGACTTCATAGGAAGAGTCACCAGAGACATGAATGTCACTGTCAAGGTAAGTAAATCTCTCAGCAAGGTCAACACTCTCTCCGCAAACAGACACACTGCTGATGGCTGTGCCCAAGAGGTCATTAAAGGCCTGGATTTTGGTTTTTATCCAGGACATTCACAAGCCCAGAAACTCAGTCTCTCAAGTGCCCCGATCAGAGCCTCCATTGACTCCGAGAAGATCACAGCATCATCAGCAAAGTCGAAATCCGTGAATCTTTCTTCACAAACAGATGCGCCACAGCCACTGGACCACACGACCATGCCCAACTCCCAGTCCATTTAAGCACTGAGCAAAAACACACTCCTGACGAACCCCAGAATTAATTGGGAAAAACGCAGAGGTTCTGCCTCCACTGTGCACACCACTCACAGTACCAGTGTACTGGCCGGCGATGATATCCAGCAACCTCGAGGGGATCCCTCGAACCCTCAGGATGTCCTACAGGGCAGCACAATCAACTGAGTCAAACGCTTTTCGAAAATTGACAGAGGCTGCAAAGAAACTCTGCCGATATTGACGTTTGCGCTCCATGAGAACCCTCAGTGCCAGGATGCGGTCAATGGTAGACTTCTTAGGTGTAAAACCAGACTGTTCCGGTTGCTGGTAGGTGAACAAGTGATCACGGATCCTATTGAGGACAACCCTAGCAAGGACTTTACCCGGCACCGAAAGCAGTGTTATCCCCCTGTAGTTGCTGCAATCCAGGCAATCACCCTTCCCTATCCAGATAGGGACGACAAGTCCTGTTTTCCAGTCAGCTGGGATGATGCCAGTCTCTCAAATGGAAGCAAATATTGCTTGCAATGACAGGAGGACATCCTTACCACCATCCTGGAGAAGTTCACCCCGGATACCACAAATCCCCGCAGGCTTGCTTCCCTCAGTTGGCTCACCACCTGTGCAATCTCAGTGAGATTGGGTGGTTCACAGCTAATTGGAGGATCAGCCTCAAGGACCATGGACCCAGAGATATCCAATGTCCTAGCTGGAGGATCAGCTTTAAACAACTGCTCAAAGTAGCCAGCCCAGCGGATCACATCTGCAGTGTCATTCGTAAGGACCGTTCCATCAGCCGTCCTGACTGCGACTCTCCGAGGAACAAATTTGGATGTGCATAATGCTTCGATTCCTTTCTAAGCAGGACGTGGGTCACTAGACCACAGATGGTGTGTCACTTGCTCAGAGATTTCTCTAAAAAACGCTTCCTTATCTGCCCTCAGAGCCCTCGCAGCCATCCTTCTCAGTTCCCAGTACAGACCAGAGTTGTCATTGAGTCGTGCGCTGCGACTCCTCTAGATAATATCCAGTGTGCCCTGCAAGATGAAACACCTCCTTCTGGGAACACCGGTAATACCAACACAACCCTCAGCAACTTTCAGGGTCTTGTCATGGAAGGTCTCCCACATCACATTTGGATTGGCAGTCGTACCCAAATCTGCAAGTTCCTCACACAAACTCATTAGAAACAGCCAGATCTTGGAGTCTGGCCGAGTCCAGGCTCATTTTGTTGCTACTAACATACTGTGCACATAATAATTATTTTTTTATAATTTATAATTGTATTAAGGTAATAATTCTAATTGTTGGTGTTGCTGTTATTATTAACATAAGAAAATGAATAAATAAACGATTATCTTTCAGTCAAACTTGCAAGCTACATTAGCTAATAGGTAAAAGTCCAGACATCTCAGTGAGTTGTTTTATAAAATGTTCCACTTGTGTTCTGTTCTAGCTGACCTCATCCCCATCAATGTTAACATACAATGGATCATGTTTAGTGAGAACTAATTTCTTATTGGTTATTAGTTTGTATTAGGGGCGTTCAGAATTTAACTGTGCTTATCTCAAGACAGATGGGTCTTGGTTTCTTTTAAGTCTCAGAATCCATGTCTTTATTCATTTATGTGTGCATTTCAAAGTGGCAATCCCTCTCTCTCTCTCTTTATTTCCCCTCATAGTGGCCAGTTTCATAAATACACTGCATACCTGAAGAATTAACATTTCCTGTTTTACTGCACATGCCACATTTTGAGCAATATTACCTAACTACTTTTAATTTTTTGTTTCTCTAGCTGACAACTCTGACCTCGACGCTTACCGACAAGCTTCTTACTCACCTTTTCAGTCAGGTAAGAATTTCTTATATTGCACTGTGTCCTATTTCAATTTAAATTGCCTTTTCTTTTACATTGACTTCAAATAGAGTTTACTGTTTGCTACTCTCTAATGCAATTGGCTTGTTATAATCCTTCTACTATTTTACCAATTTTTGATCCTGATAATATTGTAAAAAGTGAAATCCTTAATTTTGATGTTAGTCTAGACAAAAGGAATACAGACAGTGCAGTAAACTAAACAACGGGGTTGGTGTAATTAGACAGTGGGACAGAGGCAGTCTCTGCTCAGCGCTATTCTCTGTTATCTTTGTTATCTTTTCCAACCAGACTCTTTCTTTTCAACACCATGGATCATCCTTGATGGTTTGACTTTTTGCATAAAAGATTGTATTCCATGTGTTGCAACACCATCACACTTAACGGGCTCAGAATAGTTGGTGTCCGCTGCTATCAAAAAGCCTCTATGTCTGACACCTTATGTTAGAGGGTAGTGATGTGTGACACAATGACTTGAGGACAGCTGAGGTCTGATGCTGGATGGCTAAGGACATCCTAAAATGGGCCCCTGTATTGTTGTTTGGCAGTCCCTACCAGAAATATTTTCTCCTATTTTTCTCCCTTGCCTGCACTACAGTCTGTCTTGGTGTCTGTTTGGTGTTTTTCTTGCCACTTCTGGTGTACTCATGCATTTTATAGTGTGCTCGGTTTGTAAGAGACCACCTTTGACTGAGTTATCTCTTTTGACCTTAAGCTGTGTATTTGGTACTTGTTATTTATGTTGCACTTTTAAAAGCTGCAGTCGATTTAAAATGTTAAATCATTTATATGCATTAATCTTTAGAAAGTTTCATTCTCTATCCTGCTCCTTGCGAGAGAGATGGTGGCAAAATTAGTAGGACAAAATTTGCCATCCTATCCTTAGCAGCAATCTGGAGACTTATGGATTATAATCCTTACAGTTTGTAGGGGTTTTTTTTATCACTGGGCTATTTACTGATAACTATTCTGTGAAAGGCAACCACTACATCTATAAAGCACATTAACTTGATCCACTTACTATGGAGAAGTAGCAGTTCTCTCCCTGTCACAGAAACTGAGATCAGCAACCCTGCAACAACAACAACAACAACATTTATTTATATAGCACATTTTCATACAAACAGTAGCTCAAAGTGCTTTACATATTAAAGAATAGAAAAATGAAAGACACAATTATAAAACAAAATAAATCAACATTAACATCGAATAAGAGTAAGGTTCAATGGCCAGGGGGGACAGAAAAACAAAAACTCCAGACGGCTGGAGAAAAAATAAAATCTGTAGGGATTCCAGACCATGAGACCGCCCAGTCCCCTCTGGGCATTCTACCTAACATAAATGAAACAGTCCTCTTTGGATTTAGGATTCTCACGGAAGGGCTTGATGATGATGATGGTCACGTAGACTTCTTCCTTTTAATCCATCCATCATTGTTGGAGCATCACAGTAACTTTATTTCAACCACTTGTGCTAACAATGTCATTCTTGGTCACTGGCTTAGGTGAGGGGTAGGAATAGATTTACTTGTTCATTTAAAGCCTTGTCAGAGGACTAATCTCCTAGTTTATCACCACCTACCGTATATACTCACGTATAGGTCGGGTCTTGAAATCTGAAAAATTGATCATAAAATCAGACCCCGAATTATATGCCTGCTCAAAAATGCGACACTTACTTGTTTTTACATCTTCTTGCCTCCTCCAATCTCGCATCTGTTTCACAGACGCATTAGATTTTGTTGCAGCAGTGCAGTCCAATTTCTTTCACCACTTCAATGACGTTTAATTTAAAGCCAGCCTCATATTTTCTTCTAATCGAACGCTCCATTGTAGATAAGGGATGCTCTTACGATAAACGTCTATGAGGGTGTGAGATACAAAAAACACAAATCAGTGCAAACTTTGCATTGGAATAGTTTGGGTATTACCGTGTGGTCACATAGGCACAATAGAGAGAGAGGATAGGAGCACACGCTGATACAGCACATTGCCGCACCCACATAGAAAAAAAAGGCAGTATGCTCCATGGTTACTCTGTCAGGAGGGCATCAGCATATCATAATCTCTTAGACCAATTCGACTTATATGTTATAAAATATCAGAAATTATATGGTAAACTCAAGTCCTGACTTAACCGCGGGAGAACTTATCCGTGAGTATATACAGTATCTATAATTTTCAGAGAACTGCCAACAGTGCCTGTCTGGTTTGGTGCTGTCTCTGTTCAAGCTAAGGGCAATATGTACTGCATCATCAGAGCCTGTGAAAAAATCATAGGCTGTAACTAACCTCACATACAAGTCTTATATGTGTTCAGGGGAAGGAAGGGGTTCCACAAAGATCATTGCTGAACCAACTCACCCAGGGCATCACTTATTCCAAAGACTTTCGTCCAGCAAAAGCCTTTGTGCAGTGAAAGCTAAAACAACATGTCATTAACATGTCATTTTTTTCTATATGCAGATATTCTGATTAATCAGGTCTGAGCTTCTACTCAATATCTTTGTAGACCTACCCACAGAACATTTTAATCCTACTATCTCTTTATTTCTTTGTATTTCTTGTATGTTGCACCATGTTTTATCATTTTAGATTGTATCTTTTTATATTTATCTTTTGCATTCTGTTTTGTTCTTGTATGTTGCACCAATATTATCAAGACAAATTCCTGGTACACATAAGTTTACTTGGCCAATAAAGGGAATTCGGATTGTGATTCCAAGTTGTGAAGTTCTTTACAGTCTCAGCAACAGAACAATGGACCTGCTGAATGTTGTTTGAATGACAGAGGTTATTTAGGGTGTATTTTCAAGACCCTTCCACTTATAGAGTTAACTGGGGGGACTGCTTAGTGATAGATACAGCTGTTAATTTGTTTTCATGTAGCAGTCCAAGTGTCTAATGACCTTTTAGAGACTGATACCTATGAGTAGCATTGTGAATAGGGACATCCTTTGCTATAAACCAGTTGATACAGAAATTAAATAAGGACAAGAGTAATGGGATACATACATACATACATACACCTGTCAGATTATTCAACAATAAATGAACCATTATGTAAATCTCAATAATGTTATTCTACTGCAAAATCTGGAAAATATGAAGCATTCACATTTACTAAACGGAAGCAGATTTTAGCCAATACAATACATTTAGTTAGTTGAATTATAGGCAGTTGACAGCTGAGAAGAGGAAAACAAATATAAAATTAACAATATTCCTGGAAAAATAAACTTTGGACTTTTTAGCCCAAGTGACTATCTACTTCCTCGTGTGTGTCCTACAGTGTGGTGTGGTATATTCTCTGTCCAAAATACTGTCAGAATCATACAGTGGTCTAATGCATATGTCTCCTTTTAAGTCAAGAGTTCTCAGTCACTCTAATGTCTCATTTCACAGCCAGGATTAACAGCCCAGACAATGCAGAGATGGTACCAAGTGCCACAGCTCAATGCCAAGGAGACAGAAAGAGAGAGAGTATGAAAGACTAATAGCAGCTGATCATAATGACTACACAATATTAGTTTAGTCAAGCAGCTAAAAAGTTAACTTTATGACCAGTATACACATGTGTGGGTTTGTGTGAAAATATGCCATCCAGAGTTTGCTGCTAGAGTCACCTCCATCTCATTGCAATGGAAAAAGGAGATTTAAGAAAATGGCTAATGTCTCTTTTCCAAGGAATTCTTCTTTAAAAATTGTAACGGCCGAGCCCTTACCCGGCCAGCAGCTACACCTCCAAGACCTGTGGCCTGGATAAATTACTGAGGATGAATCTAATATCAAGCCGTACCACTAACAAATTAAACTTTTCCCCACGATCGACGGTGTAAATATAAGCACAAAAGAAAAGCAGATATGTAAAATGAAACTGATTAATTGTATTTAAATAAAACAAACAACAATATGCAAAATAAGTAAATAAATAAATATATATATATATATATATATCCCTCAACCAAAGCAACAACGTGACAACAACCTATATATGAATATAACAAACCCTCCCTTGCCCTTGTAACATATAACACACAACACGAATAACAAAAATGAAATAGATACAGAAATGAACGGTCGTGAAGTTGAGTCCGAATAACAATTGTCCTGAATGCAGATGACTGGTTAACCGATATGTGGAGTGTTTGTATTTCCCGGAACAATATGGAACAGCCTCACTGTGTATCCTCTGCGCGTGGTGGATGATGAAATCTGACCCCGTGGTTTCTCGCGATGAGGGTATTGAAGTAAGTCCGACGGAATGAAAAACAAACTGGATGGAAATGAGCGATGTGGAATACAGCAGGTACAGGTGGTTCTTGGTCTCAAAATAAAAATCTCCTTCTCTCTCTCTCTTCCTTTATTTGTTTCCTCCTGATAGCTTAAATAGTCCTGTGCTGGATGTAATTGAATGATAGTTAACAGGTGTTTTCCAGGTTTGGGGCTGCGGTTTCCTTCCATCATCCGTCCCCCTTCATATTTACAGGGATGACATTTACTGACGCACACAAACAGCAAACGGGACGATGGAAACAAGACGCACTCATTACTAACATTTGACACGTTTACTATGTAGACCCGCTACAAAATAATAATGTACACTGGTTCTGTCTGTAATGTCTAAAAAAATGGTTTAAACATTGAGCCGACTAAAATCTGTTAGCTTTGTGCCTACAGCCTAGAAATATGAGCTTTGATTTGAGAAGCTATTTACCATTGTGCTTGTGTTCTTTAGGAAACTGAGTTTCCCCGAGAGGCTTAACTTAAATATTTTATGAAGGTATACTTTGCTAATTAAAATATTTGAAATGATTGCAATCCAGAGTATCAGAATTCAAGAAGAAGGTTTATTGATTTAATGCCATTCTCTTGATTAAATGGTTTGGTAGCAAATATTTAAATGCACCTGCTACTCATATACTGTGGCTACACATGCACTAGAATAACACATGTTTAGGATTTTTTTTTAATGTTATGTGCCTAGAAGGTTACCTGTTTTCATAATTGTCGATTTCATTTGGATGACACAGTGATTAGTGCTTCTTCTTTACATCTGCATAGTCCCGGTTTGAAATCTTTCCCCAGACCTTTTATACAGAGAATTTGTGTTCTATTGACTCGTGTTTTATGGTTTTCCTTTAACATTCCAAACATGTTAAGTTAGGTGTGGTTAGGTTAATCCTTTCAAAAACATCCTTTCATTTACAATATATTGCACAAGTAGGTCTTCCCTCATGTGTAGTATGCATGAATAGTTTGTTGCTAAATTCCCTGAAGGTTTCACTGAATAAAGGAAATCATTCAGTCCATCAGGTCGGTTTGTTTTTAACACCTATGTTTTCCCCAATATCTCATTCTGATACTAAGTTGTCAGTATTTCCACTACAAATTTGTTCATCAAAGTGGGCAAAGTGAACCATAATTTGTGTTTGCCTTGTTAAAAGATGTTAGAAGATAATTTGCTTTTAGGGCTACAACAGTGTTTACACTCATGTAGTGCGTGTTAGTTTGTTTTTCCTCATAGTGCACCATATTAGCTGATTGTCTATAAGATGTCTTACAGCATTCTCTAGGGGTAATAAGTTGAATATGCAGAAGAACATTAGAAAGGCTTTTGACGAGAACAGATCATTCAGCCCAACAAAGTACACCAATCCTAACTCCTCAAAAATAATATCAAGTTGAATTTTGAATGTCCCTAGATTCTTAATCTCTACCACACTAGTTGGTAACTTATTCTATGTGTCTAATGTTATTGGTGTGAAGAGAAACTTCCTAACGTCTGTGCAAAATTACTCCTAACAAGTTTGAAACTGTACCCCCATGTTCCTTTTGAGCTAATTTTAAAGTAACAGTCTTGATACACGGTGTTAGTTCCTTTCATACTTTTAAGCAAACTTAATCTTTGCTTAAACTGAAACGTTCAACAGCTTTGATCCTTCCACATGATTCATACCCTGTAGTTCTGTAATCAGCCTTGTTTCTCTTTTCTTGACTTTTTATGGCACCGTTTTATCTTTTTTGTAGCCCAGAGGCCAAAATTGCACACAGTATTCGAGATGAAGCCTCACTAGTGTGTTATGCAGTAAAGCTTGAGCATAACCTCTCTGGACTTGTACTCTCCACATTGTGCTGTTAGCTGTCTTAATGACTTCTCAACACTTCCTGTAAGTTGATAGTGACAAGTCCTCTATGACTAATAGGTCCTTCTCATAAAGGTTAATTGCAAGCTTCAAACTTCCCATTGCGAATTCAAATGTAACATTTTTACTTTCTATATGTATTAACGTACATTTACTTACATTAAATTTTATGCACCACAAATCTGCCCAAGTCTCTAAGCTATCCAAGTCCCTCTGTAATGAATCAATGGATTTTAGATTATCTTCCAACCCACCTATCTTGGCATCATCTGTGCAATTAATATTTATATTAATCAGATGTAGATCATTTACTGTATTTATATTAAAAATAGTAGCGGCCCTAGCACTAACTCTTGAGGAACACCACTTTTATTATTAAACAATTCTAATAAGGTTCATCGCACCCTGACCCTCTGCTGCCTTTGTTTTAACCAATTTTGTATCCATTTATGTACTATGTAATTTCTAGAGCAGTTTAGTTAGTGGTAACACTTTCTTGGAAGCCTGGCATACATTTTGTAACTCATTTAAGACAGACAATGTCTTGAATTGCAAAAATACATGTCTGATAAGCTGTGAGCCATTCGTCTTAATGTTATCCTTCTAGACTTGTCTTTGGGTTGTTGTTCCATGTCAAGTCAACTAATGGCCAATGCACTTTTGGACACCTGGAAAAGTTACCAGGTGTACCCATGCTAGCTAGGAGATAGTTTACCGAGTGTTAATTTTATCCATCCTCATTTTTTCATCAAATTTCACAACTCCATAGCTCAAAAACTAAACCACCAAACAGGCTCAGACTTTGCATGCTGGTACATTATTTGGTATAGTATGTTATTAAAACATGTGTCACAGATGACCCTGCATGGTCAAAACAGCCCCTTGAAATTGACCAAACTATTTTTGAGTTTTTGGCTTAGCTATGTTTAGGCCTCAGAAAAACATATTTGCAACACAGACTTTGGATTTTCTTTCCTTATTCAGATAACTATATAGACTTTCTATAAAAGCAATAAACAGAAAAGTAACTGTATCAGGATTTGAACAGCAGAGCACCCTAATGGCATGTGAGAATGTGCAGATAATTTTTAAATTGTCCCTTGTTTCTTAAATCACAAACCATACTTTTCTTATGCAAATTTTAAACATAGGCTGAATGTGTCCAGAATTGAAATCATTGAGTTTTCTATCAGTAAAATATCAAAAATGTAAAACTTTTTTTCATATCAAATGACAATATTCCATCTCATGTTGTTGAACAGAGAATGTGATTTTCCATGGCAAAAAGAGTATCTGGTACTTGAGCATACCACTGTTACATCCCTACAGAAGATGGCAAACTCAAAGTCAGACAGGTGACTGGTGAAGACAGTCAATTCACTGTCCAAATATTCACCAGTGAAGCAACAGCTGAGATCCTGCCCTGTCACGATCACACTCCTACACGATCAGATGTGTTCCTCACATTAGACCAGTGTCCTATTGGAGGCTATATTGGGTGCATATATGATGAAAAATGTTGGATTGGTGTGATTTGTGACAAGAGTGAAGTGGAATCAGGCATCCTGATATGTTTCTTGCCTGCAAACTCTCCTGTACAGTCTTTCCATTGACCACCTAGAGACGATATTTGTTGGGTGCCATTGCAGTGTGTCATTGCACTGCTTAGTGCACCAACAACGGTCAGTGGGAGACAGTACCATCTTGAGCTGAAAGACAAACATGCCCTTACACTCTGCACTTTGATTGAAACAGAAATTAAATGGGTCACAATCCTGCTGCTGCAATACCAACATGTTAACATATCATTATAACTAGTGTTGTATTTAATGACAAATCAAGCAGCTGTGGTTCAGGTGTAGGTATGTGAACATGAAAAAAACTTCAGCAAGCTGTATCAGTGGGCAGTATGCTTTCTGAAAGCCTAAACACAGCAGAGCCAAAGACGTACATTTTTTTTTTCATTTTTGAAGGTCTGTCCTTACCAAGTGATGTCATCTGAATCTTGATTTCGTTATGTACTATACCTATAAAGGTATGGAAAATTTGATTCTGCTAGGTAGTTTAGTTCTTGAGATAGTCTTGTGAAATTGATGAAAAATTTGACACCCCTCTCCTTTCATAGAATTGGCTGTATCTTGGAAAGAATTGATCTTACATCAAAATAATTTTACAGTGTGTCTCCTGGATAATAGGGGTATACCTGGTATTTAGTTTAGAATTTTTTGAGACAGGAGTACGTGGGGATATCTGGAAAATGTAGTTGATTTGACATGGAATGACCCCTTTATATTTATGTTAATATTTTTTTCTTTTGACATTGAACACCGATGCAGTCATTTTCTGATTTCTTTGAATATCTTTCTTCCAGAGAATGTAAATAAAAGTCACACCATTTATTCAGCGATTTTACACACACCACACATACGGACCTGATGAGAGCCACTCTTTAGCCATAATATGGGAAACAAATGGATTATCCAGATAAAACTAAGGGTGTACTCACACTTTCAGTTTGTTCCATTCCTGAGAATGTTTGTCCGGATGTTAACCCTCCAATGCCTAGTTCATTTGACTAGTGTTATCCCTCCATGCCGGGCCCGCTGTACTATGCCCTTGCCCACTTGGAAAAGGTGAGTCCAGGCACGGTTCATTAGGATTTGGGAACGTTATGATCGCTTAACATGCCCAAGCACAGAACATAGACATGACGTCATTTCATTTTGTTGTCATATCAGTTAAAAAGAGGTTTTTATTCTTACCTTACAGGTGAATGTGAATTGTAGTTGGCAAGAAAAGCTGTGAATTCCTCCCTTAACATCATTTGTTTCCGTAAAAATCTCATACACTCTGCCAAATTAACAGCAAAATGCTACACTGCACACTCACTAAATCTGTAAGAGAGTGGAACATTATCCTCCTCTATGCGACTCCAAAAAAAAAATCATTTTGACATGCATGCTGTCACTCCATGTTCAGATTTTGTTTTGGGTTTACGAAAAGTCACATGGCGATGAGGAAAGCCCGGGCCCAGAACATTAACTCTTTCAGGGCTGATGTCGACTTTTGTCAAAAGGAGGAGTTGATGATGGTTATCAACTGTAAACTGTGACAAACCCAACTGTTAGATTTTAGTTGGACTCTCATTGACTGAAGGAATGTTAGATTCATTGGTTTGACTGAGATTTCCAACGCTTGCGTGAGCAGCTGGGTGCAAACAACGGCAAAAAAGTCACTGACATCTGGCGAGAAATCAAAACGAATGCGTAAAGCAAAATACTCCACAGACGACATTTTGCTTATTATCTCTGAACTGGACTATGACTTGTCGGACTCCGATTTTAATACAAGTGAACGAAAACGAATGTGAGGTTCCGGCGTCAGCTAATTGGTCACCAGCTAATCGTGGTACTGACAATGTTCACCAGGTTGAACTGCCACTTAACAATGATAAGAGGTAGAAACCAGATTGCAGTGACCTCTGCTGCTTTTGCTGCCCCAGCCATGCGAAGACAGCCTTGCAGCAAACATTGCTTTTCAGAAACTGTTTTTTGGAAAAAATATTCAGCCTTCAAAGAGTTAAAGCTCATTGTAAGTGCAGGCCCGTGGAGGAGTAGGGAGTGGGGACTATCGTGCTCAGGCACGGTACAGAACAAGCATGTCTAGTGTGAGTACACCCTTACAAAGTCATGGAGAGAACATGCAAGCACTACATTACAGATATCCAGGAATTCATAAGAGGATGCCAGTGGGGTCTTATTTTGTTTTTGTTTTGGTTTTTATTTCCTTATGTGTACAGGAAGAACTGTCCAACAATACGGAGCTGGTGCAGACTTACAAAGAAAACATCTCGCATGCCCCCAACCTGTCCAATATAGAACTTTTCTGGAAGAGCTACAACAGGTAAGTAAATTAAGATATGTCAGTCACAAAGTCTATTATACCCCAAGGAGTACAAAAAAATGTGCAAAATTACTGGTAATCTCAGAAAAATGGCAAAACTCATACTGACTTTTGTTTTGTGTTTTATTTCCAGTCGTCGGGACCTTGATATCGATAGAGGAAGCTCTTTAAAGTAAGTATTCCTCCTTTCAATAGTTAAGCCTTACAAATATAGAATCACTTTGAGATTTTTCATTCAGTTCATCTGCTAAATCATAGTTTCATAAACTATGGGTCACAGATTGCAGTCTTTTGGGTTATGCAGAGTCGTGAATTACCAGTGCATTGTGGGAAAGGGTCATGTACGGTTTGTGAAGTGTCTCGCGGTTGATTGCCATAGTCAGTTTAAGCAATTCACATAATTACACCCAGATTTCTTTTAAATTTTCTCTATGACATATTAGATTACAAAAATCACTCTGCAGTGGGGCAGAGCTAATACATTTTCGACTCACTTATGTATTATGGGTTCGGAGGGGACAGCACTTTGCAGTCAGATCTTGCATAAATTTCAGTCTGTTCTAGGAATGTAAATGTGTGGTATACAGTTAGGTAGACTTTGACATTTCTCTTTTAAAAATTCCAGTAAGGTTTTTGCAATGCAATGAGGAGAAACTACCACAGCTGTTTTTAAAATAGGTGCAGATGGGATTTAATGTCTTCAGGCTAGGATTTTTCATGCCCATTTTGACATATCTAACTATTTACACATTTCATACATATGGGTAACAACATAACATTCTCAGGCCCACTAAATCCGATTCAGTTTTTTGGGGGGGGGGCGAAGCATATTTTGGAAGCTTAGATTGGAAGGCAAGGAAAAAACTCTGCACGCAGAGCCCACTTGTTCAGACTCATCTGATTTTACTGCGAGTTGTAGGGGTGAGCACCTGTACAAATGAGAGCTGACAACCAATGAGTGCTCAGCTAGAAGTACAATTCATAAAATGCCTACAAACAGAGAAGAGCTCAGTAAAATCTACAAGCGAAAGGGACAGAAAAGACAAATGGAGGACTCAAGAAACAAAGGAAAGTGAGTGTTCTGGACCGCATAAACTGAAGAGAGGCATGTGGAGCTCTGAAGCTCGCAAATGTCTTTTTGATATCTCAGCTTTTCATACCATGACAGAATGGAGAAACAACAAAGATTCTCTCCATTGAATTGGTTACCAGAATGTGTTCAATTCAAAATATATTTGCAGGGCAAGAGTAAAATTGAAACTGTGCTAAAAACACATGAGAGGAGGTCGTGTAATCACTAATAGTGTAATCTGACATCTTCAAGGTAACCAGACCCAGTAAATTTAGTCATTTAATTTTGACAATCTGACCAGCTGTAAGTCGTGATGTGTGAGGTTGTCTTGACTGCACTGTGCCGCTTGTTCAGGTGTTTGGACTGTCAAAGCAGATTATTCTCTACCTAGTGATATTTCATTTACCACCATTAGAATGATCGAACATGCAGGTTTGTTGATGGTCACTTTCTGCACAGTTTTTACAACATTCAGTATAATATGGTCAAAACTGTTATGTATAGAATTTTATCTTTTAGTTTGCTACTACCTAGTAATCAATGTATTTCTGTTGTATAAATCTCATTTTCATGATGAGCAAAGAAAGAAAAGGTCATTTAAAAATTCACCATGCAACAGTAGGGAAAAAAATGTGAAAACTAATTCAAGTAAGTAATGTAATGCACAAATTCTCTTAATAAAAGTACAACACATATAAATCAAATGAGCTGGATGTTTTATATGAATTATGCATAGTTATTACAATTCTTAACTTTTCTATATTGTTCACAAGTCAAGTCTCTAACAGATTCTAGAGTCATATATTGTAGACGTGTCAGCTAATTCCAAAGAATTACCCAAGCGAGGCAAGTGGTCCCAATGCAGTGGAAAAACTATAGTTTCTTCTAGAATATCTGACTGTTGTAAGCTCAATGTGCTCATTGTTAGCAGCCGCCCAGTTCACTTCATTTTTCCATGCTGATGTTCACTTCAATGCACCTACATGTGTAATGACTTAATTCATTCTGCAGTCCACATGAATACATATGTTAAAGCATGATGTAATATGCAACATGAAAAATGTACATCAAGTAGTAGTAAGCTAGCACATAACATGTATGTAGTATCTGACTGATATGGAGGAAACAGATATACTTTCTTACTGACTCAGTAAACCACTTGCGGAAAGGTATAGATTCTTCTGCTTGCCTACTTTAGCTGCACGGGGAAATTTAATTTAGCTGCACACCCTCTAGAGACCACAACTGATAAATTTAGTATCTGATTTATATGGAGGTCCCAGACACATCTACCTATGTACCCAGTAAAAGTGTTTCACTTTTTTTAATGTACAGTATATTAGCTTAGTGCAGAAGACAACAAATGTAGTTGTTAAATTGTCACTTAATACTTTACTGATGACAGTTGCCACCAAAACCTCTTAATCATAAAGTAGTTGAAACATGTATCAAAAGTAAGTACTGCTACTCTCATGCAGCCCTGCGGGTGTCCAAACCAGGTCTCTATATGAGGGATATTGTCACCAAGTATAGTGGGAGATGAACTGCTCCTTGCCGTCCTCTTTTAGTGATTGCTGTAGCCTTCGGGCATCCCACTCAGGATGGAAATCATAAGGCATCATGCCAGCTCGGTATTTGGCACACAGTATGTTTGTGTGTGTGTGTATATATATATATACTGCTCAAAAAAATTAAAGGAACATCAGATCTCAATGGGAAAAAAAAATCATGCTGGATCTCTGTACTGCTTTGGACATCGGTAATGTGTAAGGAATGAAAGGATGTCACATCGTTTGATAAAAATGAAAATTATCAACCTACAGAGGGCTGAATTCAAAGGCACCCTGAAACTCAAACTGAAAAAATGATGTGACAGGCTAGTCCATTTTCATTGCAGCAACTCAGTAGTTTATATGGCCCGCATGTGCTTGTATGGTTGCCTGACAATGTCGGGGCATGCTCCTAATGAGACAATGGATGGAGTCCTGGGGGATCTCCTCCCAGATCTGGACCAGGGCATCACTGAGCTCCTGGACAGTCTGAGGTGCAACCTGGCGGTTTCAGATGGACCGAAACATAATGTCCCAGAGGTTTTCTATTGGATTTAGGTCAGGCGAGCGTGGGGGCCAGTCAATGATATCAATTACTTCATCCTTTGGGAACTGCCTGAATACTCTCGCCACATGAGGCGGGGCATTGTCATGCACCAGGAGGAACCCAGGACCCACTGCACCAGCATAGGGTCTGACAATGGATCCAACGATTCATCCTAATAACTAATGGCAGTCAGGGTGCTGTTGTCTAGACTGTTGAGGTCTGTGTGTCCCTCCAAGGATTTGCCTCCCCAGACCATCACTGACCCACCACCAAACCGGTCATGCTGAATGATGTTACAGGCAGCATAATGTTCTCCACGGCTTCTCCAGACCCTTTCACATCTGTCACAAGTGCTCAGGGTGAACCTGTTCTCATCTGTGAAAAGCACAGGGCACCAGTGGTAGACCTGCCAATTCCGATATTCTATGGCAAATGCCAATTGAGCTTCATGGTGCCGGGCAGTGAGCACAAGCCCCACTAGAGGATGTTGGGCCCTCAGGCCACCCTCATGAAGTCTGTTTATAATTGTTTGGTCAGAGACATTCACACCAGTGGCCTGCTTGAAGTCATTTTGTAGGGATCTGGCAGAGCTAATCCTGTTCCTCCTTGCCCAAAGGAGCAGATACCAGTCCTACTGATGGATTAAGGACCTTATATGGTCCTGTCCAGCTTTCCTAGAGTAACTGCCTGTCTCCTGGAATCTCCTCCATGCCCTTGAGACTGTGCTGGGAGACACAGCAAATCTTCTGCCAATGGCACGTACTGATGTTCCATCCTGGAGAAGTTGGACTAACTGTGTAACCTCTCTTAGGGTCCAGGTATCACCTCATGCTACCAGTAGTGACACTGACTGTAGCCAAATACAAAAGTAGTGAAAAAAACAGTCAGAAAAGATGAGGAGGGAAAAATGTCAGTGGCCTCCATCTGTTAAACCATTCCTGTTTTGGGGGTCGTCTCATTGTTGCCCCTCTAGTGTACCTGTTATTAATTTCATTAACACCAAAGCAGCTAAAACTGATTAACAACCCCCTCTTCTACTTAACTGACCAGATCAATAGCCCAGAACTTTCATTGACTTGATGCTACACTCTGATTAAAAAGTGTTCCTTTAAATTTTTTGAGCAGTTTAAATATATATATACGGGGCTGAACGCACACTAAGGAGATGCAGACAGATCAGCTGCTCCTGCTGCCAAGCTGCGTGTTCTGCTTGTTGCACTGTGCGTCGATCATTTAAAAGCCTGTACAGCAACTGTTCTTCTGTCTCACTGTTTTGTCTCGCGTGATGTCAGAGTGTCTTCCAAGAAGATCACCTCAAGTATTTTTATAGTCCCAAGTGACAATTGTGAGAATGAAAACAAGACTTGGACATGGTCAAAAGACAGAGACAAAGTCAAAATAAAGCAAGAGACCAAAACCATGAGGTCTAAAACTGGAAACAGAAACAGAGGAGAAAGTTTAAAATCATAAGTTGAGGCAAAATGAAGTTGTAACCAGAAGCACAAACATACTTGAAGCTGAAAAGAACTACAGCTAAAGAGAACTGATTTCTTTGACATGAATC
Organism: Polypterus senegalus; assembly: GCF_016835505.1. NCBI lineage: Eukaryota > Metazoa > Chordata > Cladistia > Polypteriformes > Polypteridae > Polypterus > Polypterus senegalus. Next base: position 28,269,823 of record NC_053154.1, read on the forward strand.
CACCAAGGGATAGAGCGTACAGAAGCCATCAATTATGAATACTGTCACATCCGTGTGATGGTTGCGGTCACGTAATATATCCAAAGTTGTTGCAAAGAAAAGAACTAAAACAAATTTTATAAAATCAAATCATAGTAAAAAAAAAAAAAAAAGAATTATTGGTGTGTATAAAAAGAACTACATAAATTACATGCATAACAATGTGTTAGTATAACATGAACAGCTGTTATTTGGTTTTGTGAACTTTAACTTAGTTTGTGATTTCGTTTTGCCACTTTTGGTCACTTAGCTGAAGTCCATGAAGCATACATTTTCAATTTCGCTTTTTTAGTTTTCTTATCCTTCCAAAGCCTTATTGTGCCTGACTTATTTAGCATTCATGCGTTTTATTTCATTCCCTTTATCCGTATACGTTGTTTGAACTATTTCTCAGAAATCTGTGGTCAAATTCTGTCATGAATTGAGCACTGGTATGGTGGCTATTGAATTTAAGGTGTACAATATTTTGACAGGACAATTATCTGTCATTAGGCCATATGGTCAAGATAAAGCAGCCGTGGTGTCATCATTGGCACCCCATTTCTAAAAAAGTTGAAATGTAAATAATTTGTGGGCAAAGGAACCACATGGTTACTCTACAGTTCACCTCTTCACTAGCCTCCATTTATTTTAAGGTGTGCTGGTCAGTCCTTCCTGGAAGTCCTATGTAGCCTTCTCTATGGAACAATTCTGGTAATTCATAGAGGTACTTTGTTCTACTTCTCTGATATTCTCCATCAGTAAAATAAAGCAATAGAGCCACACCCAAATCAATTTTACTTATTGCAGAAGACCATACCATAATTGTAGATTTCTGCTTTAATACTCTTTCTGTTCGAAGTATTTGTCTAATAGTATCCCATCAGCTCAAGAAAAACCGGCATTTGCCTTTTGTGCTTGGGCCTACGCATGTGCACTATTAAGTGAAGACTGGATATGTGAAATTTGTTCGAACTTCTACCTAAAAAGTACACCAAATAACTTGCTTCTTCTGCATCCAGCATTAAGTAACATCAATGCCTCATATGCATGTTTGCAGTTGTTAATTATCAAGCCTGAGTTAGCCAGATTTATCAGTACTGTAGTCTGCAGTGCCAGAAGGTTAAATAAACTGGATACAAAGCCCACTCCTTTTAATGTTACTTTATCTGTTGCATGTGTGTAATGTGCTAAATTGCCTATGACACCAGAAATGAAATGACAACCGAATGTTGGACAAGCCGTGTCACCTTTGGCTCTTTTTCACCTGAAGCCCCACCTTTCTTATGTAACCTCTACCACACTTAAAACAGCAGTATAATCACATAAAAGATATTTAAATGAGTTAAATACAATACTAAACATCAACTTTCTATCTTTTACTAATTCTTATGTAGATGCCCAGTCCTGCTAGTGGTAGGAGACCAAGCTCCTCATGAGGATGCTGTGGTAAGTATCAGAATATTTCTTCCTGTGATAGTTATAACTTTTATTTAAATGTGAATTTTGATGAATGTACAATTCTAAACCGTAGTAGTAGCTTTTTCTGAATGAACTACCCATTTATTTTGTAGGTGGAATGCAATGCCAAACTTGATCCTACACAGACTTCCTTCCTCAAGGTAATTGTACATTTTGCCTTTACTTTATGATAGTTTTTCTTAAATGTACAGTACTGTACTCAGATTCATTTTTGGTAGACTTACCGATTTATGCAAACATTCTCTGGCAGGTTAGCCACTGTAGCCTGAATGCCCATTTTGCCAAGTATAGTTTTACCAGCCACATAATTGCAGCTCAGTGGCACCATTATACTGTATGTGCAAGTTATGCTATTTGAAGCAGATTGCCATGATGAGAAACTAACACATTTTCTCTGTTGACAAATTACAAAAAGAATGAATATAAAATAATGAGGTTATGTGCTTTAGCACCTGCATAGTAGTGGGTGGATGGTGTATTGCCATGAGTGCATTAGAAATAACAGAGTCTTCTTACAGGAGAGATGAATTGTGAGTGGGCTACCCTCAGATAAACAGCAGTCCTGTGGCTGGAAACAGAACACTTAAAAAATGAGTGATAGATGATAAGAGCTACTGTACCGGATAGGCTATAATCCAGCAATGATACATCTCATAATGGACAAATTGTACTACATTAACACTAGTAGAGTATACTGTAGCAGCCAAAGACAACATCAAATTCAATTGATTGTAGTGGTGTCATGGCATAAGGTAAATGTTTGTGGAAAATACTGCATTCTTTCATACAAATAGCACAACACTTGGAGACACAGTGTGTCTGAACATCAGTGCTGACCAGGTGCAATCTGTCATTGAGAATTTTATCAGTTTTGTGAATAATTGTTTTAATAAAATTGAAATTTTCCAAGTAGCAAGGGCAGGAAAGTCTTAGAATGATCCAGGAATAGAATCTTAAAGAAATAGTCCACCCAAAAATGGTAACTTCTATGATCTGGTGCTGTTGTGTTGTTTTTAATGATGAAATGTGCATTATGTGACACGTCATCTGAGGTTTTTTTTAATTGACTTTTTGACATTGTTTGCTGTTTTCTGACTTTGGCCTCTATTAACGTCTATTGTATCAGGAATTTGGTTATCCCCATTCTCCTTAAAATCACGAGAATAACATTTTCTCTCTGCCAAAATTATAAACAACATGTGGTAAGTAACAGATTAAAGAATTATCATTTTTGGGTTGAGTATTCTCTGCAGTTGCCTAGTCTAAATCCAAAAGAGTGTCTGCATGATAAAAGCAAATAAATTATTCAGTGATATGAATCCTTGGTTTATTATCTTCAGACTCTGTTAGTTTCATTGCTGGATAATTATGACTTACATTTCTGGTGGTCTATATTTCTGATTATTCTGACAGTGACATCACAGTGGTGCCATCTTAGTTTTTTTTACATAGGTGATACCTATTTTAGATCAGCTTATGGTGGCCATGACCATAATAGTTAGGTGCCTCAGAAGGAAATTTATTTGCAGCAGGATAGTACAAAAAAAGTAAGGCATTGTCACACAGATACAAGAAAATAAGCAAAGATACAACAGTGAACTAGTGTTTCTATAAGTACACAAATTCAAGATTAGTACAAAGAAGAATAATTACCTTTAACAGTACTAGTACACAAAATGATAAATCAGAATTTGGCAGCATCCCTACAAATAACAGAATTCAAAATGATTATTGCTCTGGAAATAAAAGAGCTCTAAAATCTGTTGCTTTTACTCTTGGGAACCTAAATCTGCAGCCTGACGGCAACAGATGAGATTTTAGAGACAAGAGGATGACGGGTAGTGTCTGACAGAATTGAGCTGGCCTTCATTTTAAGCTATTTGTAATACAGATCAGGGATTGAGGTTTGCTACAAACCAAAAGGTGTACTGCTAGTGTTTACAGTATTTTTAAGATGGTTTATATTCTTAATTCTGAGGTTTCCAACCCAACAAATAAAAGCAAATGTGAGAGACCATTTAATAAAGGACAAAAGTGTCATTATGGTTTTTCCACTTTAAAATGACTGATTTTCTTAACAAAGAAAGGCCTTCTCTGCCCTTCTTACAGATTTCTTCTCTGTGAAGATAAAACAACTACAGTTGTTCCAACTCTTTAATTAAAGTTGAGACAGTGAAAGAAGGGGGACATCTGAGATCTACAGTACAGCTATATATTTTGTCTTAGACATATTTAACCATAAAAAGGAACAATCACACCACTGAACAAACCCATCAACAACAGGTCCATTTGCAGTTGTCCGGAAAATTTCAGGATATGTCTGTCCTTGTGTGAACTGCTGCAGTCACTTGTATACAAGATAGACAAAAGAAGTGAGCTGCAGCAGCCTTGAGGTGTACTGATAAATATATTAAGGCTATTAAGAAAAAAAATATTAGCACTCTGTGTTCTGTTGGTTAAAAAGTCAAGAATCAAATTAATGTCCAAACAGAATTGGTCAATCAGTTTATCAACTGAAATGTGGGACTGGGTTATATTAAAAGCTGATGAGAAATCTATAAACAGCAATCTTGTGTTGTTTTTTGATCCTTCCAAATGCTTATGTAGAATTTTTAAGAATGTTGCTGGGGCATCCAAACTCCCAAATTTGGTCTGTAATCAAATTAGTAAGAGTCCATATATGATTGAGTTTTGTTAGGTTGTTGTTTCTTAATTAAATACTCAAAGGATTTCATGATAAGAGAAGTTAATGACACTGGTCTAAAGTCATTTAATGCTTTGAGTTGTGTAGTTTTTATTTAATGGAATAATATTTGCCTCTTTCTAAAGGCAGGGCACTTGCTGTAAATCCACAGACAACTCAAATATGGCATGGAATATTGGAGAAAGCTGCTCTGCACAGGAGTGAAGCAGTCACCTACTTTTTTTGTCTCAAGGAGCTTTCTGATATCATTTTGGTCAAAGAAGTGCTGAGTCCTGACCCCAGTCCTGATTAGTTTCTAACATTTCAGAACTTACTAACATTTCAACTCCTGCCAATTCAACATGATTATTGCATTTTTTATAAATGCCAGCCATCATCTTTATGTCATTGCACAATGGACCTGGGTTATCACAACAGTCAGCAGTTCATTCTCTATCCTGTCCTTATACTTCAGCTTTGCTCGCTTGAGTTCTCATTTTTTATCTCCTTCTGTAATTCTTCCTGTCCTTTGATATTCTTGGAGCACTGATCAGGCAATCTGTTGTGACGAGTTAGCAAGTGACATATTGGTGAAAATCATGCAGTGTTTTTTTTCAGTGAACACTAGTTAAAGTCACCCAAAATACATTTCAAAGAGTTGCGAGACTGTGATTCAAGCTTCTGTACCACTCTGGAGATGGTGTTAGCAGCTTCACTCACCACTGCCCTCTCGTGAATATAGACAGCCATAATAAAAATTTTGCTCTCTGGACAAATAAATGGGCTACGCAAGACAGGCAGAAGTTCTACATCCTTCATGTATACTTTTTTTCTAACCATCACCCTTTTACACATTTGTTGCTTTATATAAATTCAGATGCCAGTACCGTGTGACATTCCAGTGATGAGTAAGTCTCTGACAAAACAAATTAGTGCACCAAATCCATCAATCTTCTACTAATCATCTGAATTGTTTCCATTCAGCCAGTTTTCTTTAATTGTCATAACGCACATGTCTATTTAATCGGCCTGAAAGCATGCTCATGCTTCAAGTTCTTCCACTTTGCTTCAAAGAGGCTGAATATTTATTTTAAGAGCCTGTAAGGAAGGTTGAACTAATCACAATTTTTTCAGTCTTTCTCCCCATTTTATGTTCTTTTCTGGATACATGTCTATTATAATAAGTTACTGAATTTAAAAAAGTGCTGCGAATTCAGGTGGTGTCACTTGTTCAAATGAATTCCACTGAAATAGGTGCACTCTCCTGTATGTAATCCGTTTAAGCTAATAAGGAAGGGGTAGTGTGAAGTCCCCAAGTCAGATGAAAATAAACTTATGATAGAGGTAAGAATAGACATTCTGAATTTGTTTACTTTGCTGCCACACCATTAACTCCCAGGAAAGAACAAGATAGGGTAGACAAATTCAGCAAAAATGTTATAAAAATACAGAACAAGACAAACCTACTACTGGTCACTATGAACACAGCACCGAAGAGTGTAGTAGTAACAATCACTGTTGTTGGTCACATGATAAGGTATTGTTGTGGCGCTTGATGTTTGAACATGGTCCCTATTTTAGTTGATGGTATGCATATCTATATATCCTTTGTTTGGAGAGAAGAACTCTCAATAACAAATCACTTAATATCTCCCTCTTGTGTTAATGGAAGCTAAAATGTGTAATCCAAGAACAGGTTTTTTTATTAGAATTCTTCCTTTGCATTCTCGACTTTGATTTACTTTTTGTATTTTGGCCTAGTTGCTCTTGCGCTCTCTCTTTATTGCCTTTGTTCTGAACCTTTTTTGCCTGACCCTCTGAGAAGTCTCTCACTTGAAACAGAGTGTGCACAGCATTTATAATAAACCTCGCATTAACAACAACAGCACACTACATTGGAGTGAATGTGGAAGAAGCTGTTAGAAACGCTCTTATAGGACTTTCAACAAGACTTACATATTAATTTGTTACCTTGTACACAAGTTTCTTTTTAAACCATCTTCTTGGCAACATTTTCAGAAACGTAAAAGTTGGTGAAAAAATATTTGGTTTATATATGCCCAGATCTTTGTAGAGATTGGAGAAATCTAAAACTTCCTTCATGTTACAAAGGTCCTTTTTCTGAAAGAGTTGTGAGAGATGCAAGTTAGAGATCATGTCAGTTCTCAAAAGTAGTTTCAGTTTCAGAGGTGCAGCTAATCACTGAAAGGCAGCACCCTGAATAATTTCTACCTAAAGCTACACAGAAGTGCAAAGTGAAAGTCATAAATTGAGAAGTGATGATCACAGGGAATAATCTTGTTTTGCTAGGCTCTTTTGCTAATTGGAATTTATTTAAATTATTTTTGTATAAAGCTGATAGTCATTGTGAACAAAGGCAGCACATCCCCACTATGACATACTGTCGATGAGTACTTTTAGAGAGAATGCATCAATTAATGCTACTGGGGCTCCTTCATACCTACAGCAATACGTCTTTATAATGCCTCACTTGGACTGCTACAACAACATTTATTACCACAGCGCAATTTCATACATATGATGTAACTCGCAGTGCTTTACAAGATGTCAAAAATATCATTGCAGGAAAAGAAAAAAAAATCTAAATTAGGTAAATAATAATGAACAAAAGTAAATCAGTACAGACTTACATATTAAATGTATATATTATATATACTCAGCAAAAAAAGAAACGTTCCTTTTTCCAGGACTGTGTATTTCAACAATAATGTTCTAAAAATCCAAATAACTTTACAGATCTTCATTGTAAAGGGTTTAAACAATGTTTTCCATGCATGTTCAATTAACCATAATCAATTAATTAACATGCACCTGTGGAATGGTCGTTAAGACCTTAACAGCTTACAGAAAGTAGGCATTTAAGGTCACAGTTCTAAAAACGCAGGACACTAAAGAGACTTGTCTACCAACTGTGAAAAACACCCAAAGAAAGATGCCCAGGGTCCCTGCTCATCTGCATGAACGTGCATTAGGCATGCTGCAGGGAGGCATGAGGACTGCTGATGTAGCTAGGGCAATAAATTGCCATGTCCGCACTGTGAGACGCCTAAGACAGCGCTACAGTGAGACAGGAAGGACAGCTGATCATCCTCGCAGTGGAAGAGCCTGGATCTCAATCCCATTGAGCACGTCTGGGACCTGTTGGATCGCAGGGTGAGGGCTAGGGCCATTCCCCCCATAAATGTCCAGGAACTTGCAGGTGCCTTGGTGGAAGAGTGGGGTAACATCTCACAGCAAGAACTGACAAATCTGGTCCAGTCCATGAGGAGGAGATGCACTGCAGTACTTCAAGCAGCTGGTGGCCACACCAGATACTGACTGGTACTTTTGATTTTGAGCCTCCCTTCATTCAGGGACACATTGTGAAACATTTTTAGTTTATGTCTTATGGTGTTGATTTTTTTAGTGTTCATACAAATATTTACACATTAAGTTTACTGAAAGTAAAAACAGTTGAAAGTCAGAGGACGTTTCTTTTTTTGCTGAGTATATGTTTAAATAGTAAAAAAAGTACAGTCCTTATATATAGTATTATATAGTATTATTTTTTAAGTTTTTAAAAGATGACCATTAGCCAAGTCAGACGTTTTCCCCTTTTTTTTTTTTTGTAATTCGTATATGTGTTTTAGGTGGGTTGCAGCTGTTGTTTTTTTATAATGTTTCTGTATTTCTTGAGCTTCTTTAAAAGCTAAAATTCTGCCTTGGAACAAATAAAATACTATCTATCTATCATTTTTCCATGTTTTTCTGTTTGTAAATTAATTTTATTTATGTTGATGACATTGGTATGTACTTAACATGTGCTTAGCAATTTCCTTCAGGATTCATAAACTTTCTGAGTAGCTATTCATTGTTCTCTGTATCTATGGACTGCACTATCTGTACTTTCTTAAAACATGAAGGATGGGCTCTCAACAGAAAGAATTTAAGCTTTGTTAAGGATGCCACATTGACAACTAATTTCTCTTAACTGTGATTACTTTTTGAACATAACAATCATTTAAACTCCATGATCCTTTCAAGGTTATGTTTTTGTTTAATGTAGTTCAGTTTAGTCAGTCAGTCAGTCATTGTCCAACCCGCTGTATCCTAACCCAGGGTCACGGGGGTCTGCTTTAGCCAATCCCTGCCAGCACAGGGCGCAAGGCAGGAACAAATCTCCGGGCGAGGCGCCAGCACACCACAGGGCACACACACACACACACACTAGGGACAATTTAGGATCGCCAGTGCACCTAGCCTGCATGTCTTTGGACGGTGGGAGGAAACCCACGCAGACACGGGGAGAACAGGCAAACTCCACGCAGGGAGGACCCAGGAAGCGAACCCGAGTCTCCTTACTGCGAGGCACCACCGTGCCGCCTAGTTCAATTTAAGTTTTACAAAAAACAACAATATTCTCCATAGTACACCCTTAATGGGAAGACACTTTGTTTGTCACAGGTTTGGTTAAAGTAATGGTAGATGGTAGTAATGGAGAGAGTACCTAAATTTCAATCAGTAGCTGAGTAAACTACAACAATGATAGAATAAATTAGAGATTCCAAAGCGTTGGGGTGTATTATATAGCATATATATGCAAGTGTATATAAAGAGTAGGTTGTTGCATATTACTAAATCATGTGAATTTAGAGAGCCAAGTTTAAGGCCAGCTCAGGTTTAGTGTAATTTTTTTGAATTTGCAGTTATATTCTAATTACCATCTGACAAATGACCGTTCTTTAAAAGCAGCTTTTGAGTAGACCATTGAAATAGTGCTGTAGATTGCCTGTAGGGTTTGTTTTCTTAACATCACAAATCTCTGCAACAGTAACATTTTTCCCTTTCTACAAAAGCAGTTAAGTGAATTATCAGCAATGTCTCCTTAGTAATGAAACCAAAAAGCTGTATGTTCATGTGAGGGTTATCTGTTATCCTCAATTGCTTACTTATGATTTTATTATTTTTTTTTTTTATTTTGACTAACTAGGTGGCAATTAAAATTCAAAAGATCTTTTCTTGTTTTTGATTCCCTCTGGGAGGTGTGAAAGGTCATGTTAGCTTCTCACTGAGAAGGTACAGAATTAGCCAGCATCAATGTAACTGCAGCAATCACCCCACTGTTTTTATTTTCATCCACAGATGGCTGATTCTGGTGGACTTCCTCAGCTCACACAGGTAGTAAACTTTTATGTAATCTTATCTTCATAAATAATGTCTGGCAAAAGACCAGTAGTTTTATCCCAGGAGAATCAATTATGTGTCCATGAAATGAATGGGATGCAAGGTATTTATGAGTATTAGTCTGAAGAAATGTTTGGTTAAATAGCAAAGAAGTTAATCTCAGGAGTGGGTAATGTGATATGGAGAATATGATGAATATAATGTAAACTGAAATGTTCAGCATGTTCTAGAAATTATAGTTCTGGAAGATGATATCTATCTGGATGACATTTTATTGTGTGGACTGCTCAGATTGAAATTCTGCCTTATGTATGCTGCCAATGATTTCTGAGGCAAAAAAAAAATTGTGAACACTTCTGACAAATAACATCCTTTTTTCCATTTCTCAATGTTCAGTAGCGAGGCTATATTTTCTTAAGTGCTGCCCATCTTGCAACACTGCCTACTGAGCACAGACACAATGAATATTGAATGCTCTTTCTGGTATTTATATTTACCTTTTCTTTTGGGTGGGTCAGCAGATCTAAACTGGTTCAATATGAGTGTCTGTTCCCACTCGGGGACTGGCTGATATTTTGAGATGCCTTTTGATTCTAAAATTGAAATAAGCAAGTTGCATATTTTGTATTGAATAAAATTTCATCCATCCTGCATCTTAAGTTTGCACCACATATGTTTAGTTAAAAAAGGAGGCACTTGTCAGAGTTTGAAAATATCAAGTTATTTAGAGAAGAGTACAGAATAAGCGAAACAGCAAAGGTTAGATTGAGATTTATTTTTGCAGCATTGGGGGGGGGCTCGAAGACAAGTGGTGAAGCATGTATACATTTTTCCAGTTTTGAATGGCTATTTTGATTGTTTTATTATTTTAAAGCCAATAGTTTTTAATTTTTTTCACATTTTTACTCAAAATAATATTTATTTATTATATTGTGCATTGTTCCAAGGATGCACTCTGTTGTGGAAGTACTGAATCATGAAGCACATATCACAGTGTGTATTATATATGGTTATCTGTATTTTCATATCTTTAATAAGAATGTAATGGGCTTGGAAAAAATGTGCCTTGCCTCAACCAATTTATTTATGCTCTCAGCATGTCATGTGAAAGGAAAGCCAGAATGCAGACAGAAAACCCCATACCCACAACAGGGAAAACATGCAGAATCTACACAGACAGTGTCTAGTCAAGGGGTTTACACTTCTGGAGCTTTGAGGCTGAAATACAGTGCCACACACTTATCAATACTAAGAATCAGAATTTAGTTGTGATGTGTGACTCTTTTATGCCCACATGTGAAGCGGTAAAGGCTAATATAAACTCAGTCCACAAAAACAAAACAAAATGTCTTGGCTCCATTTGTCCTTTTCAACTTCTGGAGACAGCATGTCCACTTCTCTGATTCTCACATGATACAGTTTTGGCCATATAAATTACAACAACACGAAGGGCATGAGATATCAACGTGACTTATTTATGGCACATTACTTTGGATACATGGTGTATATGTTTAAAAGTAACACTCGTGCACACGAGTAGAATGGACAATCAGTATTTGGCATGTACACCATGGGTGGAAACGCTTATACACGGTCTGGTATGGACTGGAAGAAACATTGAATGTGTGTTATGTGTAACAGGCATACCATGCATCTGGGGCATGCTCTCCATAAGTTCAGCAGTCACATAATGACAGGCTCCTTTTATACCCAATGTAGGAAAGTCTAGAGGATGTAACTCGCAAATGTCACGTGTGCTGTGCTTGTAATCAGTTTTACACCCTACCTTGACCTTTTGTTCTTACATGTTCTCCACCAATATGATGCATTTTTCTCATTGTTGACATGTTAATGGCTTGTAGTGTGTATCGTTGCCTACTGCTGATCTGTTGATACCACCATTTCTTCCATTTGAGTGAACTTTACGTTTCACAAATTTGATCAATGCCCTTAAAGAACTTTACAGTAACAGCTCATATCTATCCATCTGTAAGTGTCTGTCCTGTTGCAGATGTGCAAATGAAAGATGACACAGAAGTCAGGTCAGTCAGCTGACTCAAAGTCAGCTCACAGCTTAACACAATAAGTCATTTCAAAACTTAGAATAGATACCAGGAGATCTTATCAAATACGATCAAAATATAAGATTTGTTCAGCAGATAACAGGCTGGCCGGTTTTATTTTTTGATTAGTCTTAGCCAGCTACTGAGCAAATGCCTTGTTATATTAAAAATCCCAAAATAGGTGAAAGAATAAACTAAGCATGTCAGTATAAGTTTAAAAAACGCATTTTTTATTGTCTTTTTACAAGTCATGCAGTTTCGGGAAGTTAAATTCATCTTCGTCTCTCCCTTCCTGAGATGTCTCTGCTACTTACCATGATCCTGAGGCTCCGCTTGTATAACAATCTCTCAATAAAATTAATAACACAATTCTGGGACTCCAACACTGCTAACTGTTTTTATAATTTTAAACATTTCCGTCATGTCACCTCCTAATCATTGTTAAATTAAACTAAAACTTTTCAGTTGTTAAATTAACTAGAACTATCCCTTCAGTCTTTTTTATACCTTTTTCTATTAAGGAGGCCACAACTACACACAGTATGTTGAGCTTCTAAACCAAACATCAATGTAGCCCACATGTCTCAAAATCAGGGGTCCTCAATCATTGTTCTGGAGGGCCGCAGTGGTTGCAGGTTTTCCTTCCAACTGGAAGGAAATTAGAAGACAATCCTTGCTGATAATGAAACTTGGTATTTGACTATTTGACTTTTAATGCTTTCACTCATCCAGTGGAAATTTGAATTGCAGTATAGAGTTTCCTTCCTCCTTTGAGAACATTAATCATGTGAACAGATTTAAATGTAACGGTCCTTCCAACATTTTTTAACACAGATCCATCATGGTGCATATGCACAGGTTTAAAAAGGAACTGCTAGTTTGTTGGTTAGCTGCATTTCATTATTAACTAATGTGTGGTTAAGAAAACAGGCAACAATTAAACCTTAAATGCAGTCGCAAAAAATTAAAATAGGTAATTAAGTGTTCTGAATTGTAACAGGCAAGATAACTAAAATTGTGTCCCAAAACATATTGGTTTAGTAATAAGTAAATTGATTCTGTTCAAGAAACTGCTTTAAGTGAAAAATTGCAGCCACTGTGGACCTCCAGGACTGTAATTAAGGACCCCTAATCTAGAATGTAATTAAAATTTGTCTTTGATAAATAAAAGCTCTAACAAGGCATAGAGTCAAATATCAAGTTTCATTATCAGCAAGGACTGAGTTTTAATTAGGAAACTGCCTGTAATGAAAATCTGTAGCCACTGCGGCCCTCCGGGACCGTGATTGAGAGCCCATGCTCAAAATGGTCTATGCCAATTATTCCCAGTTATTGTTATTATTATGTATTTGGCAGGTGACTTTACCCAAAGGTACTTAAAAGATCAAATCAAACTAATTTAATATTGGAGCACAAGGTGAATTGCTCAATATAGAACAGAAAATGGAAACGTCCAGTGTCCCTATCTCTTTGCCACACTTCCAGTTTTACAAAGCCACATTACTAGCTTGACACATGGCATTACCTGGACTGGTCAATTATTCAAATAACATCAAGATGTATTTTTCCGTTACAAGATTATGGGAAGCGTCAAGCAAAACACAGAATAAAACCTAGGATATAAACTCAATACAAAGACACACTCACCACAGCGAATCAATTTAAAGTCACACCAGCTACCAAGTCAGGATGTGAGCGGAAAGTTAAGGGCAGTATGTGGAAAAAACAGCCCAATAGGCAAAATCTACACAGACTGGTCTGGAAATTGCACACCTGGGTCCCTGGGGCTGTGAGACAACAAGGTCCACCGAGCCTTTATATACACACTCACCTAAAGGATTATTAGGAACACCTGTTCAATTTCTCATTAATGCAATTATCTAATCAACCAATCACATGGCAGTTGCTTCAATGCATTTAGGGGTGTGGTCCTGGTCAAGACAATCCCCTGAACTCCAAACTGAATGTCAGAATGGGAAAGAAAGGTGATTTAAGCAATTTTGAGCGTGGCATGGTTGTTGGTGCCAGACGGGCCGGTCTGAGTATTTCACAATCTGCTCAGTTACTGGGATTTTCACGCACAACCATTTCTAGGGTTTACAAAGAATGGTGTGAAAAGGGAAAAACATCCAGTATGCGGCAGTCCTGTGGGCGAAAATGCCTTGTTGATGCTAGAGGTCAGAGGAGAATGGGCCGACTGATTCAAGTTGATAGAAGAGCAACTTTGACTGAAATAACCACTCGTTACAACCGAGGTATGCAGCAAAGCATTTGTGAAGCCACAACACGCACAACCTTGAGGCGGATGGGCTACAACAGCAGAAGACCCCACCGGGTACCACTCTTCTCCAATACAAATAGGAAAAAGAGGCTACAATTTGCACAAGCTCACCAAAATTGGACAGTTGAAGACTGGAAAAATGTTGCCTGGTCTGATGAGTCTCGATTTCTGTTGAGACATTCAAATGGTAGAGTCAGAATTTGGCGTAAACAGAATGAGAACATGGATCCATCATGCCTTGTTACCACTGTGCAGGCTGGTGGGGGTGTTTTCTTGGCACACTTTAGGCCCCTTAGTGCCAATTGGGCATCGTTTAAATGCCACGGGCTACCTGAGCATTGTTTCTGACCATGTCCATCCCTTCATGACCACCATGTACCCATTCTCTGATGGCTACTTCCAGCAGGATAATGCACCATGTCACAAAGCTCGAATCATTTCAAATTGGTTTCTTGAACATGACAATGAGTTCACTGTACTAAAATGGCACCCACAGTCACCAGATCTCAACCCAATAGAGCATCTTTGGGATGTGGTGGAACGGGAGCTTCGTGCCCTGGATGTGCATCCCACAAATCTCCATGTGCAAGATGCTATCCTATCAATATGGGCCAACATTTCTGAAGAATGCTTTCAGCACCTTGTTGAATCAATGCCACGTAGAATTAAGGCAGTTCTGAAGGCGAAAGGGGCTCAAACACCGTATTAGTATGCTGTTCCTAATAATCCTTTAGGTGAGTGTATACTGTTTACAGTATAGTGAATACAGCACATACTCGTATATATTGAACATTTTATATTAATTATATTTGAATAAATATTTATACAATAAACGGTTTCACCCTGCACTACACTAAATTTGCGAAGTATTTGTAATCATTGGCAGTTATTGTAGTAGCAGGTTCAAAATGTATTGATAGTGCATGAAACATAAAATCATTAAATGTGTACGTTTGACTGATCATTAATTTTATTTTGTTTTTTTATCTTTTCACAGCCTGGCAAGCTTACTGAAGCCTTCAAATATTTTGTGCAGGGAATGGGATACAGTAAGTAACCTTGTAATGAGTTTCTAATTTCTGAAAGAAGTAAAATATAGAAATTTCAAAAAAACTCCAGATATAATAAAGTATTAAGCACCTGTTGCATTAAAAAAGTGCATTGGGCGTACTGAAATCAATATGAAATATAATTTTTATTTTGGAATATACTCATTTTTTAGTTTGCTGTGTGTTCTCTCTTTTTTCTTTTAACTTTTGGCTGACAAAAATTAGATTGTTTTCTTAAATTCATTGCATTCAGAATTTTCAGACACTCTTTGTGTTAACAGTAATTTTAACAATGTTTCTCTTTAGTAATTACCATTTGATAGAAGAGTTTTGTTTCTGTTATGCAGTTCAGCATGTTAAGGAATATTTAGTATAATATTTCCATAATAATATTAAAGTTTACAGTGTGAACAGTACAGGGCCTCCAAAGTTCTTTACCAAACTCAGGACAAGTGCTAAGGAATACAAAGTTATGGAAAAGGCTGTTTTATTAACTAAAATAATGAAAGCAAGCAAGGAGTAACAAAGCAGCACATAAACAAAAAAGAAAAACCTGGTTACACTTGTGGGCTTAAATGAACCCCCTCTCTATATGGTACTACAAATAATACCAAAAAATCTCCTCCACCTCACACTATATGTATTTTCTCCAAGACACCTACCCTTCTTTTATTACTTCCTCTAAGCAGCTGAACCATTGTCCAACTTTCCTCCCAACCTCAAATTTGAGGGCTCCCTGTGTGATCTTAACATGAACTTTAAGTTCCATCCACAAGCTACTTCTGGGTAATTCCAAGGGCTTTCTCTAAATTTCCAAATGTCATGTAAAGCTTAGAGCTCCCTCTTGTTGGCCTGGCTGCCCCTGCACTCCCTAAGTGCCCCTGCACTCCCCAAGTAGCCTAACTGCTAATTCATAACAGAGGACATGGAAGAGTGACATCAGTGTACCCTACTACCCAGAGTTCCTGTCATATCTCTTTAATAAATTATTAAGATTTATTTAATCAAATTAACTCACACCAGTTTGTGTATTTCCTTTCTTTTCCATGAATTGTCTTGTGCAATTCTTATCACCATTTTGTATCTGTTACACTTCAGATCAATATGTAGATAATATTTGTGAATATATATACATTAATAATAATTATATACCTGGAAGGCACAGTACTTATTGTTGCAGCCTTACAGATCCAGGATTTCAAGTTTAAATCCTTCACCTGACTGTTGTCTATGTGGACCTAACATGTTCTTGCTGTACCTGCATTTACTTTCCTCCAAAAACCTTAAAGAGCTGGAAGTTAGATGAATTGGGCCCTGTTTGAGTACATTTTTTCTTCCAATGTTACGCCCAGTGCTGAATGGTTAGGCTGTACCTCTCATCCCCTACCCTAACCTTAAATTTAATTAAGCATGTTTTAAAATTACTCACTTATTTCTTGGCTTTTTATTAATTTAATTATGAGAGGTATTTTATTTAAGACTGCAAATGCGCCTGACTGACTCATTTTTGGATTTCCTTCATTGATATTCAGTAATAAAGCATAAGAAAATAAAAATATCTTAGAACACTGACATTTAATTTCTTTGGCATTTCCTTCCAAATACCTTAAAGGGTACGTTTAGTAATTTTGAAGTCAAAGTTTTATTTCCACAATTGTGGTATACATTCATGTCATATTTTGTGATATTAAGTGAACCTTTTATCTCCCTGTGTTGCTTACAATAACAGAACGAATAAAAACAAAAGTCTTAAAACTTACCAAATGTGTTTACTTCAGAGCAATGAATGTTCCCAAATAATAATTCATGTTTTGAGATTCCGTATTTGCTGGAAAAGTGAATATCCATAGTGTTTTCATAATGCATTTTTGTGAAACTAAACTGTTTTAATCAAGTCCAACTTTACTTGATTCCCCTGCACATATGTGACAACCTTTCACCCCCCAGGGAAGTAGACATTGGTAGCTAACTTCATGGAGAGTTGTAGATGTAATCATACAAGTTGACTATTCTGTAACTTTATTCCGGGGATAGCTTTACTTTTCTAACAATTTGAACTTTTTTGTTCAAATTGTTAGAAAAGTAAAGCTATCCCCGGAATAAAGTTACAGAATAGTCAACTTGTATGATTTGTATGATTTCATCTTATACCATCAATATGTCCAGCTCTGAACATGAAACATTTTAACTCAATGCCAACCCGATACAAACTGATAAGGAAATGAAGCAGGTCAAAGTCAATGAAAAACTAACAGAATTGGTAATCGACAGAGAGGAGAAAATGTTTGACCTGACCCTACAGCCAGGCTCAGGACAACTGGTGATTTGTCTGGCTAGGCCAGACATGCTTCGCAAACAAGAATGCACATCTGGGGATGACCTACTAAAAAGTGTGTAGTGAATAGTGGTGAAATCTTGAGCTGCAAAGACTACACCCCTAAGAATTCTTCCTAAAACACCCACCACACATTTCTCCAGTCCATGCATTTTAAACTGCCGTGTTACAGAGCAAAAGATTCTAAACAAAGACTTGATGGTGAGAGAAAATAAGTTAAAATTGCTGTTATCCATTCAGAGCCTCAGTAGCACAAGGTAACTGAGGCTTATTAATCATTTTACACGTTGTAATGAACACCTCAACAGTGGAGACAGACAGAGAGACACAAGTTGACCACCACAGCTAATGTGCTCCACACGTTTGAGAAGTGCCTCTGTCTACTATGATGTCTTGCTATCCTTTTAGCTATTGTATAACTATATGAAATAACAGCAGCAAAAAGAGTTTAGATAAGCATTGTGGATATACAATGTGTTAAAATGCTGTGGCTGTTTTGTCATGGTATGTTTGCATTTCCAATTAGACAGTACTGTTAAATCTCTTTAATTATTCATCTAGACGTGCAGTCAGAAGTTGGACATTGTGCAGCCTCATCTGTTCATCTACTGGTGTTGTTAGGCAGATTTGTTGATTCACGTGTTTTGAGTACTGAAATCTGCATCTCCTGTGGCTCATCGTTATCATCTCTGTTAATGGCATTCCTAATGGCACCATTTACTTCAAATGCATACTTTGCAGTTTATTCTTTCATGAATATAGCTGCTAATTCTTTCAAGTTTATGTCAACACTATCATTGTAACTGAACAACAGCGAGCACACATAGCAATATATCATTCACATTTACCATTCTTCCATTTATGTCATCAAATGCCAATATATAATCTGATGCTACAGAAGGTTTTTCCCTTGCATCAGGTTATGTTTTTGTTTACACATGAAATGTCCTCTCTGTATAAACAACATTTACTTTATAAGTCTAGTAGGGTTTATTTTAGACTGTAGATGGTTTATCGTAAACAGAAGCTTGGTCTCTGTTGGACCAGGTTAAAGAGATCACCTCTGATCTTAGCAGTTTAAAATCACCACTCCTGATTTGTGCACTGCCATCATGAGGCATTGGATTGTTTTAGAAATGTGACACTCAGTGAGCAGTCTAATTGTTCCCACTCAGTTTTAAGTAAAATTCACTCATATTTGTCTTTAGACATAGATATTATACGTCAGGCTTCAGCGAAACTAACTGGTGAATGGTGGTTCACATGTGGAAAATATAAAGTAATTCCTACTAAGGATGCATGTCTTTACAGAGAAGAATGGGATTTACTGATATTGCCACTAAAAACCATAGATATGTAACGGGAAAAGTTCATCGTTTGTGTTACTGATAAGTATGATCAAAGTCAGAAGGACCAAACTGGCAGCTTTCAGTAGAGTGAACTGTATTGGTCTAAGTTAGCCGCAAACTAGTTGGTTAGTAGTGATTAAAGCTCCAAATGATGATGTGAAATCCGTATTAACTATCTACATGAAAACATCACTTATAGTCTTCACTGTGAACAGGAATCTGTAATGCAATTGAATACTTCCAACTTTGTTTTGTTGATATAAATGTGCCATGGAAATTAAAAAGGCATGTTTTCTGAGATCAAAACCTTTACCACCAATTCAGCAAGTTTTAGGGCTTTTGTTTCATGTTTCATCTGTTGTCCCATTGTAAGCCACCGTAGGAGATGTGTTTGTAATATATACATAATGATATATTTATCAAGACAAGTTTCACTCTTTAATGGATACTTGTTGCAATTGTGAAGAAAAACTGACTTTGAAAATATTGAATTTATCCATTGATTACTGTAGCAAGAACACATTTTAATGCATTTTGATTTCAGTGTTTTAATATACTTGTCTTCTTGCCTTGTTTCATTCACTTTTTTGTAATTTAAGATTATTTTAATTACTTAAACTGTATTATTCATTATAGAGGATAACAATTCATTCAAAGTTCTGTGTCTGTCCTATTATTTCAGTCTTATTAATATTAACAGTTAACTCTTTCTTTCCTTCTTTCCTTTTTCTTTTTTCTTGTCTTCCTCAATTTGCCAACGTCTTGCTTTATTTTTTTTAAATAATGCCCTTTTGTTTGATATTTATAAGCTAAGAGCACCTTTTCCTCTGCAGCAAATTCCCTGTGGTCTTCTCAGACCCTATTTACAGGGAGTGGAGGGTGGCTCTTTCTTTGTTTCTTTCTTTCTTTTTTTACAGACTGCTCAGTATCTCCTCAGGTAGATGACCACAGAGTATAAGATGTATTTCCTAGATAATGCTTTTTGTTTGATGCATTACCTCCTTTTCCTCCTCCTTAGCATCCTTCTAATGGCCTTCTACATGGAGATTGCTTCCTGGGCCTTCTTGTTTGCTTGTCATGGCATGAGAACCAAACCAGAATACAAGGAGAAAAATTGCAGTTGCACTTGAAACCCTTGCTCTTGCAGATAATTTGTTCTGTGTCTTGCAGCCATTTGCAACTCTCCCTTATAATGAACCCCAACACCATCTTAGATGCTCATTGTTTCATTGCTATACCTCCTTGGAGTTTTGTTACTGCCGCTAACCAAACTGAGGTGGCCATTAGTTGGTTTTCTTAAATCTATATTCTAACAAAACATCTGCCCAAGGCGTAGTTTTTCAGCATTTTTATAATTAATGTGTTGATGTTTACTTTTAGAGACTGATAGCTTCACCACTTTTTATTGCTGTTTTGTATGTGTTTATGCAATTGAGCACCAGATTTAATTTTTCTTTGATAAGGAAGTCTGTTAAATAAATAAATTAACAATAATAACATTAATAATACTGCACTGAAAGCAAATCAATAATTTCTTGTGTTACAGTACATTAGAACAATCTAGACGAGAACAGGCCATTCAGCCCAACAAAGCTCGCCAGTCCTATCCACTTGTTTCCTCCAAGAAAACATTAAGTCGAGTTTTGAAAGTCCCTAACGTCTTACTGTCTACCACACTACTTGGTAGCTTATTCCAAGTGTCTATCGTTCTTTGTGTAAAGAAAAACTTCCTAATGTTTGTGCGAAATTTACCCTTAACAAGTTTCCAACTGTGTCCCCGTGTTCTTGATGAGCTCATTTTAAAATACAAGTCTCGATCCACTGGACTAAATACCTTCATAATTTTAAACACTTCAATCATGTCACTTCTTAATCTTCTTTTGGTTAAATGCTTATTTGATGCACAATTTGTTTTTAAAGTAAAACCCTGTGCAAATTATATCACCCAAATTACTGTATATTTAAGATGTCAAAGTTATACAGTAAAAATCGTAAAAAATCTTGGTTGGCCTATTTATTACTGTTATTTTAAAACCCAGTAAATAAGTGAACACGGTGTCACAATCTTTAACTGGTGGCCTTAAGTTTTTACAATGCCCGTTGTGATGTTGTATACTAATGCCATAAGTAATGGTAGAGAAGCTTCCAATTGAATCCACCCAAAGAAAACTTCTGCCTAAGTCTGCTTTAGTTCTGATCTCATTTTCTGAAGCAGTGGTAGCAGACCAAGCAGGCAAGCCCAGACATCCCCGTCCCCAGGCTACAAGCCAGCCCAAAGATACCAACCCTTTATCAACTCTAGGGGAAGGCACCCAGAATGCATCCCTACAGCATGTCCTGACCACCTCAACTAATTCCTCTTGATCCTGTGGAGCAGTAACTCTCAGGCTTTCCTGAATCACTGAGGTTCTCGCCCTGTCATGGAGTGTTAGCATAGTCACCCTGCAGAGAATCTTCATTACTTGCAATTACTTCATTACTTGCAATCTCATTCTTTTGATTACTGCCCAAAGCTCATGACCATAGGTTAGGACAGGGATGTAGATCAAACGCTAAACCAAGATTTCTGTCTTTAGACTTGGCTCCTGTTAAACCACCATGTATCAGTACAGTATTCACAGAACTGCTGCCGCCACACCAATTTGCTTTTCAATTTCATTTTCCTTTTTTACATTACTCATGAAGGAGTTCTCAAGATGCTTGAACTCCTCCAGTTGTTACTTGGAGAGAGCAATTCTCGTGTAACTGTCTAAGCCTAAGTTCTCATTAAAAGTGTTTATCTTGCCTGTTGCAGTTTAAATGCATGTAGCTCTGATCTTTTTTGTCGTACGTAATTTAGAGAATAAAATTATCATGTCATTTGCCAAAACTGTTCACTATCATTTAAATGTCATCAATTAGGCTTTTCTTTAAGTAAGTCCACCATCCTACCTGCCCTCCAAGGTGGTATCGCTCTTACAGCATTCACACAATTAATGAATGACTTGCTGTGTATAGAATGCTAGCTGCCATATTTATTAAACCCCTTTAAGTTAGCAGAAACCTTTATTTATGTTTACTGGAAAATTGTTCATATGAAATGTGTGTAACAGGGCAAAAAATGTGCAATTTAGTACATTTAGACTGACACTATAAAGTTCTCACAGCACAGCCTTCAAATATAGCTAAATTAAAGGGGTTTATGTATTGCTTTATTAGGAATGTTACCGAGTAATTTTGGTATTTATTACAGGATTAACATCTTTCATATTTCAGTATTGTTAATAAATAATATTGCAAATATTAGTAATAATATTCAGTCCTCTATAAAGTCTCTGCACTTTGTCTACTTGTGTTAAAGCAATCACCTTTTCCCCTAAGTGTTTAATCAGAGTGAATTTGATTTATAGAGCCTTGTGAATGCAATGAGATGTTAGATGGATTGCATTATCCATTTATTTATTTTCCAAGCTTGTTTTTTTCACATGGTGTGGAGTCTACACAAAGCTGGAAATAATCAATCAGTTCATTTTTACTGTATACATGCAATTTATAGTACAAAGCCAACAGAATATTTTAAGTGAATCATGATAAGGAAAGACCTTGCACACTGTAGGATGTATTATTTGTAATCCATTTTAAAAATAAACAAAAAATGTTAAGTGTAAAGTTAAAATGAATAAGGAAGATATGGTCAGTGTTTTCTACATTTAAATAGAAATACTTTTCACACTTCCCATCTTTTATTATACAATAATAAAGCCTCTTGACTTATCTCATTGGCACAGTTAATTGTGATTTGGTGTGAAGGTAAGATAGAGATGAGAATGTACTGAAATGTCCAAAAACCCAACATAGTTTAAGGTGATTGAACATAAGCACTTGCCAGAATCATCAGAATTAGGACATGCTACATGATTTGGAAACTGAGTGAAACTTAATGGTAAAGGAAGAAGCACAAGACAGCTGCTTCTGAGACACACAGACTCACTCAAACAGAGGACCAGATGTGTAGACAGAGAAATCTGAAAGGTGCTCACTGTCTTTGGTGCATTAATTTTCAATCTAAAGTGACTGTTGTAATGTTCCTCTGCTGCTTCTTCTTGATTCCTACTGTCTGTCATCCCAAATGAATCTTTCTTCTTCTTCTTTTCCCCCCTTACAGTGGCTTCTGCCTGTATGACACGCCTGTCTCGATCCCGCACAGCCTCCCTGTCCAGCTCCTATTCGATTGATGGAACACGATCTCGTTCCCGCACCCTGTCCCAGGGCAGTGAGGCCGGCCAGGTGGCCTCAAGCCCCTCCCAGACCATGGAGGTTTCGTGTTAGAGAGGACCCCCTCCTGGACACTGCCAGGAACTGCAGTGAGTCCTCCTCGGATCTGATCTACTGTACCAACGTGACAATGTTAGCCATCTCAAAGGAAGGAAACTGCATTACTACACAAGAGTTACTCACAAGAGGCATTTTAAAGATCAACGATCAAAGAAATGTTTTTTTTTTATTGTTTCTCTTTTGTTTGTTTTTATTTTCTTTTTTGTTTGTTTTATTTTTGCGTGTTAATAGCTCTGTGTGGACTTCAGAATAGGTCTGGACAGATTGACCATTCAGTGATACACATTTTTATGAGGATGACAAAACTTCTTATTTGTAGACTCCGACTCCTATTCAGCCCTAATCAGGCACACGTTGTCTTTTAAAACCATTGCCTTGATGAATACATACTCTGAGTCTGAGTTTATTTTTAATAGATGAAGTAACCGATTGATTGATTGAATAATTAATGGTGGTACAGCACCTAGGTTTGCTGCCTCACAAATCAACAGCCCATGATTCAAAGCCCGGCTTGATCACCATCTCTTTAGAGTTTGCATGTTCTCCCTATGTGTATGTGGGTGTTTTTCCGGGTGGTCTTTTTTTTTTTTTTTTTTTCTACATCCCATAAATATGCAGGTTAACCTAACTGGCCTGGTGTGAGTAGATTGCCCTGCATTGGACTTGTGTCCTGGTTCAGGGTCGACTCCTACCTAGCACTCAGTAATCTAAATATGCTACGTTCCCCACTTCAGAAAATTAAATTAAGCAATCAATCAATTAAATAATTTTCCAGGTATAAAAAAAATTAATTTGAGAAGTCTCCAGTTAAAAAAAAAAAAAAAAATGCAGACCTATTCTAAATTTTACCACGAGAGTTTTAAACACTTTTTTTATAACAACAATAATAATATTGGTAGTGATTAAAATTAAATAATAAAAATAATAATGATTAAATCTTATAACTATAATAATTAATAAAATGTAATTTTCATGCTCCTTGCTCTTTTTAAATCTAACTTTTTTGGCAACAAAATGGTGCATATACATACATAAATATATATATATTTTTTCAACCAGAAATGTGGCATGTTCATTTACATTAACTTTACTTTTGTTGTTTGTTTCTTGGAAGCATTCGCCCTTTTTTATTTCTCCTATTTATCTCTCTCACTCTCTGTTTCTCTTGCTCTCCCACATTCTGTCTCTATAAATGCATGCCATGTCATTTCTTTTTTTTTATTAATCCAAGCATAAGTAACATAAAGTTAAAAATGAAGCATAGAACTGGGGTTTTGGTTTTTGACATTGGACTATTATAAATAAAACCTAAATGATTAGTGCTTCCATTATATTTTGTATGCTTATTACAAGGGGGAGATCAAGTGTAGAGCAACTTTGTGTCATTTTTATATATGTGTCTACGTATAGTCTTCTCCCCATGGTCTGATTTATCTGTCTGTATGTTTGCTCACCGAATTTGGCCTTAAAGGGAAGTTACCAGTGGAGGGAGAGCATTTTAAGGTATTGGATTAAAAAAACCACGCATGTGACCCAGTCAGATTAAGGTCAGAGTAGATCCAACTCTTTATAAAATTCGGGCTTCTTTATTTTAGGCTAGAAAATGTTTTCCTGTCGTGGCATGGAAACAAGTACATTGAAGGCAGTTTTAGAATTTTTGCGGCTCACCTCTTCTTCTATGGAGTTTCTAGTTTTGAGGATATGTTCAACAAGGCTCACTAGCCTATAAATGTGCCCTTCAAACGTATAGTCGAAATGCAGCAGTCGGGACTAATCAATCTTTCTTTTATCCAGCACACACTTTCAAAGTTCAACTAAATGAATAATCATGAGGAGATGAACGTGTATAAACAACAGGGTAACATTTGAACGCCGCTTCATTTCAGACCACCATGCAGATGCGCCTATGGCAAATCACCTGCTGCTTTCGTGCAGCTTTTTATTTCTGTTCATATTCCGTTGGGATTTAAAGGTGAAGATGTCCCAACATTTTTTTTTTAATTTGTTTATATTTTTGTTAGATAATTCAAATGATGAATCTCTGCTCTTTTCCTCCCTTCTTACTCATTACTTTTTAGGCTGTATCTTTTAAGAATCTAATTGGTGGGTTAAATGGAGCGCTCCATTGCTTTCTTCCTTTCACAAATCCATCTTAACAAGAGAATCAATGAAGGCAGGCAATTTTAGGAAATTAATTGCCATATGTAGGTGAGAAGTGATCCAAAGTGGTTGTCTGCTCTTTAACTGCACCGGGAAGCTTTAGCAGACTACTTTCTAATTGTATTTTTCTTTACTTGCAATACAGAAGTATAATATTAAACTTTGTATTCACCTGATTCATCTTATCTTATTATTTTTTCCTACTTGTCACCATCTAATGTAGAATGTCACTTTCTCTGGTCCACCATATGAACATTTCCTTTCCATGTAAGTTTAAAATTTTTTCTTCCTTATTGTTTCTAACAATAGAGCTACAACAAGCTAATAAAACACATATATTTGTTTTTAATAATCCAATAACCTGAAGCAGATTTTTAACACAAATCCTGACATTCATTATAGCAAACCAGAGATAATGCTTTGAAATTTGAGACATGTCAAAAATAGTACATTCAAAAATAAAAAACAGTACTTATGTGTAACTTATAACCTTGTTCTGAAAATGTCCTGCTGTGACTATACATACTCGACAAAAATACAGCATGTGTGTAGCCCCTTTCTTGTGAAATGAAACCTCTTGTTACTAAAAGAGGACCAGAAAACTCATGATCTTAAAGTTACTAATATTAATAAATTAAACTTCACAGTTTAAATATTGGAATGTGTCTTGAATCTTATTATTTAAGAAATACACCATTTCTTTCTACTGACATTCTATCTGCTTGTCTTAATGATAGTTTATGATTGCAACAAACAAAACAGTCCACATAGTACCAACAGGTATTTCTGGAAGTTTCCTGAGACATTCAACACATATATCATTTTTTCCAGTGTGTCCTGGGTGTGCCTGTAGGAATTCTCCAAGTGAAGTGTTCCCGGTACACTTCCGATGTCAGGTATCAATGGGGCATCTTCATAATATACCCAAACCACTTCATCTAGCTAAATATGGAGAGGCAGTAAAGTTTGTCTCAAAGTGTTAGCCCAGCAGCTCAGCACATATTCATGTGAAATCAGCGATGTGGGCTCCCCATCGGTAAGGCACTAGGTGGTGGGCATACGTGATGGCTTATGCAAAATGGACTTAGACATGCTAGACATTGACAATGGTAACCTGCTTTTGGAATGTGAATTTTTAAACAAATGCTTGCTTTCACTCTTCACTTCTATATTTTTAATTTAAAGTTTGTAGTCCACCAGTGTGAACAGTCTGCATTTAGAATCAGTTTTCTTATAGAATTGTGCAATCAATGAAGAAATCCTCCCATAATTAAAATATAAAGTTGCTCTTTGAGCCTTGATGCTGTACACTAGGGACTACAATTCAGTTTTGGCTTTTTTCATGTGAATTAACCATCTGAAATATCAAAATGTACTGTACTGTATGTTTTAAGAACTAAGCTAACAACTGAGAATAGAATATTCATTTTAATAAAATCAGTTACTTAAACAAATACAAGGATGTAATTTAAAGACGCATGCACCATACCCAGACAGTAACTGAACATTTTTGTATTAAAAAAAACATAAAGCAGTACCTGAAGAATCCCTGTTTCTAGATATTTTGGTCTGAAGGTTCTATTTGGGTCCACCATATTATCTTCACTGCACCTACTGTAGTTATAGCTATGCACTACATTGAAATGCCTAGCATTGTAAAACCCAGTATTTTTCCAATTTGTAATTCTCATTAAATTAAACCTTATTTTGAGATGGACTCTTGACTTTTTTTTTGAAGATTATGCTCTCTAATGCAGTCCCAAATAAAGTACTAACATAATTGAGTGTATATGTTATATCAATGCAGATTTGACAAAAAGTTCACACGGCTGGTCTATGTGCAGGTTCAGAGTTATGTGAGCTGGGTGGTTTGTGTTGCTACAAGTCATGTGGTATGGTTCAGCTGAATTGTGGCTGTTGATTTTGCTTTCAGCATTCCATGTTTTGGCTGTCCTGGATGTACTGAAGAATTGATAAGGATCTAGTGATCACCGTTGCCGGTGTATTAAACTTTAAAGTGCTTGAAGTTCAGTCTAATAGGCCAAAGATACTGAATAAGGCTTTGTGGGGCGGTTAATACAGATATACAAGCCATTAACCAAGAAATGATCTGCACCGATAGCATGTGAGGTTCAAATAAGATTTCCAACTCTTTGAATTGAACCGAGGCAACATCACATAATACAGGATATCTTGCATGCTTAGGCCTAGTCTTCTTCTTTTCTCTTAAAACTTGTTTTACAGTATTAACTATGAAACATGGGAGTATTGGCAAACCTACCATGAGCCCGATGACCTTTATAATTTGGACAGGAAACAAGAAATTATTTACTCAGAAGACATTTATAGATTCTTGTTGAGTTCTGTAGCATATTGCCATTGCAAAGTTCAAGTCCTACTTCATGTTGTAACAAATTAATGTTGAAGAACATAGCTGTTTTCCGAGTGGAAAATAAAGGAAACTCCAGTTTCATCTCATCAAACACAGTATTAATATTGAGAAAAAGCACTGCCAAATTCTTGTTACCTTTTTTTAAACAAGATATCGCTCAAAATGGCACTCTCAAATCTGAAAAGCAGACTCTGCATTAATAGAAAAACACTAAGCTGATGACAGAGAATGATGATCTGAGATGTTGAAGGAAATCAGGAAAACTTGATAGTTTCCTCCAGGCGTGGTTCCCTCCAACTTATTCTGAGTTTTGTCTCAGAGTTTCAATCCAACCTTAATGCTATAGTCTGAAATGTGAAATTTGTGGCCAACAACTTGATTGACATACCTGGGGAGAACGCTAGTCTGTGTGGTTTATTAGGATGAAGATGTGTGCTTTGCCATAATGTATTGTGATGTCCTGTGTTGTCTTGTCTGCCACCAAACACTACCCCCACCACCCCACACATGTTGTTTTTGTTCTTTTTCTATTAGTTACAATTGCAGGAGAGCTGATTCAGACTGTAAAGAGGGAGACATTTGACTTTGTGAAAGTAATGTTGCTACTGAAACATTAATTTTGCAGTTTTACCACTAAGGGCTAAATATACATTTTCCTGTTTAATTCTGTGGCGAGAAATGTTAGGTTTGAAAGCCATCAAGGAGATGCAGTATAGTATGTATTAATAGTATTATTTCTAAATGGACAACTGGGACTCCTGTGGAGCTCATTTTAACATTGTTCATGTTTTAACATTGACATGCTGGACTTGTAAGAATCTTATAGCCAGTAAACTATTGCCAGTAATCTTAATGCCAGGCGGCAACTGAGGGGTGTTTCGCCCTTTTTGATGATTTGCAGCAGCCTGTTTATTAGAACGGAAATAAGAAATTGTTACAGAATTTTTTTTTTTGTTTCTATGATATAATTCATTAACTGTGTGGAAAGAAAACCGTAATGAGAATTTACAATACTTTGCTGTCTTTACACTTAAAAACACAACAAATATATTAACAAGAACAAGAAATTTCTAAACATGGTTATAGTTCTTTGCAGTATGTGCAACATCACAAAAGCATATTTGTTTATTTAGAATTACTGAAGAATTCTTGAAATCCTGATATTACTGTTGCAGGCTCAATGTCAATGTTGTAGACTCCCTAATGCTACTTTTACTTTTGTCTGTGTGTGTTTATAATGATTGCATTAATTGGGTGATAAAATATATATTTTACTCTGAAATGTTCTGATTACAGTCTTATCTTTGAAATAAAATGTAGCTTTATGAAAAGCTTAATTAGGGATGGTGCTGCCACACAGCTCCAGGGACCTTGATTCAGTTCCTAGCCAAGTAGCTGCCTGTGTAGAGTTTGCATGTTTTTGCTCTGATTTCCTCCCACATCCCAAAGACATGCTTGTTACATTTGCTGATGACCATAAGTGGCCCGGTGTGATTGAGGGTTGTAGTAAGTAGTAGACTGGTGTTTCATTTAGGCTTAGCTACTGCTTTGTGCCCAGTGTGGCTGGGATAGTGTGTTTAGAAAGTAGATTGACATACTTTAGTATCTGAATGTTGTGCTTGGTCATTAATGTTCCATATGACTACACAATTCAGGCATGACAAGAAATTACTTCATGGTAATTTCTTGAGGCCAATTTCATTATTAAACATTGAGATAAAATGACATTGATATAGCAACTACATTTGAAAGTATAAGCTGGAATTTTATGAATTTAAATAATTGAGATTCCAAAAAATAAAGGCTCATGACATTTTTTTCTAGACAGAATAAGTAATGTTTCCATTTTCAGAAAGTCGGTACAATTTGGATCCACGGGTATAGTCTTAGGCAAGATCATCTGCATTATGGAAAGTTATCTTTCATATATCATCACGTCTATGACATTGGCGATTTTCACAGTTGTTTATGGTGCATCATGTTGGAGACACATGGATAAAGTATCCATCTGTGACCTACACGATCTATAAAACTTGGACATTTTTATAAATAAATATTGCGAAAGCATCCTACTCCACCCTTTAAACATTTGTATGTCCACACTGCTACATTTATGTTTAAAAACAGTCATTACTGTCCATTTTCGGCTTACGTCCACACTACCCAGCGTTTTCAAAACCCCGTCCAGCGCCATATAGTTCTAAAAATGCCAGCTTAGCATTGCAATGTGAATGGCTGAAAACACAGACTCTAATTGCATTCTGATTTGTTTGTGCTTTTTATGTAGCCTTTTCCCAGTTGGATCCTGCCCATTACAACGTCGCACTCCCTCATGGGTCACCTTTCTTTGAAGAAAACCATATTCCAACATAAGTTACTTCCCATGGTGCTTGTTGTCCTGCATACCTGTACGCACCTAAATTAAATTTGGTACAATTTGAATGCTGCATACATCTGCAAGAAGCAAATACTTTACTAGGCGATAAAGTTTTGTGATACATCCCATGGCCAGCAGCAGTTCCATCCCTTCAAGGATTTTTCTGCCTTTGCGGGCATGTATGTCCAATGTAGGCGAACATCTCCGTGGTATGCAGTTTTGGTCCTTAAGTATTATTATCCTTTTCGTAAACGATGTGAAAACACTAGTGTGGACAAAGATCATTTTTTGTTTAAAACCACTGTTGTTAAATGAACATGTAGCAGTGTGGATGTAACCTTAATTAAAAGAGCAGCATATCTGTCCATTAGAAATGTCTTCATAATGGCATGGAGTTACGCTGCAAATATTTTACGATTACGATGTACAAAAAGGTGTCACCTAGTTTCAGCTTCAAATACATTTATTTACGAATTGTCTTATCTTTCTGATTTAAAACCTGTTTCTAATCCTTTCCTTTTTATTTGAATTTAGAGTATTTGCTCTATATTTATTAATTAAAAGCGTTTTAACTAAGAAGAATAGGCACATGAAGAATGTATACAGTGAGAATTAGATAAAAATAGACAAAATCTACAACCTGAAATTGTTCACATACTCATTAACATTGATCCATTTTTCTCCATCAATACAATTATAAGTCATGTTTCCAAACAATTCTGTGAACAATTACTCATCCTATGAGAACATGCAATGTGTTTTATTGATTAAGAAAATAAGAAAGGCAATTGTAAGCAACAACGCTCCATTGTGATGAGCTTCTCAAGCCTTTTAGAGCAGAAGATTTAACCTTTGCAATTCTGCTTTCTTTAAGACCAACGCTGAATTCTTAATGACTAGCATAAAGGATACACTATATCGGTCCAGTCTAAGAAGTTCAGTGAAGTTAGAAGCAAAGAAAAATGTGTCATGGTATGGACCAGATAGTCAGAACAAATCAAATACAGTCTGTGTGACTGCATTAGAACATTCTAATTCACGCTCACCTACCGTATTTAGTTTGCGTTATTATTATTAACCCCATTTCTAGCATTGAGATAAATCTGGACTGGGGTGTCAGCCATTCTTCGCATTTCCACCTTTCAAAATGGTGACAATATTTTTTTTCTTTATCTTTGCTTACTACAGCAGTGTGATCGCTGAAGTGCCTTATACCGATTACGAAGCTGCCTGATCTGTGAAATGAATACAACAGTAGATCCAGTCACTTAACAGCAGCACAAATATCAAATAATTAATAGGTAATAAAAATGATGTACATGAGGACATTTCTTTGAAACAATCATAATATTTAATTTGCACTTTCAAGATGTTTTTCATATATACTGAATTGGAACATCACCCAATTGAAAAAGGGAATATTACTGTTAAGCTCACATTAAAACAGAAATACCAATCAACTGATCAAAAGCCATCAAAATTGTATACCAAAGAAAATTAAGTAGAAGGGGCATTTGTCTGGAATATTTTAGTTGTGTAAAAGAAAAGAATATATCCACAAATATTTCAAAACACGCAAATTGTTTTTCTGTTACTGATGGATTGGCACTCAATTATAAGTGCTTCAAACATTTGTCCTTTATACATACGTACAGTGTTAACAGTTTTCCCCGCAATTTGCTTAATGTCCTTTTCCTAATAATTGTCAGGAGCCTAAAACACAGAATGAGATACAGGGATGTGGTCTTGAGTGGGCATGGGATGGCCAATGCCGACCCAAAGGGTCATCTGTTGACTCAATGAGAAAAAAAATCAGTAAATATAAAGTTTTACATTTTTGGCCATTTGAAGTGACCACCCCTGGATTGACATCCTAGTAACGCCACCAAGGGGGTGACACGGTGACACGTTTATCGACCCTCCAGCGACTTCGGTTTCAGGTTACTGTTTGTGTGGAGGTCTCTGACATCTGCAAGGCTTTTCTCCAGGTCCATTTCCAGCTGCGTCCTCAAGAGGTGAATACTCATGTAAAGACCCAATATGTACACGAGCATATCCTCCCATCCACACATACAGTAGGTAATGCCTTATGCCCAGTGCTGCTAGACTAGGCCCAGGCTCAGGAAGATGACAAAATGAAAGAATCAATCAGTTAATATTATAATGTATTTAAACATATTTTGAAGGGAGCTTTCTCCCATTTTTACACATACGAGTTATATTTGTTAGAGCTTAAGTTGCATCTCTCCATCCCATAATAGCTCATTCAATATCAAAAACCATCTTGTCTTATAAGCACATTTTTCCCATTCCCTTGACTGAATTAGTCATTGGAAATGAACTGCTGGCACCAGGTTTTCTCACATGTTCAGAATCTTATATTTTGTGTTTGTTTATCTACTGTATTTAAAATATAGAAGGTAATGATATTTCCAACAAAATTTTCAATAAGGCTGTATTATTTGGATTTGATGACAATAACTAATACATCAATATGCACATTTTAATCATTTGGATTTGATGACATCCATTAATATATCAGTACGCAGCTTTCAATGTGGCTGTATTGCTTGGATTCGATGACCGCACTGCTACAAACTAGTTCTGGAAATGAACAGATAGCTGCCCTTTTCAAATATTTATATTTTATTGACGAGTGACAATTAAATAACTTTTTTTCCAGAACATAACACGGATATTTAGTGCATCATATACATTATTTATTTCACTTAAGAAGAGAGAAATGCTAAGAATAGTTTGGTTTTCTTTTGTTTGTTCTGTTAACCTGTGTGCTTCCTGGAAAGAAGAAATGCGATATTCATTAGAAAGAGCTATTTTGATTGGGGAGCTGTAAGTTCATACACACTCTAAAAGTTAATATGTGCCGGATTGAGGGAACAATATTGAATGAAATGTTTAAATATAATTCTAATAATATAATTAATATATATTAATAATTAAATGTTGAGTGTTCCTGCGAAATTCACAATTCAGTGATGTACTACTGGAACTGCAAGCAGTGCAACAAAACCTAAAATACCCTTCTGTTCATACTCAGAGGCAAATTATCCAGAAAGGACCCCCTCCTAAGTCGATGCACCAAGTGTCACGGCTTAAAGGCTGGGGTCTGTAGTCCTGAGCATGTTGGGCTGCACTGCTGCTGGTGGGAGAGACCACTTCAGGACAGCCCTTAATAGAGTCAGTTATCTTCCTTAATAACACTCACTTTTACAGTTTGTTAATCTTTTATTATAAATAAACTCTTAATAACACTGACACTAAAACCAGGGTGCCACCTTGTATAAATAATTTGGGTTATTGACTTCAAAGTCCTGACAAATGTTACAAAACGCCTTTGGCTACATCTACACCACTACCTTTTCTTTTAAAAACACAGACATTAGTCTCCATCTTCACCTTTTGTCTACACAACTGCTATGTTTTTAACTTCTGAAAAATGAGACTTGTGAAAATACTCTCCACTGCCATATATTTCTGAAAACACCCATTTGAAATTTCAGTGTGAATGAGCAAACACGTAGTTCTGAAAACGCAGACTCTTAATTATGCACTGATTTGCGCGTGCTTATTACGTAGCCCTTCGATGATTGGATTCTACCCACTGCAACATCTCATTGCCTTATTGGTCACCCTTAGCAGAAGACAACCATATTCTAAAACAGTGAACATAGTGAAGTTGCTTTTCATGGTGCTTGTTGTGCTGCTTACCTGAATGCACCTAAGGTTCATTTCGGACAGTTTGAATGCTGCAAACATGCACAAAAGTCAAATCATTTACCAGTCACTACAGTTTTGCAATAAATCATGTTAGTTGTCGTGTTAACGGCCCTTCTGAGGATTTTGTTTTAACATCTACAGTATGTTATATGTGTTTTCAGTCATTTTAATATAGAAGGAGATACTGTCCACTGCTACTGCCGTTTAAAAACTCCAATTTTAAATGAAAACGTAGTAGTATGGATGTAACCTATAGGTGAACCAACAGACCATCTTCTCTTTAAACATTTAAAGGAAACATTTCTTTTCAATAAAGGCTATATTAAGTTGATTATAATAATAAGTTAGATATTACAATTTACAGTAGTTAAAGGAAATTAAAAGCAATGAATGTTATTGTTTGAAACATTTTCTTTTATAGGGGGGAGAAATCAGTAGGGTTCATATCTTACTGTTCATCAATGTCTTTAAATAGTTTAGATAGAAAATTCATTAGTTTAAAAAAATGTCAATGATCATTTGCTTAATTATATTGTTGAAGTAATTAGGAGATAAGGTGATGTTCATTTTTTTCTTGCTATATTGTGTATTATTTTTTATTGTGTGATAAGAATGCTTTAATTATTTTTTCAGTGTTACTGTGCATTCCTCATTCTAACACATGCATAATTGTAATTTTACATTTTGCTCAGATTTCAGTAAAACAAAGCAAGCCATCAAAAGGGCTGTTGCTCTCAAACAGAAGAAATAAACCAAGCAGTTTTACAGAGAGGGAGAGAGGGGGAGATCTAAAATCAAGTTGTCATAATGTCATGCTATTGCACCTTAACGAATGCCATAATGCATATTAGAAATACTCCCTTTTTTATTGTAAATTTCGTATGAAGGAAATAGAAAAGTTGTCTTATTGATTAACTATCTAAACCCAAGGCTTCCTCCCAGTTGTGGAAACAAAAAGACCTGATTGAGTCAAAAACGTATATTTCACTTGTTTGCATTTTCCAGACTATTTCACTTGCAATGCTGCACATGACTATTGTTTGTCAAATGCATCATTTATAGCAATAAGCATCTATCTGACAATCCTTCCCACCTGGGTAACGTTTTGTTTTGTTTTTTTTGCGCTTTTCAGTAAATTATATAACTATTTCAATGTGTATCTGGTTCATGGTTTCATAAGCCTTCAAAGCAAATGGAATTTATTGAGCATCTCTTGAGATTGTTACAATAATTAGTTGAGCTGTGCTTGCTGGTGAATAAAGAAAGAAGTGTTAAAAAGTCAAGACTATAAATACCTCTGCAATCTGTTTCCTTCAGAATGATTGGAATATAAACACCATTAAGCCCCTTGATTACATTATAAGACTGTCAGGAATGAATTAATGTGTTCAACAACATGTTAAAGAATGTTAAAATATTTTTTTAATCTTTAATAATGTAATATTGCTCATGAAGAATCGTTAGTTTAAACATGTGAGATGTGATGTTATAAACTGGTGGAACTGGACAGCTGTGGATTTCTCAAATATCCTCTCAGTTGCTTGTATATTAATCTTAACCTGTTTTAAATATTTTTTTTCCTCTTTTTTTAAATCACAAAGGAGTTTTGTGGCTGGGGTGGGGGGAGTGTGTCATTTTTGTACCATTTTTTGTGACTTGCATATCTGAATGGAGTAACCAATAGCAATCAATTTCCTGGCAACTGTGCACATTTTAGTATTAGCTACTAAATGAATCAATTGACTGTGTGATTAATCTGTGTACTAATAGCTACAATAAAATCTGAAAGGGAAAACAGGATCAAGAACCAGTTGTTTTCTTTGTAACACTATATATATATATATATATATATACACACGTCTATGCATGGAAGTCTGTCTGTCTCTCTGACCAGCTTGGAAGTGTGAGGCTACAGCAATGAAGCTCAAAGAGCCGGCAAGGCGGCCCCAACTTAACAAGTCAGAGTCACTTGCATACTGCATACCTATTGATAGACGGGGGGGTATGCGAACTCATTCGCAAAAGGAAACCGCCGACTCTGCATTTCAGTTTCTTTTGTGATGATCTTAATAGTTTCTAGGAGCCTCAGCTTTTTACAGCACAGGTTTACACAGCTAGTGTATATATGTATATATATATGTATATGTGTATATATATATATATATATATATATATATATATATATATATATATATATATATATACTGTATATATAGGGTGGCACAGTGGGTAGTACTGCTGCCTCGTAGTTAGGAGACCCGGGTTCACTTCCTATCTCCTCCCTGTATGGAGTTTGCATGTCCTCCCTGTGTCTGTGTGGGTTTCCTCTGGGCGCTCTGGTTTCCTCCCACAGTCCAAAGACATGCAGGTTAGGTGCATTGGTGATCCTAAATTGTCCCTAATGTGTGCTTGGTGTGTGTGCCCTGCGGTGGCTGGCGCCCTGCCTTGCGCTCTGTGTTGGCTGGGATTGGCTCCAACAGACCCCCGTGACCCTGTAGTTAGGATATAACGGGTTGGATAATGGATGGATGGATATATATATATATATGCAGTATATATATATATATATATATATATATGCAGTATATATATATATATATATATACAGTGGTGTGAAAAACTATTTGCCCCCTTCCTGATTTCTTATTCTTTTGCATGTTTGTCACACAAAATGTTTCTGATCATCAAACACATTTAACCATTAGTCAAATATAACACAAGTAAACACAAAATGCAGTTTTTAAATGATGGTTTTTATTATTTAGGGAGAAAAAAAATCCAAACCTACATGGCCCTGTGTGAAAAAGTAATTGCCCCCTGAACCTAATAACTGGTTGGGTCACCCTTAGCAGCAATAACTGCAATCAAGCGTTTGCTAACTTGCAATGAGTCTTTTACAGCTCTGGAGGAATTTTGGCCCACTCATCATTGAAGAATTGTTGTAATTCAGCTTTATTTGAGGGTTTTCTAGCATGAACCGCCTTTTTAAGGTCATGCCATAGCATCTCAATTGGATTCAGGTCAGGACTTTGACTAGGCCACTCCAAAGTCTTCATTTTGTTTCTCTTCAGCCATTCAGAGGTGGATTTGCTGGTGTGTTTTGGGTCATTGTCCTGTTGCAGCACCCAAGATCGCTTCAGGTTGAGTTGACGAACTGATGGCGGACATTCTCCTTCAGGATTTTTGGTAGACAGTAGAATTCATGGTTCCATCTATCACAGCAAGCCTTCCAGGTCCTGAAGCAGCAAAACAACCCCAGACCATCACACTACCACCACCATATTTTACTGTTGGTATGATGTTCTTTTTCTGAAATGCTGTGTTCCTTTTACGCCAGATGTAGCGGACATTTGCCTTCCAAAAAGTTCAACTTTTGTCTCATCAGTCCACAAGGTATTTTCCCAAAAGTCTTGGCAATCAATGAGATGTTTCTTAGCAAAATTGAGACGAGCCCTAATGTTCTTTTTGCTTAACAGTGGTTTGCGTCTTGGAAATCTGCCATGCAGGCCGTTTTGCCCAGTCTCTTTCTTATGGTGGAGTCGTGAACACTGACCTTAATTGAGGCAATTGAGGCCTGCAGTTCTTTAGACATTGTCCTGGGGTCTTTTGTGACCTCTCGGATGAGTCGTCTCTGCGCTCTTGGGGTAATTTTGGTCGGCCGGCCACTCCTGAAAAGGTTCACCATTGTTCCATGTTTTTGCCATTTGTGGATAATGGCTCTCTCTGTGGTTCGCTGGAGTCCCAAAGCTTTAGAAATGGCTTTATAACCTTTACCAGACTGATAGATCTCAATTACTTCTGTTCTCATTTGTTCCTGAATTTCTTTGGATCTTGGCATGATGTCTAGCTTTTGAGGTGCTTTTGGTCTACTTCTCTGTGTCAGGCAGCTCCTATTTAAGTGATTTCTTGATTGAAACAGGTGTGGCAGTAATCAGGCCTGGGGTGGCTACGGAAATTGAACTCAGGTGTGATACACCACAGTTAGGTTATTTTTAACAAGGGGCAATTACTTTTTCACACAGGGCCATGTAGGTTTGGATTTTTTCTCCCTAAATAATAAAAACCATCATTTAAAAACTGCATTTTGTGTTTACTTGTGTTATATTTGACTAATGGTTAAATGTGTTTGATGATCAGAAACATTTTGTGTGACAAACATGCAAAAGAATAAGAAATCAGGAAGGGGCAAATAGTTTTTCACACCACTGTATATATATATATATATATATATATATATATATATATATATATATATATATATATATATATATTATACAGTGAACTGCAGGGGGCGCACCAGCTGTCTAAACCCAACACAAACAGACACAAGGCACAAATCCAGCACAACACACACTTTTTCTTGAGCTGTGGGAGACTCACAAGCGTTTCCCAACACAATATAATAATAATAAAGCACAATTAAGCACACAGTACTTTTCTTTTTCTCTCTCTCTGTCTTCTTTCACCTCCACTCCTCCCAGCAAGCTTTGTCCTCCTTCCTCCCGACTCTGGTTCCTTGAACAGTGACAGCACAACAGTGGAGTACTTCTAGTGTCCTGTAGGCTTGATGTAGAAGCACTTCTGGGTAAGGCAGGAGCCCAATGAAGCAGTCTCTGGCAGCTCCCCAGGAACCAAACAGGGCTGAGCCAACAAATTCCAAGTCCCAGAGTGCTCTGTGGGAATCCATGGTGTAGCTGCACCCCAGGGTGGCTGCCATCTAGCAATCCAGGAGAGGAAATCCCCTGAGCCCGCTTTGCCCTTGTCTTTCCATAAAAGGGGTGTCCCGGACAGATAAGGGCGCTGGCCGTCCACCACATACACACACCATTTTTTTGTATTCCAACACACATGTGCTTCTGCAAGGTCAAATGCACATCCATTTTCTATGAGAGAGTGTCCACTAATATGAAGGACATACCACGTGCAGCCTGAGTAACAGACATTTGCTAGCAATTGGTGGCCTGAGCATTATGCGTACTGTGGATGCCTTGGAAATGGGCATTGGGGAGCAGATAACAACAGCACCAGCATTTATTTCTTTAGCATATTTTCATACAAAGAATGTAGCTGAAATGTCTGGATGTCAAAGAAAAAAGTTGCAGGAAAAAACCAAGTCAAATTAGAACTACTGTAGATAAGAATAAGAATGAATAAATGACATAGTGAAAATAGTGGATAAGAATTACTCGATACACACTTACAACACACAGACTTTCCACTAATAGAAAAGAAAAGATTATTTTATATCAGGGATGCAGCAATACTGATACTGGTATCTGGTTTGGGTCCAGCACAGTGCTAATGTACTTGTAAAAGTGCACTGATGTCTATAACCAATACTATTAACACGCATACGTGATTGTGTGAACATTAAGGAGCCAAAAATAAGAGAACACAAAATATCTGCGTTGTGGAATTTCTTTATAATTAATGGTGAAAATCAAAGTGTAACAGACTGTAAACTGTACGCTGCTATAATATAGCGAGGAGATACAAAAACAAGTCCATCCACTACAAGTAACCTGACTAAGCTCCTCAGATGTAAACATAAGCATGAGCAGGTGAACTGGCCTCTGACACCACACAGCATCAACCAACAAAGCAACATTGAGAGCAAAAATGTCAAATGATAACCTGCAGGAAGTGAAACTACTCTAAGCTCTTGTCCGGTATATTGTTCTTGACGATCAACCACTGTCAGTTGCTGATGGGATTTCTAAGCCTGCTAAATGCATTGGAACTCAAGTACAGCATTCTAAGTCAGACCCACGTCACAAAGGTTGTCTTACCAAGGATACACGAGTTTGTAAAAAAGCCTGCTGGCAGCGTATTGTACAACATAACAGCTGTCAGCTTCACCACTGGCATTTGGAGCAGCAGTGTCTGTCCGATGTCTGTCATCAGCTTAACTACACAGTGGACAGATGAGAATTTCACTCTCCAGCCGGTTATGCTGCATGCCAAGCAGTTTTAAGGCTCCCGTACAGGTCAAGCAATAGTAGATGCATTTTTTGAAATGGTTTGCACTTGGACCTTTCCGAAAAGCTGTGTAAACATTGTTGTCCCCTATAATGGATAGATAGATAGATAGATAGATAGATAGATAGATAGATAGATAGATAGATAGATAGATAGATAGATAGATAGATAGGAAAGGTACTATATAATAGATAGATAGATACTTTATTAATCCCAAGGGGAAATTCACATACTCCAGCAGCAGCATACTGATAAAGAACAATATTAAATTAAAGAGTGATAACAATGAAGGTATAACAGACAGACAATAACTTTGAATAATGTTAACGTTTACCCCCCCAGGTGGAATTGAAGAGTCACATAATGTGGGGGAGAAACGACCTCCTCAGTCTGTCAGTGGAGCAGGACGATGACAGCAATCTGTCGCTGAAGCTGCTCCTCTGTCTGGAGATGATCCTGTTCAATGGATGCAGTGGATTCTCCATGACTGACAGGAGCCTGCTCAGTGCCCGTCGCTGTGCCACGGATGTCAATCTGTCCAGCTCCATGCCTACAATACAGCCTGCCTTCCTCACCAGTTTGTCCAGGCGTGAGGCATCCTACATCTTTATGCTGCCTCCCCAGCACACCACCGCGTAGAAGAGGGCGCTCGCCACAACCATCTGGTAGAACATGTGCAGCAGCTTATTGCAGGATTATTTTAAGGAAGTATAGAGTCGGCTCTGACCTTTCTTACACAGAGCATCAGTATTGGCAGTCCAGTCCAGTCCTATTTATCATCCAGCAGCACTCCCACTTATACTTAAGTACTTATAGGTCTGCACCCTCTGCACACAGTCACCTCTGATGATCACGGGGTCCATGAGGGGCCTGGGCCTCCTAAAATCCACCATCAGCTCCTGTAATGTCAAGAATATGATAAAGGTCATTGATGACATTGGAGTCCCAAGCCATTCTCTCCAGTGTTGCTCATAACACTCCAGTCAGCAGTGGCAGAGTACGTTTTTGCACAGTGAGGTATTGCTGATGTTGTAACAATTGGACATGTTAAGCATTCCTCCTCAGTTTACTCCTGCCTAGAGGCCATTCAGCTCCATCTCAACCTGCCACTTTAGAGACTCCAACAAGACAAGGAGATTCTTTGGAGGTGCTGCAGTCACTCTTTGAGCAGAAACATACCCTCGGAATATATGGACCTGAACACGAGCTCTCCAACAGCTTCTTTACTGGAGACGACAGTGAGCATCTTACCTCCTTACTAGAAGCTGACCAGACAAGTGAGCCTATCAGATGGTTTTTGTCTCAGAAGTGATTCCTGTTGTTGCCGTATTACAGAGATTGCTGGACAAAGAAACTGATGAAGACCACGGGATGAAAACAATGAAGAACGCTTTGCATGCAGCTGTGCGGAGGCGTTTTTCCAACATGTACTGCATCTCCACTCTACTTGATCCATGGTATGCCCATATAATGGACTATGTGATGCATAATGGAGAAACAAAACAATAAATGGTAAAATGACTTACTTAAAATAAGAAATAAAATAAACTAAGCTACAACTTTTCAAGTTATTTCTTGAAATAATTATATAGCATTGTGGAACAATCTCTTTAATTACTTACATAAAATGTCTTGAAAAATCAAAAATCTCCGGTGGGCCGGCACCCTGCCCAGGTTTTGTT
This sequence comes from Polypterus senegalus, assembly GCF_016835505.1. Classification (NCBI taxonomy): domain Eukaryota; kingdom Metazoa; phylum Chordata; class Cladistia; order Polypteriformes; family Polypteridae; genus Polypterus; species Polypterus senegalus. Next base: position 28,310,909 of record NC_053154.1, read on the forward strand.
TCCTGCCTTGTGCCCTGTGTTGGCTGGGATTGGCTCCAGCAGACCCCCGTGACCCTGTAGTTAGGATATAGCGGGTTGGATAATGGATGGATGGATGGAAAATCAAAAATTGTCTATTGATTGGACATGAAACTGGTTTGCACAACAGCAGAAGAAAATGTTTCCTGTTAAAGGTATAAGGATCGGTTCTTTTCTAACATCAATACAGCCAAGGAGGCCAAAGTGATGGCGTCGCTGGAGCTGCAGGAGTTGTGTGGCCTACAGCAGGGGTGTCCAACTCCAGTCCTGGTGGGCCGCAGTGGCTGAAGGTTTTCATTCTAACCCTTTTCCTAACCAGTGAGCCGTTTTCACTGCTAATAAACTCCTTTTCCCTTGATTTTAATAGCCCTGTTTTTTAGGCTTCAGTCCTCTGAACTGATTTGTTTCTTTCTTAAGTGGTAGCCAAACAAAAATGACCAGCTAAATTGGGGCTTCAACCTCCAGCCAATTTCACTCCAACCAGTTTCTTAATGAGAAGCCGATTCTTACTGTTAATTAACACCGTTACTGAATATCAGGACTTGTTGCTGCTCTCATTGTGCCACAGCAGATTGCTGATTTTCTGTTTTTTCTAAGACCACAGTCAAAATGTGTTGGTGACCTGAGCAGACCAACATGACCGAGACCTTCACTTTTCTTTATTTTCAGGTTAGCTGGTCATGTGGCAGCTTGTTTTGAGTCTCATTATTGTTTGGTTGCTCATTAAGGAAAAAGAAACAATTAAGGAGTCACGTCAATTAAAACAAAAGCAAAGCAAGTTAATCAGCAGCAAAAGCAGCTCACTAGTTAAGAAGATGGTTAGAATGAAAACCTGCAGCCACTGCGGCTCTCCAGGACCGGAGCTGGACACCCCTGGCCTAGAGGTAGGCCTCCAAAAATCCCTGGAAGGACCAGCCAAGTGGTAGTTTGGAGCGTTTGTTTAATGAAATCAAAGATGAACATACAACGTCATCAATGTGCTGTCTTCCAGTAGCTGCTGCCATACAAACTGGAAGCATACCTGGGGAGACCACTTAAGTACTTACTGGTCAGCTAAAGTGTGGTCCCCCACATCACGTACATTCCTTTCAGCCCCATGCCGTAGTGTAGACAGAGATTATTCAGTGCACCGTCACACGTTGTTAATGAAACCAGAAACAAGCTTACAGCTGACCATGCAGAGATGCTTCTGTTCTTCAAAAGGAATCGGCCGCTTACCTTCCTCGCCAGTGGCAGGTGTCCCTCAGTGAGACCTTCACGCCCCGAGTTAGCCATCTTCAAAAAATGGGATACCACTAAGAGAAATGTTCTTGTTATGTTTCTCCAAATTCCTGTGAACACTTTGTTGTACTGTTACACCCCCTGTTGAAAGACTGGTTTGGTTTAGAAATATTCATCGTATGTGATTTTTGATTTTTTACTGTGAGATTTGAACCGTTTTAAAAATGGTGTTGCAAGCTGTTCTGTATTAAGTATTGAATTTATTGAATTATCCATCCATTATCCAACCCGTTATATCCTAACTACGGAGTCACGGGGGTCTGCTGGAGCCAATCCCAGCCAACAGAGGGCACAAGGCAGGAAACAGACCCCGGGCAGGGCGCCAGCCCTCTGCAGGGCACACCAAGCACACACTAAGGACAATTTAGAATCGCCAATGCGCCTGAGCTGCATGTCTTTGGACTGTGGGAGGAAGCCCACGCAGACCCCACACAGGGAGGACCTGGGAAGCGAACCCGGGTCTCCTACCCACTGCACCGCCATCCTGCCCCATTTTGAATTATCGTATTCCAAATTATGAGTTTTACATTTGATGTTAATAGTGAAGTTAACAGTTGATGGACATAATAAACAAATACCACGTAATAAAAAATGCTACCTTCCAGCCTTCAGTCTCCCTACAATACTGTAATATCATTATCAATGAATACTAAAAACAAGTACTCGGACTGAGCAAATGGCTATCAATGCATCCCTAATTTACACTCACCGGCCACTCACCTGTTCAATTGCTTGGTAATGCAAATATCTAATCAGCCAATCACATGGCAGCAACTCAATGCATTGAGGCATGTAGACAATGTCAAGACCACCTGCTGAAGTCGAAACCAAGAATCAGAAGGTGATCTGAGTATTTCAGAAAGTGCTGATCTACTGGATTTCCATGCACAGCCATCTCTAGAGTTTACAGAGAATGGTACGAAAAAGGGAAAAGGTTCATGTGGGCAAACGTGTCTTGTTGATGCCAGAGGTCAGAGGAGAATTGCCAGAGTGGTTCGAGGTGACAGAAAGGCAACAGGACCTCAAAAACGTATTCATAACCACCGAGGTGTGCAGAAGAGCATCTGTGAGCGCACAACACGTCAAACCGTAAAGCAGTTGGGCTACAGCAGCAGGACACCACACTGGCTTACACTCCAGTCTGCTACAAACGGCTAACTGAGGCTACAATTCACACAGGCTCACCAAAAGATTGGAAAAACAGCACCTGGTCTGATGAGTCTCAATTTCTGCCGCCGCATTCGGATGGTAGGGTCAGAATATGGCATCAACAACACGAAAGCAGGGATCCATCCTGCCTTGTATCAACGGTTCAGGCTGGGGGATATTTTCATGGCACACTTTGGGCCCCTTTAGTACCAATTAAGCATTGTTTAAATGCCACAGCCTACCAGGGTACTGTTTCTGACCATGTTCATCCCTTTATGACCGCAGTGTTCCCATCTTCTGATGGCTACATCCAGCATGATAATGTGCCACCTCATAATGCTCACATCATCTCAAACTGGCTTCATGAGCATGACAATGAGTTCACTGTTCTCACGTGGCTTCTGCTGTCACCACATTTTAATCTAACAGATCACCTTTGGATGTGGTGGAACAAAATATTTGCATGGTGGAAGTGCAGCTGACAAATCTTCAGCAACTGTGTGATGCTATCAAATCAATATGGACCAAAATCGCTGAGGAAAGCTACCAGCAGATTTCTGAATCTATGCCACAAAGAATTATGGAAGTTCAGAGGTGACTGTGTGCAGAGGGTGCAGACCTTTAAATATCTGGGAGTGCAGCTGGATGACAAATTGGACTGGACTGCCAATACTGATGCTCTATGTAAGAAAGGTCAGAGCAGACTTTACTTTCTGAGAAGGTTGGCATCCTTCAACATCTGCAGTAAGATGCTGCAGATGTTCTACCAGACGGTTGTGGCGAGTGCCCTCTTCTACGCGGTGGTGTGCTGGGGTGGCAGCATAAAGATGAAAGATGCCTCACGCCTGGACAAACTTGTTAAGAAGGCAGGCTCTATTGTAGGATTAAAGTTGGACAGTTTAACATCTGTGGCAGAGCGACGGTCATTAAGCAAACTCCTGTCAATCATGAAGAATCCACTGCATCCACTTAACAGTGTCATCTCCAGGCAGAGGAGTAGCTTCAGTGACAGACTTTTGTCACTGTCCTGTTCCACTGACAGACTAAAGAGATCGTTCCTCCCCCACACTATGCGACTCTTCAATTCCACCCGGGGGAGTAAATGCGAACATTAATTTTATTTTAATTCTTTTCATTTTTATTACTATTTAATTTAATATTGTTTCTTTGTATCAGTATACTGCTGCTGAATTATGTGAATTTCTCCTTGGGATTAATAAAGTATCTATCTATCTATCTATCTATCTATCTATCTATCTATCTATCTATCTATCTATCTATCTATCTATCAAAGGGGGTCCAACCCGAAGCTAGCAAGGTGGACCTGATAAAGTGGCTGGTGAGAGCATATAGTATATAGCTTTGTTTCCAAGTCTCCACTGATGATGATGATGATCATAATAATAATAATTAAAATACCCGTATATCGACAGAGCAGTCCCAGATGACAACGTCTTGCTCAAAGAAGCTGAAACCCAAAACAAATAAGATTTACGGTCTCCATTATACAACTTTGCATGGATCTGAGCCTGAAAGTATGCACATGCCAAAAACAAATCTGAGTTCTAAACCCTTCTGTATGCACATTTGTACCCCCATAAATCACTTTTATCGTGTACATTTACGTACATATTTTTTGAGCAGTTTATTTTTATATTTTCTTCTGGTTTATTGTTTATCATTATGTTTAATGCATCCTTAGTCGATCCTGTATTTATCTTTATTTAGTGTTTAATGTAGATATTATTTGCACCCAATGTTGTATATGCTCTGTTGTTCATTCTGAATTTCTGTGAAGTGTTTTGAACACGTGAAAGGTGCTCCATAAACTAAATATATTATGATCCTATCCAGGGATTCCCAACCTCGGTCCTGTGGCCCCCTGTGGCTGGGGGTTTTTGTTCCAATCAGCTTCTGTTTTTAATTGGATTTCCCAGATTCTGTGTTTTAGAACAATATAGAAATTAGAAAACTAAGTTTGGTGTATATATATATATATATATATATATATATATATATATATATATATATATATATATATATATATATATATATATATATATATACCTTTATATCCATCCATCCATTATCCATCCTGCTATATCCTACCTACAGGGTCACGGGGGTCTCCTGAAGCTAATCCCAGCCAACACAGGGTGCGAGGCAGAAAACAAACCCCGGGCAGAGCGCCAGCCCACCACAGGGCACACACTAGGGACAATTTAGGATTGCCAATGCACCAAACCTGCATGTCTTTGGACTGTGGGAGAAAACCAGAGCCCCCGTAGGAAACCCACACAGACACAAACTCCACGCAGGGAGGACCCGGGAAGCGAACCTAACTGCGAGGCAGCAGCGCTACCCACTGCGCCACCGTACCACCATATATATATACATATACAGTATATAATTTAATAAGCAGTTATATGGGAAAACTTTATTTTTCTTTCTTTTTAAAATTTCCATTCTACTTTTGTTTAATTAATCCTTTATTTACTATTTAGTGGATTTAACGCTAAAGTAGTTGCAGCCTTTCGTGATTTAGTGTTGTTTGCCTGGGTGTCCTCTCTGCTCGTTTTTAATTGCCATTAATAAGATACAACGAAGGGGGGAAACTGCACAAAGAAACGGCAAAATGCAATGAAATCAACACAAGAAAGTTAAGCATTTAAATCTCTAGCAAAAACAGAAACATTTCTAAATGTCAATGTAAAAATCATGCTGCGGTACTTTTCTGAATGTAGGATAAAAAGAAGAGGAGAACAATCCCAGCTAAGTAAATGATCTCAGTGTTAATCTGGTGTTGTCACTGATTAGGAATCTGGTTGGAACAAAAACCTGCAGGCACGGGGGGGTCCCCAGGACCGAGTTTGAGAAACACTGTACTGTATATTAATTATATTCCCAGCACTTAATAGTAAGTTTACTATTACCATGATGCCTTTATTGGTAGCATAGAAAAGAAAATCAAACTATAGAGTGAATTAAAGTCGAAACCATTAAATTATTAAACTGTCGAGATTCAGTTGTGTATGTGCATCTCACATTAACACAAATACAGTTCACACATGCAAAACGCAGTCGCAGGAAAAGCCGTGCGCCGCCAACGCTGGAAAATAAACAGGAACCTTGTAACTCGTCAACAATACAAAACAGTCATTCTTGCATTTCAACTAAAACTACATCTCATCTTCGGTCTAATCATTGGAGTTCATGAGGAAGTGTGTGGTTAAACTCTGAATTATCCACCCATGGAGAGTCGTTGAGGTGCAGCCGCGTTCATGTGAATGAGGCATCAGCGCGACCACAACAGCGCTATCCCGGTCATATTGCTCCCTCTATTGGTTGCTACAGGAATAACAAATTCCCTCATTCATAAAGGAATCACTCGAGCTTCACAGTAACTAAGGCGACAATCAGGGCCGCATCAGAGATTTAGAGGACCTAAGCACTTCAAAGATTTTGGTGCCCCCATATAAATCTAATTCAAAATATAAACAATAATAAACTGTAAAGTAAAAATTTAATTTTTAAACTGAAACAAAACTTGCAGAAATATAGAAAATAATGTTTCTTTTTGTATACTTCCACTTTACTTATATTTGAAAAGTTTTCTTACTTTTCATAATAGCAGAGTAATTGGTCAGATCCTCAAAGCTATTCTTAACATAACACATCTGCTTCTCTGCTTATCAGAGATAAGGCCTCCAGTCTGCCTTTATTATTATTATTATTATTATTATTATTATTATTATTATTATTATTATTATTATTATTATTATTATCATATTTTTATGGAACCTGGTTCAGCTGCATCATTTGCAGTTTTGCACCATATGGTCCATGTTGCATCTAGCAATGAAAAATTTCTGTGGTGCCCTCACTCCATAGATGCCCTAAGGACACATATTTTGCTTAATTTGTTTAATGTTTAATCCAGCCCTAGAGTGAATGAAAAGAAAAACTTATCTGACAGGTATGATCATACCTTTGAAGTGTCACTTGAAGAACTGAACTGAAGGTAAACAACTAGTTGCGAATAAGAGGAAATCCCTAACAGGCATTATAAAAGTTTAGGATAGGCACTGGGCATTGAGACTCACTAGCAGGAAGGAAGCAGCCATTGAATGACACTACGAGACAACAGAGAGGTGAGAAGGAGGACATTTACATACAGTATGTGCCTGTGTCCGCACTGTGTGTGTCAGCTTAACTGGTGAACTTTGAATTGGTCCTAAGTGAGTGTTACGGTGTTACGGTGTTGTCTGTACACAAGTGAGCTCTAGTCTTGCCCACCTATCATTTCCAGCTGTGTACCAGGATCAGCTCCAGTCCTAAAAGATCTTATAAATTCTGTTATTTATACATGAATGTTATTTGCCAGGGCGTCTTATAGGTATTAATCAAACTTTAAACCCAGCACCGGGGAGCTCATCCTTGGGCTTAACATTATTACGTGATGGCGACAAGGAGGGGAGGCCTAGCAGGAGTGAAACGGAGAAACAACTGAAGGACTTCTGGTTGTGCAGGAATAGTTGGCATTCGCAGCAGAGTGTCGATTAAAACACTTGGAAAGTAGATTTCAAATCCAAACTTTAATATGCAGATATAGATGTACATATAAGTGTGTGTGTATAATAAAAAAAATAAAGTAGAACTATTCTTAGTTCTCAAATTACACATAAAGGACAAATAATGTTGCAAAATCTTAACAGAAAAACGAATCACAAAGCTGCAATACTGAGGTTGTAACTAAAGGCATTATTGAGAAGCATTTTACTGAGTTAATGAAATTACAAGCATAACTGTATTATAACGTTATTAATAAATGAAATATTCTGAGTTAACAGTGCCTTATAAGAACTGCATGGTCAATTAAAGTTCTTAAAATATACGTCATTACTTTTTGGTGTACCTTATCGAGCAATGAATCTTCTCAAGGCCATCAGAAAGGAATCTGTATCGATTCCTGTAGTGATATCAAGATAAACGCATCTAGTGGTGAGACATTTAAATATAATTCCCCACCTCCATCCACCACAACTCTCTTTGTTTTTGATTTAAGAAGATTCAGACATTCCTGGTCTTCTCTAGACCTTGTCACCACTTTCTCAACTGTATTATAACGTTATTAATAAATGAAATATTCTGAGTTAACAGTGCCTTATAAGAACTGCATAGTCAATTATAGCTCTTAAAATATACGTCATTACTTTTTGCTTCTTTACTCCATGCTGTCTCTTTCTTCCTGCTACCCACAGTACTTCGCTCAGCAGAAGGCAGCATCTAAGTCCGTCCCCCTGATGACTGAACTCCGCCTCTCAGACACTGCCGCCCCCAAATATGGGGTGCATATTTGCTCCTCGAAGGGTGAAACTCTTAGTGTTCGGTAGTCGTATCTTTGGAGTCATTGTGTCAGGCAGAGGAATCAAACGAGCTACAGGTCCTATTAATATCCGGTCCTTGATTTTAACGTCTGCCAATCTGACCTGTCCATCTGACCCAGGAAACACCTTGATGACTCTACCAATTAGCCAGCATGCTGTTGGGAGTTGGTGGTGAGCCAGTAACACTTCATTACCTACTGATAAGTTCTTCCTTGAAGCATGCCACTTATCCATTCTCTGAAGGTCTGGTAAATAACAGCGTACAAACTGAGACCAGAAATGATCAGCTAAAATCTGGCTATGTCTCCACTTCCTGTTGCACTTTAATTCTGTTTCTGCATACAAAACTTGTGGGGGAGAACTGTCAGGCTGCCCGATAAGAAGAAGATTTGGTGTGATTGGGTCCTGATCAGCAATGTCACTGGATACATACCCTAATGGCTTGCTGTTTAAGATTCCTTCTATCTCTGTCAAGACTGTCCTAAGCACTTCTCCGGTGACAGTCTGGGATCCTACTAAAATACGCAATGCATTTTTCACCAATCGTATCTCCCTTTCCCATGTTCCTTCAAAGTGGGGTGCACCTTGTGGATTAAAACAGAATGTGATCTTCTGTTTGGCCATTTGTTCTTGTAGTTCAGGACTAAGCTCAGCAAGGGCTCTTTGCAATTGTCTCACTCCTCCATGGAAATTGGTACCCTGGTCTGACAGAAGCTCACATGGTGTACCTTATCGAGCAATGAATCTTCTCAAGGCCGTCAGAAAGGAATCTGTATCGATTCCTGTAGTGATATCAAGATAAACACATCTAGTGTTGAGACATTTAAATATAATTCCCCACCTCTTTTCTGTGCTTTTTCCCATCTTTACTTGAAATGGGCCAAACTAGTCCATACCTGTACTAATGAAGGGGGTTTGTAAAGACGTACGCGCACTGAAGGCAAAGCTGCCATTTTTGGTATTGTTGGCTTAGCCTTCCACTTACGGCATTCTAAATAGTGGTGCTGATGTTTGCGGATAGCTTCACGCCCTCGTAGACTTCATATACCTAACACCCTAACCCTAACTCTCTCTGAACCTGGATGACAAAGTTTGTTGTCATATTCCTTAATTAACAGCTTAGTGGTGGGATGCTGGAGATCTAGTATTACTAGGTGCTTTGTGGATATCTCCACTTTCTCAAGTTGCCGCAGACGTCCTCCCGCTCTAACGAGCACAGTAGATTTGTCAAACTCAGGAACGAGAGTGAGCAGACGACTAGTAGGCAGAACTGATTTTCCTGCCTTTACTAAATGGTATTCTTCAGGGAAGCTGTCCTGTTGATCTGTCTGGAAAATCCGCAACTCAGCATTTCAGTATTCTTTAGCAGTTGGTTTCTTAATTACATCTGCCACCCCGTGTTCTGTCTGGGTCATAGCTTCTACTAGTTCCGTCCATGTCTTGTATTTGTAGGCATCTGCAGTGTTATAAGTTACATTAATTCCACAAAAGACACCTTTCTGATACTCTGTTCCATCTTCTGCTAGGTCTGCTGCTGGTGTCGATGGCCATTCTTTGGATGAATGCAATAGAAAAGATGGACCTTGTGACCATCGATTAGGTTCTATCAGTTCTGCCAAAGTCTTACCCTTGGTAAGATCATCAGCTGGGTTGTTGGCAGAGTTCACATAACACCATGAATGCGATCTGTAAGTTCTTGAATCTCTGCCACTCTAGTACCAACAAAAACTTAAAACGACAAGAATCTGATTGAAGCCAGAAGAGCACAGTAGTGGAATCAGACCAGAGAGTGATTTGTATTAATTGTAAATTCAGCTTACTGGTAAGTAACTTTGCTAACTGGGCACCATTTAAAGCTGCACAAAGCTCCAATCTGGGAACAGTAAGTCATTTCCATGGAGCAACCTTTGATCTCACCATGACAAAGGTGAGTTGCACATTGCCACGATTGTCTTCTGTATGCAGGTAAGCTACTGAGCCATACGCCTGTTCTGAGGAATCACAGAAAATATGGACTTCTCTTTTAATATCAGACTGTTCCATGTCTGGTGTTGTATAGCACCTGGTAAGACTACATAGAAGGTGGAGCTCATTCTGCCATTCATTCCAAACTTTGATCAAGTCTTCTGGTAACTGGGGATCATCCCAGTTTCTCTGTTTGCTCCACAGGCTTTGGACCAGTATCTTTGCTTGAGTGGTAAATGGAAGTAGAAATCCAAGAGGATCGTAATATCTAGCTGGTACTCTGTATATATTATGCATGGTCGGTGCTCCTTGCTGTACCTGGCGATGTTTATATCCAATTCCATCTGATGAGCAATGCCACCATAATCCTAGTGTAGGTTCTTGAATGTCAGATTGGTTCTGAGACAACCACAATTCTGCGTTGTCTGACTGAGCTTCTTTGGCAGATGTCCTATGGTACTGGAGACGTTACTGACCCACTGGCGTATTTCAAACCCACCTGAAGCCAAAAGGTTTCTCATCTTGTCTACCAGTTGTCTTGCTTCCAGGGCAGATGACAGGCTCTCTAGAAAGTTATCAATGTAAAAACCTCTTTGTACGGATAGTCTCACTGTTGTCTATGATGTAATTAATTAATTAGAACACTCTAGACGAGAACAGGCCATTCAGCCCAACAAAGCTCACCAGTCCTATCCACTTATTTCATCCAAAAAAACATCAAGTCAAGTTTTGAAAGTCCCTAACGTCTTACTGTCTTCTACACTACTTGGTCACTTATCCCAAGTGTCTATTGTTTTTTGTGTCAAAAAAATTTCCTACTTTTTGTGCAAAATGTATGCTTAACAAGTTTCCAACTGTGTCCCCGTGTTTTGATGAACTCATTTTAAAGTCACAGTCTCGATCCACTGGACTAATCCCCTTCATAATTTTAAACACTTCAATCATGTCACCTCTTAATCTTCTTTTGCTTAAACTGTAAAGGCTCAGCTCTTTTAATATTTCCTCATAAATCAACCCATGTAGCCCTGGAATCAGCCTAGTCGCTCTTCTCTGGACCTTTTCTAGTGCTGCTATGTCCTTTTTGTAGCCTGGAGACCAAAACTGCACACAGGACTCCAGATGAGGCCTCGCCAGTGCATTATAAAGGTTGAGTAGAACCTCCTGTGACTTGTACTCCACACATTAAGGCGCCATATAACCTGACATTCTGTTAGCCTTTTTAATGGCTTCTGAACACTGTCTGGCGGATGATAGTGTCGAGTACACTATGACTCCTGTATTCTCGATTTTCATTGTGTATTCAAACCTAACATTTTTACTTCTATCTGTAATACTTTAAATTTACTGACATTACATTTTATCTGCCACAAACCTGCCCAAGCCTGTATGTTGTCCAAGTCCTTCTTTGATGATATATAACGGATTCCAAACTATCTGCTAATCCACCAATCATGGTATCATCTGCAAACCTAGTGTGTTGGTGGAGCGCAAAAATAGCACAACTGGGGCTGCAGGTGGTCCCAAAGTGAAGGACCTTCCATTCATACACATAAGGTCAGCAGTCTTGCTTCATATTACGCCAGACAAAATGGAGAAGATGTGTGTCATCTCACAGGAGATGTACCTGGTGTAACATGTCTTTGAACTCTCCACTAATACCTGTAGTATGTTCTTGGAAACGGAGAAGTACTCCTAAAAGAGATGGGCCTAGTGCAGGTCCAGGAAGTAAGTGCTCATTTAGATTAAGGCCCTTGTACTGAAATGAACAGTTAAAAACTACTCGTTTTTCCCATTAAGACTAACCACGTGATATGAAATAAACCATGACCTTCTCAGTTCCTCAGAGGTTAGTTTGGTCACATCAAGCTGCTACCAACTTTCCGATTTCCTCATTGTAGACATTAGCTCGCTCTGGATCCTTGATCAATTTTCTTTCAGTGTTCCTAAGACTTGGCATTACAACTCTAGAGTAGCTTTGAATTGAGGTGTTGATCCTTTATGTAGCAAGGGTGTTGCATAGTGCAGTAACTCCATCCACCACAACTCTCTTTGTTTTTGATTGAAGAAGTTTCAGACATTCCTGATCTTCTCTAGACCTTGTCACCACTTTCTCATTCCTATGAGGCAGAGTGTCAGCCAACCAAAGTTTTTCTACATTTTTAAACAGTTTAGACATTGAAGGGCTAAGGGTTGTTAAGAAACACTGTTGCATACTAATCTGATGTTGGAGGGCTTTGGCTGGAACCTGAAGTGTGTACCCCAATTTTGTTCTGATAGCTGCCGGCCCCCCAAATGAGCCAAGTCGTATTGGTTCAATGAGGATAATTAAGTGGGAGTTATCAGCGCCTATAAGGAGGAGAAGACATGCTTTATGGATTGGATGGAGGGGCAGGTCTTAAAGGTGGTGATATTTCAGTTTCAGCAGCTACAGGGTAGAAGTGTTCTGACAAACTTAGATGATTAACAGTGAAAGCTCTCTGAATATGATAACTCTTATGAAGCTGGGATGCAGGAGATATTTTGAAAGAAACTGAAGCACCCTGTAGTTCTTCAATGTCCTACCTAATAGTTTTCAAGGACAAAAGTTCTTCTTTCCCTTGAAGACCTAATTTCTGAACAGCAGTCAGGAGCAAGATCATTCACTTTGATCCATTGTCAAGCGTTGCAAAGGTATCCAAAGTTTGATTCCTGTGTAGAAGCAAAACTCTGATCACCTTTAAGAGGACTCGATCAGGCGAACCTGGACGATCAAGGTAGAGTGTCTCTGTAGTAGGCTTTACTGGTACTGGAGGTGCTTCTTCCTTTAATGGTTTACTGTTAACTTCATGAAGCACTTTGAGGTGATTTCCTTTGCACAAATTGCAAGGTCTTTTTAGGGTGCACTGTGCAGCCTGATGAGATCTGCCACATTTCCAACAGTGCTTGTTTGCCCTAATCCAATGTAGCATTTGTTATTTATTTAATTTCTGGAAAGTAGGACACTGACCCAGGTAATGTTCAGAGGACTCACAGTACTTTGGTTTCTGGTCAGGCTTCTCTGTTGGTGTTTGTTTTGGCGGTAACTCTGATTTGTGGGTTTCTGGTGATTCCTCAGTACCATGGAGGACAGTGGTTGTTCTGAGTTTATTCCTTGGCTCTTTATACCAATCAGTCTTTTGTGCTGTCTTTTTTCTGGGTTAACTTTCACCTTCCTGGCACCAGGATTCAAATTTAAGACATTTGGCAAGGTCTAGTGTATGTGGTATCAAGCTTGTGAAACATCTGTGTGTGGAATGATGCCCTCATATCTGGTGGTAGCTTGGTGAGAAGACAAGCTACATGGGAGCCGCAGTGGACCTAGGGATTTAAGTATCCCACCCAATGCCTGGATATGAAGTGCAAACCATTTGAATCATACTGGATCACCTGGTTGGATATTAGGGGATTCCATTACAGTTGCTATCTTCTTGAGAGCTAGTTGGTGAGGTCTTCCGAACTTCTCAGTCAGTGCAGCCATAGTGTCAGAATAAACATCTGCCACTAAACAGGCCTCTTCCAGCTTCAGATGATCAAATAGGACTTGGTACTTGAAAAGTTCAGTTGCATCCTTAGGGAAAAGATTACCCAATGCTAATTTCAAACTAGCAAACTCACTTGGATCACAATGGATGAAATCTGGAATAGTTGGTTTTGGCCCCTTATACTGCATTTCCTGCTAAAATTCTTGTTTTTTGCTAGCTTGACTTAGCAAGGGCTGACAATTCTGTGAATTTACTTCAGCTCAATAATTAGGGATTATTAGCTGCCGTTCATTTTACCAGTTGGCAAAGGGTGACATTCGTGTGCCTGTAAGGTCCTGCATTTCCTGGTAGAAACGCTGAAGTGGTGGAGGATTAAAATAGTTTTGGATTGAAGGTGAAGGTTCTCTATCATGCTTTTGATCTAAATAGTCTTTTTTGTTCATGGCATCAATTCATTCATCTTGAAGATGGGCACGAAGACGCTGTGGCATCGGGACTGGTATAGTCCATGACAGTAATTCAGATGCTGCCGCTGTTGGTTGTCGGTTGGTGATACGTGGACGTAGCACTGGTGTATTGCCTAAAGTTTGATCACTTGGAATTTGAGGAGATATCTGTCTAGTGGCTATTGTAAGTCTCTTCATCTCCTCCTGGGCATCTCTCAGTATTTCTTTTTGCTTATTCATGGCTTGCTATGTCTGCTGCAATTGATGGTTTTCCTTCTGAAGTTCGATTACTGCCAGTCGGAACCTTCTTGGCAGGTAATCAATATCCCTTACTTGGCCAAGGATGCCTCCTTGTTCAGATCCACTCATCCCATCGACTGTTGTATACCAGGGCTCATCTTGTGATATTGGTGTCATTGGGTAGTGACCCAACAAGATTTCAAGTTGTATTAAGATGTTCATAATAGGATGAGCTAGCTCTCTGCTGACTGAGAGTTGGCATCATGGCAATTCCTTCCATGCCAATTGGCCCGATCTCTGCTTGATGTTGTGTATTCTATGCTGCATTTGATTCTTGGCTAGGACAAAACACTTCATATTCTTCTAAGTAGGCAGGCCTACGGATGACTCTATGTGGGCAACTTGAATCCCTGATTGTTTAGAAGTGAAACATCTGGGCTGCTGTAAACACCACTCTCCGGACCACAACTGAAATGAAGGAACAACTAAAGGACTTCTTCAGGTTGTGCAGGAATAGTTGGCATTCACAGAAGAGTGTTGATTAAAACACTTGGAAAGTAGATTTCAAATCTAAACTTTAATATGCAGATATAGATGTACATTTAATTGTGTGTGTGCAATAAAAAATTAAATTAGATCTATTCTTAGGGCTCAAATGACACATAAAGGACAAATAACATTGCAAAACATTATAGAAATATTAAGCATAAAGTTACAATAGTGAAGTTGGCCACTAGATGGCACCATTGTAACTAAAGGCACTAATGAGAAGCGTTTTACAGAGTTTATGAAATATATTTAAGTTTACTCATTTAACTTTAACAAGGGAATAACTTATTGGTTCTTAGATAAACATATATACTCAAACAATTTAATACGAACAAAAACAAATGAACAGAACTTGCGATGCTTTGTTTGATGCACACTACTTTTTAAGATCTGTCTTAACTATTTGAAATGCAGATACTAAAACAGACAGTGGGAACCACCACGATTTCTCTTTATTCCTGCTACCCACAGTACTTCGCTCCACAGAAGGCAGCATCTAAGTCCGTTTTCCTAATGACTGAACTCCGTCTCTTAAACAAGGAGAGGTGGTTGCTCTAGCTAATCCACTGGCCTTTCCACATACAGAAGTGGTGTTAGTATATGGGCATAAGGTATCAGCCCTTATGGATTCTGGCAGTAACATTTCCATTGTTGCTCGTCACTTTGTGTCACCGTGACAATGGCTCAAAATTATGATCAGTCTAACCTGTGTTCATGGGAATATCTGTCAGTATAAGTCCACCTCCTGCTACATTAGCTTTGAGGGGACTCTAAAAAACTGATAGTAGTGATCCTAAAAAGCCATCTGTTCCTGGTGATAATGGGCTGAGATTGGTCTGATAATAAAAGCGGTTTAACAATAACCACTCCTAAACAAATCTTGGGCCTAGTAATTTATGCTGAGATTGCATCCCCAGCTGGAACTAGGTGTGATAGAGGCGAGTCATAGTCCATGGTGTAGCCCTATTGTCTTGGTCACAAAGCCTGATAGGAGTTGAAGATTTTACAGTGACTTCCGCTGGCTTAACCAGGTCTCCTAATTCGACGCATATCCAATGCCGCGAGTGGACAACCTCGTCGAGCAGCAAGGACAAGCCAAATTCTTGACCACACTTAACATGATAAAGGGGAAATGACAGGTTCCTTTAACTCCACAAAGGCTAAGACTGTGTTTAGCACCCCTAGTGGGCATTGGCAGTATCGTGTCCTACCATTTGGGTTACATGGTTACATGGGGCACCTGTGACCATCCAGCATCTGGTGGATAAAGTGCTTCGCCCTCATAACTCATAAAGTGCTGCCTACCTGGATGACATAGTCATCTATTCCAGCACTTGGAAGGAACACCTTCATTATGTCCAAGCTGTATTGTGGGCATTAGGGGAGGCCGAACTTTGAATTAACCCAAAGAAATGTTTCTTTGGATTAATCAAAGCCAAATATGGCTTTGGGCTACCTATTTGGCTGGGGTGCAGTACGGCCACAGTTTTCCAAAATAGAGAGCATATTGAAATGGCCCTGTTCGAAGACCAAGAGGAAAGTGCAAGCCTTTCTTGGATTAATGGGCTACAACTGCCAATTTGTACCCTGATGCTCCAAGAGAGTTGTGCCCTTGACTACCCTAACAAAGAAGAGGAGCCCAAATAACGTGGTATGGGATGCTAACACATAAACTGCATTTGGTGACTTGAAACAAGCTCTTACCTCAACATCTTGAAAACTCCTAACTTTTCTTTGCCTTTCACCTCCAGACGGACACTTTGGACACACATCTTGGTGCCGTGCTGAGCCAAAGCGTTGACAGTGTTGAACACCCTGTCATGTTCCTGACTCGAAAACTGTTGGACCGGGACACCTGGTATGCGGCGGTGGAGTAGGAGGCCTTGGTGATTAAATGGGCGATTACTCAGCTGAGGTACCACTTCTTGGGCCACGAATTCATCCTGGTCACAGACCATGCACCGTTACACTGGATGGCTGTACACAAGGAGCTGAAGCCAATGGGACATCACTTCCCATGACCGACTTTAAAAACCTGTCATCTTCCATCTTTTAATCAGATCTGGTTTGGACTCAAATCTATAAACAACCTTGTATCTAATTGTCTATACTGCAGCCTTATTTCAAGTATACGGGTGGCTGCCCCATACCTTTTTCCCGTGTCAAGGTGTATTCTTCCACAAAATCCACATCAGAAACACAGACCTTGAGTCTCACAAACTGAAGTCGGCCTGACAGATAGTGCATTATCCAAGACACCATATGTTCATTTACCCCTTAACAGGCAAGGCTGAATAGTATTAAAAGCACTGGAGAAATCAAAAATACATAATCCTCACAGTGCTGTCAGTTTTTTCCAGGTCAGAATAAGACTTGTGGAGCTGATCGATAATTGCATCCTCTACTACAACAGGACTCATATAGTGCAGGACCAGCCTCTCAAGATCTTTGTGATGTGAGATGTAAGTGCCACTGGTCTGTAATCATTAGGTGAAGAGGCGCATGTCTTCTTTGGAACTGGAACAACACAGGATGTTTTCAACAGCAATGGCAGTTTCTGAAGCCTTAGGGACAGACTGTACAGGTGACAGAGGACACCACAAATTGGCAGCACAGGCCTGAAGAACTGGAGGACTGAATCCATCTGGTCCCTCGGCTTTTCCTGTGCATAGATTCCTTAGTTTTTTCTTTACTTGGTCCTCAGTTACGGATAGTCGACACTGTCAGAGGTAGACTTGTCGCTGTTTTTTCCTGTTGAAGTGGGAGAAGTTGTTGATGTTGTAGGGATGGTGTGTGGTGATTGGTCATTAGAAGAAGGTGGCAGTGGGAGGGAAAATCTAAATAAATTGATTGAGGGTGTTAGCTTTGTTCACATCTCCTTCTAGCACCTGAGCCCTGGATTACTTCAGTCCAGTAATTACACCCTGTCCATTCCAGACATCCTTGTTATTCTGAATGAGTTAGTTTTCTACTTATGGATATTGGAGGGACACATGCAGTATTGTGTTAAGATCTATAATTTAAAAATCAACAAATTAATCATTTAATACATAAAAGCTGCCTTAATTTACCTAAAATCCCTTAAAGGTTTGTAATTTTGCCTTAATGTTAATGAAACACTGCTCTCTTGTGGTTGATATGTTTATAACAGTAATAGAGATCAAGTCATTGTAGTTTGTTTTGTTTGTTTTTTTTGTTTTTTTTGTAAGGGACTGGTGAATTCACCCAACGTGTTAGTTAGTAAGCATAAGATTTTGTTTGAAATGGATATAGCCTCACTACATTTATATTTATATATTTAGTCTCACTGGTCAAATTATTTGGAACACCTGTTTATTTGTTTATTTATGCCAGTGGTGTCAAACTCCAGTCCTGGTGGGCCGCAGTGGCTGCAGGTTTTCATTCTCACCCTTTTCTTAATTGGTGACCAGTTTTTTTTTTTTTCGTTAATTAACTTCTTTTGAATTCATTTTATTTGACTTGCTCTTGAAGACTCAGCTCCCTGAATTGTTTATTTTTCCTTAATTAGCAGTCAGACAATAATGAGGTCTAAAATGAGCCAAAAGAGGACCAGCAAATTGTGTCTATCATACAATATCTGAAAATAAAGAAAGGTGAAGGTCTCAGGCGTGTCGATCTTCTCAGGTCCACAAAACATTTTTAAACTGCTCTTAGAAAAGAGAAAATCAATAATTTTGGAAATTTCAAGACATGGAATTACAGATCAGATTTAATGAATAAGAATCGGCTCCTAATTAAGCAACTGGTTGGAGTGAAATTGGTTGGAGTTTGAGGCCCTGACTTAGTTGGTCTTCTGTTGGCACACTCACTTCACATTTCATTTCTGTTTGGGTGCCATTTAAGGAAATAAATGAAACAATTCTGAGGAACAATAAAGAAATCAAATCTTTAAAAAACAAGTCAATTAAAATGATAGGAAAAGGAATTAATTAGCAGTAAAAACTAGTCACCAATTAAGAAAAGGCATAGAATGAAAACCCGTAGCCATTGCAGCCCTCCAGGACCGGAGTTTGAGACCACTGATCTATGCAACTATCTTAAGAGCCAATCATGTGGCAGCAGTGCAATGCATAAAATCAAGCAGTTAGAGGTCAAGAGCTTCATTTAATGTTCTGCTTAAACATTCGAATGGAGAAAAAAATGTAATCTCAGTAATTTCGACTGTGGCATGATTGTTGGTGTCAGACTGGCTGATTTGAGTATTTCTGTAAGTGATGATCTCCTGGGGGCTTTCATGCACCTCAGTCTCCAGAGTTTACTCAGAATGGTGTGAAGAGCAACAAAAAAAAACATCTAGTGAGTAGTGATGCTGCCCAGGAAACCGCCTTGTTGGTGAGATAAGTCAAAAGGCAATGGTCAGAGAGGCTCGAGCTGACAGAACGTTATGGTAACAAAGATAAGTAAAGCCATGGTGAGCAGAAAAGCATCTCAGAATGCAGAGCACATTGGTCCTTGAGTGGAAGGGGCTACAACAGCAGAAGACCACATCAGGATCCACTTCTGTCAGCCAAGAACAGAAAGCTGAGGCTGCAGTGGGCACAGGCTCACTAAACCTGGACAGCTGAAGACTTTTAAAATGTGACCTGATCTGATGGATCTTGGCTTCTGCTGAGGCACACAGGTGGTAGGGTCAGAACGTGGCACCAACAGCATGAATCCATGCACCCCACTTGCCTCGTGTCCAGGCTGCTGCTGCTGCGGGTGGTGTAATGGTGTTTTCTTGGCACACTTTGGGCCCGTTAATACCATGGCCTATTTCAATAATGTTGCTGACCTGTGCATGCCTTTATGGCCACAATTTACCCATCTTCTAATGGCTACTTCCAGCATGAGAAAGCATTATGTCTCAAAAGCAATCTCAAAGTGGTTACATGAACATGACAAGGAGTTCAGTGTTCTTCAGGGGTCTGAATCTGTTAGAACACCTTTGGTATGTGCTAGAAAGGGAATGTGCAGGTGACACATCTGCAGTAACTGAGTGATGCAATCATTTCAACATGGACCAGAATCCCAACATCTTGTGGAATCCATGCCACAAAGAAATGAGAGCAGACAGAGGCCGTGCCCAGTATTAGTATAGAGTTCCTAAGAATGTATTCAGTGAGTGTGTATCCATGTATCCTGAAGCCGTGTGCCATTGTGGGGTATTGTACTACCATCATCATCAGTCTGTGAGATGAATTCAGGTAAGAACTTCAATGTTATTTGTAGACTTTAAATCATTTTTGGATTGAAACTTGAACCATTACTGAAGGCAGATAGTATGTGAGCCAACATGGGTGACTGGACCTTTAAGTGTGAGAAGTGCCTGTGGCATAGATATTGGCACACACATGCGCATGGGAGGCAGCTAAAGGGCTCAAATGATGGTAATCCCACGCCGGACCAAGGGGTGTCAGGGTGCACTAACCCCCTCTCTCTTTCTCCTGCAGACCACCCAAGGGAAATTCCACCAGGCCTCACTTCTGGTTTCGGTGATGCCACTTCCGGGTTTGGGGCCGATGACATAATTTCTGGTTCTGGCCCCATTGATGTCACCCCCTCCATCCAACTTTAAAAACGCCATTTTGTTAGCCACGAATCAGTTCTGTTTTGGACTCAACACTGCAAAGACCGATTGATGATTTTTGCTCTCTTTTTCAGGCCAAATCTTCACGAATACAGGGTGGCTACCCCAAATCTTTTTCTGTGTTCTTCTTTTATTTACAAACTATATGAGGCGGTACCCAAAAATAGCCTGAATCTGTACCTGATGCGCAATCTCGACTTAGCTGTGAATTTCGGCACAAGGTGTAACATGCGTATGGCCTTCTGTGGCAATCTGCCAAGTGGCGTTGCTCTCTATTGTTCGTACGCCAGTCCTTGTCGGTTTTTCTTGGTGCTTATTAAACGTATTCCACGATTTTTGTGAAGGGTGATCATAAAGAACAGCGAGTCTGTGTTCAATTTTGTTTTCTCTTGGGGAAAACAGCTGCTGAAACTGTAATGATGTTTGAAACGGCTTTTAAAGAGGAAGCTGTAAGTAAAACACGGGGCTACGAGCGATTTTCAAACGAGGGAAAATGTCACTTGATCTCTGCTCCGTGCAAAAAAGAAACTCAAAGGAAAGCGTTTTTGCACCGCGGAGGAAGTCAAAGAAAAATCTTTGCAGGCATTGGACAACATTCCTCTTCAGCAATTCCAAAAATGTTTCCACCAGTAGGAAAACCGTTGGGACGAGTGCAATCATTCACATGGAGCAGACTTTGAAGGAGACTAAAGTTTCAGTAAGTAAAAATTATTAATACATTTTTTTTCCCAATTCCGGTTATTTTTGGGTACCCCCTTATTAATGTCACCACTGATGGAGCTCTGGGAAGATGGTGCCAGGATTCTCAGACCCCTAGAAATACCCGACTAGTGTAACTCAACAGGCTGAAGTAAGCATTCAACTGGTGGAGATCTACTCTGCCATTACCATTAATGGGAGATGAGACTGGAACCAGTACTGGATGAAGAGAGGTTCATCTATCTATCTATCTATCTATCTATCTATCTATTCTATCTATCTATCTATCTATCTATCTATCTATCTATCTATCTATCTATCTTTCACATCTATCTATCTATCTATCTATCTATCTATCTATCTATCTATCTATCTATCTATCTATCTATCTATCTATCTATCTATCTATCTATTTTATAGCACCTTTCTATCTATCTATCTATCTATCTATCTATCTATCTATCTATCTATCTATCTGGGAAAAGTGAACTTCTTGGAAAATTCTGATGAATTATTACTTTAAATGTGATATGGTAGGTAATTTAAAGAACCAGAAAAGAAACACGCACAAAACCTTTAATTAAAGTTACAGATTACAAAAGATAACTTTTTGCAATCCACACTAATAGCTGAAATCAATCAGATAATATTTTTAAACCTGCTTTACAATGCACAAAATATTATCACAGAGCATCTGGACTAAATTTTGAAAAAATACAAAGCTAGAACACTTAATAAAGAAAATGGGATTACACACATTTACAGCTTGTAAATATCATACTGGATGTATGCTTTTTTCAATATTTTATATACAAATAGATAACTATTAATGTATGACTATGAATTATGATTTGACAAGGATATAATAATAAATGAACCATTCAACATTAAAAACGTCTCTATGTTCTCCCGCCTGAATAAAAATATAACTGAGTAGGAAAAGCCTACCAAGTCCAATATTTGCATGCATTTTGCACGTTTTTCATGGTTTTTTTTTTTGCACTCTGCATGCAAAGCTTGTGTTCAATTTCATTTGAAAATTATCTTCCATTTTCAGTTCACTATTATAATCCTAGATTATTTTCCCTTTGTGTTTATTTCCTACGGAGGCCTTCATTTACTGATCTGAAAAGGAAACAGAAGACAAAGCAAAAACTTTGAAAACAGTTCTCGACACATGAAAAAGATTATTGTCCAGTGCAATTGATTCTGTATTGAGCTTAATCTTTGTCAAATGGCAACCCTTACAAAAGTGAAAAACATGTAAAATATATATATTTAAGATATATTACAACTTTTAGAAATATACTGTATTTTAAATACATTTCTTGAATTACCTTGCAGTATTCTGAAATGTAATGTAAACTATTTCAGTTGTTGCTGTGTCTGTATATCTTAGTGTATTTTTAAGAATATAAAAATATATTCTTAATATATTTTAAAATACTAGGAAAAATGACATTGTAAAATCCCTCCATCCATCTCCTTAACCCTCTTATCCAGGGCAGCTGCAGCCTATCCCAGTATGCAAGGGTTACAAGGCAGGAACAGATAACTGGACCGGGTGCCAGCCCATCGAGAGTGAGTGCACACTGGCGCCACTTTAGCAATGCCAGCAGTCTACTGATCCTTCTTCAAAACCCGCTTATCCAGGGCAGGGTTGTGGAGCAGCTGGAACAAATCCTTGGACAGGGCAACAGCCCATCACAGGGAGAAAACCACTGGCCAATTGAACAATTTCAGACCACCTAACCTACGTGTCTTTGGACTGTTAGAGGAAACCTGGAGAAAACCCCACAGACATGGAGAGAACACGCAGACTTCAGGACAGAGATACCACTAGACGACACAGTCTGTAAAATACATTTACTGTATAACAACTATTACAATATATTTAGCATACTGTAAATGTTCTTCATAACATATGTACTTTAGAGTTTATAGTTTGAGATACTTTTCATGTTGTATATTTCATGTTGTGTAGTTTAAAAAATTAATGAGGATTGAAAATATCATCCAGTAAATACGTCATAGGAGGAGTTTCTTATATTCTAACTTACGTTGTACAAATTCTAAACTGATTAACCTTGTACAAGAAAGTAAAAAGATTGTAAATTGAAGTCTATGTATGTGTGCTGGCCAAGCTGCTACCTGAACTACATCTAGTGAGTTACTGGGAGTCCAAAAATAAACTGAATTTATTAGGAAGGGTTTGAATATACAGTAGAACATGAATGACCTGCCAAGGATTTGGACACACAGTATACTGCATATTTTATACAATGTACTATTTCTTTGTGAAATACAATATGTTTGTACCAATATAATAAAGGGAAAATCTGTATTAGATAGATAGATAGATAGATAGATAGATAGATAGATAGATAGATAGATAGATAGATGTGAAAGGCACTATATAATAGATAGATAGATAGATAGATAGATAGATAGATAGATAGATAGATAGATAGATAGATAGATATGACAGGCACTATATAATAGATAGATAGATAGATAGATAGATAGATAGATAGATAGATAGATAGATAGATAGATAGATAGATAGATGTGAAAGGCACTATATAATAGATAGATAGATAGATAGATAGATAGATAGATAGATAGATAGATTATACTTTATTATCCGTAATTAAATCTCTCTATTATAATAAAAATAATTCGTGACTTTTTCAGACAGAGACTTTCATATCCCGCGAGACGAAACTTTGTGCCAAGAGATTTAACCACACCCAGCACCGGAAATAAAAGACAAAGAGTAGATGACAAAATAGAATGACGTAAAGAGGTTCAAAAACATTGGTGTGATACACATGCAGAACAAGTCAGAGGTAATGAAAGTACTAAAATTTAAAAGTCTCCAAAAAAATGATAGTAAAGATCGCATTAGCGCAAACAAATGGAAAATATTACTTGGTGAAATAACAGAACAGCGAAAAGAGGTTGAATATTTGGACATAGGTGATATGACAGACGTAAGTAGATATTGTTTGGCTTTAAAGTTTAAATCGGAGACTTGTAGATGTGTTGCCATCAGGGAGAAGTAGAGGCCCCCTAGCTGAATTAACATTTGACGGTCTTGTAGGTGGCAGTGAGGTGAGGTCAGACCTGCTCAGATTGTACCACTGATTTATTTGTCATAATTATTTGGACAGAGCAGCTCCAGTGTATAATGTCCACAAATGCCTAATAGACACTTGATTCCTTTTTTGAAGTCACCAGCATTCAGAAGGATTCAGTTTTAAGGTACTGGAACAGAGTGAATCATTTCAATCATTGAGTCAGCCAGAATGATTTACTTTAATTTGTGACATGGACAAATTCACTTATAATCCTAAAAGTATCTATTTTATGTATAACTACATATTTATTACATTATATGTAAAAATACATCCACGTATACCGCGGTATACATTAGTTCACGTTCTTAAAGGAATGTTTAACATTTCTTTTACTGAAAGTCACTGCCATTAACAAATGCAGAGCAGCATTTGTGTGTCAGTGCCTACTGCAGCCTTCCAAATAGAATGTTCAGGAAATCACTTTGAGAAAGATCTGCACGCAAAAAATGAAATCTGAGCAAGCGAAAAGTTTTAATATCAAGCTACTACATCTTGTTTTTCATTATTATAAGATTTATTGACTTATTAAAACATGTCTATTTAAGATTATTTTAAGAAATCAGTCAGTCAGTCATCGTCCAACCCGCTATATCCTAACTACAGGGACACGGGGGTCTGCTGGAGCCAATACCAGCCAACACAGGGCACAAGGCAGGAACAAATCCCGGGCAGGGTGCCAGCCCACCGCAGGGCACACATACACACACACCGAGCACAATTTAGGACCGCCGATTCACCTAACCTGCATGTCTTTGGACTGTGGGAGGAAACCCAAACAGGGAGAACATGCGGGAAGCAAACTCGCATCTCCTTACTGCGAGGCAACAGCGCTACCCACTCGCCATCGTGCAGCCCTATTTTAAGAAATTTTGTCATGTAAATTTGCTGACCCTATTGCCAGATTTTTTTTTTGCTAAATATAAGTAAAAGAGCTATTTGATCAATGATTTCGCCATCCAAAATGCACAAGTAAAGGGTTAGGGTTAGCAAAAATATGCTAGAAAAATTCCTAGGATGGATATCCGCTTATAAAATTGGAGACGTCTCTGTGGCAGGTTAAAGCCAGCAGGGTGGCGGTGCCAGATGGCATATCAGGTCAGCTCCTAAAGTCCTTCTTCAAGCAGCTCTCTCCAGTTTTTCCTTTGCTTCCTCGGTCTACCGGAGCGAAAAGGAATAACTAATTTAACTTCTTAGTCATTTTCTAGGCCAAGCAGTCTAATAGCTGTAGACCAATGGTCTTCATTCCCATTCCAATGAACGTCTGCAGAAATAATATTTTAATCACAGACTATTCAAGATAACCGCTCTGCAAATTGAAGTGTAGAAGATGCTTTGCTGGTTATCTTACATCAAATCTACTCTTTCTTTGATAAGCCTGCTTCTTATGTCAAACCTCCGTTTCTGGATTTTCATACAGCAGTCACTGCCAACTTGCCACAGATACTGATTGACAAATTGACCAGTATGGATGTTAACCCATATATTACGTTATGGATTCATGACTTTCCTTTAAATCATTCACAGATCCTCAAAGTACTTGACACTTTCTCAAAGGCCGTTCTTTCAAATGCAGGGCCTTCTTGAGGTTGTGTTTGTAGTACAGTACATGTATAAGTTTAATATGTCACTGTGCTCTGAGCAAACATGTTTTATATATCTGCCTTTTTCTGCTCACATGTACAGTTGACACAGAGCCACATTTAGCACAGGGGCTCATCATTTAGAGCTGCTAGGCAAGCATTATAATATAAGACAAGACAGATAGAGACAACTAGAAAAACGTGCAATCAGACTGAGAACTGTTTGTCTGTCAAAGTCAGCATGAAACTGTATCTTCTTTGCCTTGTTTGGAATGGCGTGATTTACCTAAGTGGGGGCTGCACGTGAAGAAAGAGTATAAAGTCTGGGAACAATGGGAAATAACGTCACTCGATCCTGAAACATCCTTCCACTGCACGGTGAAAATGGCAGACTCTACACATCAGGCCCCCTTTTCCAAAATGGGTTCTTGCCTTTGGCTTCCTTCGTCTGTTATGCAGCGTAAGCCGACATTAAAGAAAGCAAAGTTATTTCTCCTATGTGATTTCTTACCGCCGTATCAATAATGCCGCTTTTCCACTGCATAGTACGGCACGACACGGTTCAGTTCAGCTCACTTTTGCGGGGCTTTCCACTGGGAACAGTACCTGGTACCTGGTCCTTTTTTTAGTACCACCTCAGCCGAGGTTCCAAGCGTGCCGAACCGTTACCAAAATGTGACGTGTAAACTCTGCTGGTCACTGATTGGCCGGAGAAAATCGTCATTACTGCGTCACTGGCTATTCTTTTCTTTAAAGGTACAGACACGCGGAAGTTTCGAAAGTTCTCCAGCCACTGAGTGTTTGTAAAACCGGGAACAATCACATCCCACCACTCTGAAGCACGGTTAAATGTCCAAACAGATGGTCTGTTGCGGCGACTTTTTTGCAAAATGTGGAAGATCTGTAATATACAGAATCAGCATTTTAATGTTACACTGGCAGTTAAGTTCATTTTATGCTTTGCAACAGTGATAAAAGTTAGCTAGTGATGTGCTTTTTTTAGATGTTTAACCTTGCGCGTCATCGAGCTAAAGTGTTGTCGTTGTCTGCGTGTTGTTGTAAAAGTTCCACGGTGTCACGGCAGTAGAGGCGGCACAACTCTAACGACACGTGAATAATCCCGCCCACTCTAAAGCGGTACTAAACTGCAG
Source organism: Polypterus senegalus (assembly GCF_016835505.1). Taxonomy (NCBI): domain Eukaryota; kingdom Metazoa; phylum Chordata; class Cladistia; order Polypteriformes; family Polypteridae; genus Polypterus; species Polypterus senegalus. Next base: position 28,337,604 of record NC_053154.1, read on the forward strand.
TCGAAACGCAAACCGAGCCGAACTGAGCCGAACCAAGGTGAGCTGTACTGAACCGTGTCGTGCCGTACTATGCAGTGGAAAAGCGGCTTAAGTGAGGGGTATCGCCTTTTAATATCATATCTACGTATATGGATTCGGGTTATGTAACACGCCGCAATTACAAAAGAACTCATTCCCAGGGAGCCATCGCCCCCTGCTGGAAACAGCGCTGAGTCTTCATTACTATTTTTGCTCCCTACTATCTGAGGCAGAATAACGATCACTACTACCTTATCATGTATGACACTTACTGCTAGGATGCATATCTAGGGAGAATGAAAGCTATTACAGCACACAAAGAGGAAGGTTTAGGAAATTGCATATAATAACTCTAATTCTCTGAATGTCAAAAAGACTAAAGACATCATATTTTACTTTAAGCAAGAATCTATACGTTCAATTCACATTATTCTGGAGAAGAGGTAGGAATAGCGACTGAATATACATATTTAGGATCTCACCAAGGCAATAATCTAAATTGGAATATGAATACAAAAAAAATCGAGAATTAATGCAATCATCACTTGTTTCAGGCTATTTTTAAAAGGACGGACATCTCATTTTGTCCTTTTATTGCAGTGCACCATCACTTTCAGCTTCATTTGTAGGCTAAGTGGAGACATGACAATTTATAAAAGCCCCAGCAGGTTACTAAAGGCAAAATAATTGGAGCTGAAGTGGATGATTTAGTGAATGTCTATCAGAGGATGATGCTGATGAAAATGAAGATCATCCAAGTTGTTGACAGACACCCGTTACATGCAGCGATCACATTCAGTAAATCAGAGCCACATTGGCCGCTCCAGAAATTATTTTTTTCCTATGGCAGGTACAGCTTTTTCATTAAAAAATATATATATATATGTATAGATATAGATATATATATATATATATAGAGAGAGAGAGAGATGTGGAGTTTTTTATATCTTTTTTATGTGTCTAGGTTGAGCCCTTCTCTCAAATTATTAGAAGTTAGCCGAGTATTGTTTTCAACAATCTGTTCCCGCTATGCATTTTTTCTTTTTCGCCAAGTCTGGGTGAAGCTCAGGCAAACTTCATGTTCTCTTGCATAAAAATAACAAAATAAAAACCTTAAACCTTAACACATGGAGGATTTCTTTGTGTTCACTTCTCCAACAATATTTACCTTTATAACTGTGACAAATGCACTGTAGAGAAAAGAAACAAGGAACAGTATTATAAATGTACATGCAGTGTTCCAGATTCCTTGTAAATCATCTTCAGGAACAATATAAGTGGTACTTTCATCATAGAAGTATTCCTCTTTCACAATTTCTGAAAAGGAAAAATATTGACATGTAAATGTTTAGATACGTGAAACAAATGGACAGAAAGCAGCAGACGGCCTACAACATCCAGTGATGCTGAGAAAGTTACAAAGAAAAGTGAAACTTTTAGGTCAATTCTGTTAAGAGAAATCTAGACAAAAATTAGTAACAATGCAAAAAAATGTATTAATTGTTGAATTTATACTTTTTTCAAATAAATAACATTTAACAAAGATCTATATTTTGAAAAAAGTGTCAAGTTTTAAGTATGATGCACGTAATCTCCAGATCAACGTGTACAAAGTGAAAACGTCATGGAACACTGTGGCACCCCACATGAATTGAGTCAGTCACAGTATAGATATTTACATAACATTGGCAAGCATTTTTAAAATTCACTCAATTTTTAGAAAATATGAGTGACCATATGAAGACATTTGGATCATAGGAAACACAATTCATAATCAAACAAAGCTATTTTTCATCACAGAATTGTACATGTTATTAAAGAGGTATTAATCATAATGATAACTGAAATTACTCTTGAAGTCCTTGTTCAAAACTTTACATACCCTGGTCTTATATATAAATGTCAACATGGGGAAGTGTGTGTGTCTGTCCAGCCCATAAGTGAGAGGTGGAGTCTGGGTAAAGGGCTCCGTCTCCAAGGAAACAGAAAACTAAACGTCTACGTGTGGAAGTGTGTGTGTCTGTCTGTCCGGCCCGGAAGTGCAAGGCTACTACAGCATGAAGCTCAGAGAGCCGGCAAGGCGGCCCCAAGTTAATGAGTCTGAAGAAGAAAGCGACTCTGTTGCCAAAGTAAAACCAGAAAAGAGAGAAACTCTTACGCAAGCGAGACGAGCACATCAGCCAAACGGTATCCCTTTTACTTTTCCTCCCACTGCTAATACACAAGTGAGGCGAGCACGTCGGCAAAATGGACCCTAGGAGAGAGACGCCCAGAGTAGTTCCTTTCAATTGCATGACATTTCTACATTTCAGTTTTTTTCTGACGATTTCAATAGTTTCTAAGACCCCAGGTTTTTTACACTCCGGGCTTACACAGCTAGTATAATATAAACCCTTGACACATATTTTTTGAAAGTCTCTACTAGTGTTGGGCTGGTACTAAAATTGTGACATTGTGTGATAATGATGATGATCATCATCATCGACTTTTCCTCTTTTTTGGTGCTGCACAACACAATATCAACACAATGTCATCAACAATAAGCCTACACTGGGTTATCGGTCTTTTATCGCATGACTCAAGACATTCATAACCAGATCAAAGAGGTAAGGACTTAAAGACGATCCCTAACAGCCATTTCTGCCTCTTATTCCAATCACATTATTCTTCTCGTTGATGTTGTCAACAGACTGTTCTTGGCTCGATTTGACTTTTTTTCTAAGATTGACTGTCTGTTTCTCAGCTGTATCGTGAAAACAGTGCATTGACATGACAGTCAGGTTGCTTGCCTTTTCTTCCACAGTTGCCCTTATCTGCTGATGTTTATCGCTTTGATGTCAATGGCATCATTAGGTTGCTAGTAGACATCATTGAGTTGAACAGTCTTTGTTAATGAAGCTCCAGAAGAAAACACGAAGCCTTCTGTTAAAGTATTATTTGAGACATGGTAGCTAAATCAATGTGCAAGTGAGTCACCCATTACCTTTACCATCATGGGAAGTGGAGGGCTTAATTTTCATTTGATATTATCTTTCCTTTCAGTGGAGTTTCCTTCATTTTGTCTCTTACCTTCATATTATGGTATACTGCAATGAACTGGCACTGAGAAGGAGACAAGGTTCAAACATGCAGCTTGAGCCCTGACCACGCCAGTGGCGCAGTTTAGCATGTGCCGATGTTCATCTCTGGAGTAGTTGCTTACTTGGAGCTTAGAGGGATCAGTTAAAGCAAAGCTGAAGTAACCGCATCTCGGAGAGAATAACTAAGACATTCATTCTGTAACCTTACCTTGTTTAGATATATTCACTGAGAGGTTTGTATTTGTGGAGTTATGGACCACTGAGCAAGTATAAACCATACCAGGAAGCCATTCATTCTCCGAGAATTGGATTCTAGAGTTAGTGGTGAATTTTCCATCTTTTCCTTTTGATGGATGCTCTGTGGTATAATTGAGGCTGTCGTCTTTCTTTAAACTCCATTTAACTTGAATATCTTTTGGGCTGAAGCCATAAACCAAGCATATGAGCTCTTTCTCAGACTGAAATATAACAGCTCGAGGACGAGTTGGGATGATAGGTTCTAAAAATAAAAAAGAATATCCATTATTAAAACTAGTAAACAGCAATAGTCTATGATGTTGAAACATAAACCTACCTTAAAACATAATTCATCAAAAATCATCAAAAAGAGACAGGACAGAATGTATGTTTCATTTTCTTGCACTTTTAAAATTTCTTTAAAAATAAGGTTCAATAGAAAGATGCTAATAATAATAATAATAATTCTATACATTTATATAGCACTTTTATCACTACTCAAAGTGGTTTTCATTGTGAAAGGGGAGCCACTTTAACCACCTCTAATGTGTAGCTTCCACCAGGATGATGCAATGGCAGCCATTTTTCTACAGGTATGCTCACCACACAGTAGCTATTAGGAAGTGAAGTGGTGAGAGAGAAATAGCCAGTTAGAGACAGGGGGTGATTAGGGGGCCAGAATGAGGAGAGACGTTAGGATACACCCTACTCTTTACGAAAGATACCCAGGGATCTTGTATGACCACAGACAAGGACAAGATCTTGATTTTACATCTCTTCCAAAAGACGACACCTTTTATCAAAATGATTGTCCCGGTCACTGCATTGGGGCGTCGGGATCCACATTTAGACCACAGGGTAAGTAAGCATCACCTGCTGGCCGCGCCAGCACCTCTTCCAAAAGCAACCCAAGGTTTTCCTGGTTGGTCTCCCATCCAAGTACTTGCTTAGCTTCAGGTGGATCACCTGTTCTGATGTACATGTGATATGACTGCTGGATGACATCCAACTACTCCAAGTAAGTCAGAGCAAAAACATATCCTTCCATCCATCCATTTTCCTAACCCACTTATCCAGGGTAGGGTTGCAAGGCAGCTGGAGTCTATCCCAGCAAACACAGGACTCAAGGCAGGAACAATACATGGAAAGGGGGGCTAGTCAATCATAAGGTGAACATACACGGCCGTATTGCACTGTAAGAGGACACCAGACCACCTGGAGGAAACCCATGCCAACATGAGCAGAACCTACCAAAACATGCATGAATGGTAATCTTTAATAATGATTGAACCAGCTCATTCAAAATTGAATTTGCAATGCCTTGCAAAAAAAAAGCGAAAGAAGCAAAATTCATACCTTCAACATATATATGTTCATGTCATCTGCAGCCTTTCTCTCCATGTGTAAAAGCATAGCTTCATTTATTCTTGTACAGAGCATGAAGTGGGTGGCATGGCTAGAGAGCACTACTAAAATCTGTTGACCTGGGTATGTGGCCCCTGGCAAACACTGAAAAGATCCTGGATTGGATCGGCTTAAAGCGTTGGGGAAAGTGAGTGCAGATAACATCACCTCTGACTCCAAATGAGTAGAGCAAAGGGGAACAGGAAGCATGAATGTGCAGGCTGACAGCATATCAGACAGATGAGGACATGTGGAGCAGGAAGGAAACACAGGAAGATCAGGTGGAGTTGAAAGGTGGCCGAGAAAGAAAACTGCAGATGTGGGTGCAAAATAGCCCTTTCAAAGAAATGTTCCTTGTTTTCAACTGCAAAAAAAACTTTACACAAAAAACTAAAAACATTTGCAGTTTGCAATTGCGAAATTACATGTCAAAAAAAATTAGAGGGGCAATTTAAACAAAACTGTATACAAACTGAAACTCTGCTGTTTCACTCATCACTTAATCTTAACTTTAATGTTCTTTTGAAGCTAACTTCTAGTCAAGAACCATCGATCCATCCATCCATTTTCCAACCCGCTGAATCCGAACACAGGGTCTCCTAACTGCGCGGCAGCAGTGCTACCACTGCGCCACCATGCCGCCCTTCTAGTCAAGAACTCTTTCCCAAAATAACATTCTGAAATGTTACTCTGTCCTTATCTCATTCATTAAACTACCACTCGAATGTACAAAAATTAGTTTATTCTATTAAAGAAATGCAAAACATTGTCTCCTGAAAATGAAGCCATACTCACTAAAGACATTTGTTATAGTTTCAGAAATCAGCTCTTTCTCCGACTCGTGTCCTGCTATGCAAGAATAGGAGTCCACATCCGAATGTGTTTTCTCAACTTGAAGTTTGCTGTACATGGTGTATGTCACATTTCCATCAATATTCTTACCAGCAGTAACCTCACTGTTGGAGTAATTGCTGGAACTGATTAATACATTTTTCCATTTCCATTGAACAAAGATATCAGGTGGGTTAAAACCGTTAATTAAGCAAACTAAATTAACATGACTGGAGCGGGACAGTTCTGCCTCTGAAGGCTCAAAAATTGTAATCCTTGGCTTCTTGGGAGCTGAAAATCAAAAAAGAACAAACATTTAATTTTACCTAGAGTATGCTTTTAATAATATTAAACATTCTGGGCATTGCACATTATTAATTTAATATTGTAACACATACTATATTGTAATGTATACTTTAGTACTAAATCTCCTTCAAGAAGAATTATCAGGTGTATCACACATTGGTGCTTGTGCATCATGTTCTGGGCTCAAACCAAGCAGGTTATATCACTCCTGAACACAAGGGGGTGCTGTCACTAGCAGTCCTGACTCTCTGTTCCTTATGATTCACACAGAGAAGATCCCACCCCTTCTGCTCACAGACTTACAAAAGCTGGCCAGACCCTGAAGGAGGGGCCATTTTCTTGGATTCGAACCAACCAGGATTGAGCTCCTAAAACTGGCCCGCTCTAGGAGTGATCTATAGAAAGATTGCCCAAGAAGGCACATTTAAAGAGTAGAGGAATGGCATTTTGTGTTTTATTGTTATTTTTATGCAGTGCCATCGCACACTTGATTATTTGAGTAGTTATTTAAATGGGGCTGTCTGTTTGGCTCCCCAACTATTCCCTGGAACTTTGTCAAATCACTTGGGATACAGGCCTAATCAAATGGATTTTCCATAGTGATTATATATATATATATATATATATATATATATATATATATATATATATATATATATATATATATATATATATATATATATATATATATACACAGTAGACTCCTGCAAAGTTGCAGTTCAGAGTTCACGGCCTCAGTCATTCACTGATTTTTCCTTAGAACCTAAATAATAACTGTTAGCAGAAGCCACAAATATCCTCCACAATTTTTATGCCTTTTTTTGTGGCAATACAATACTGTAGAGACAACAGGAAGCAGCTGTAGAGAAAACCACGACTTGGGATGATGAAAGTAGCCAATAGAATTTGAAACTGCAACTCCCAGCAGTCCCTGCAGTGGCTCTGATTGGTCTTCTGCTGAGGGTGCTGGGACCGTTGAGGTCAAAGGATGTCAGCGCGGCTTTTAAAAAGGAGGCCGGTGACCAAAAGCAAAAAAAAAAGTTTTTGTAATTTGTGTTTCAAGTTCCTGTCTGTCTGCCTTCTGTTGGGTTACCTGTACTTATTCATTTTGTGCGCCTGGATTGTCTGCCGTCTGTCTGTGTACAGACTGTAAGTGGATTCATGGCCATCCTGCAAAGACAGGAGCGCTCCTGAACCCATCCACACCATTTCAGGAGCTACTGGTAGGACTATTTGTACATTCCCATTCAACCTGTGGATCTCTGGATTATCTATTCTCATCATTACATTTCACCCGTTGCCGTTTTTCATGAACTTTTTCATGATTTACTGTGTGTGTTTTGTTTGTGCTTTGTTGTGTTTAATGTGTAATCGCCATAAGGGGAACAGGGGGTGGTATTGTTGTTTTGTTATTTAATTTGTTTTCATTCCATTCTTGATTTGCTGTTTGATTACCGGTTTGCTTTGTTTTTGTCTCTGTTTGTGAGTGTGTGCATCGGGTCAAGGCTGGAATCTCCATCATAAAAATAAATAAATCACCGTCTTCTCAATTGCGGCTTCTCGCGGTAACATCGGTATTTTACATTCTAGCACTGCGGGAGACATAGCAGTACAGTATACAGGTTTACCTTTACACTCTTTATTTTTAGGTAATGTATTAAGCTGAGTCTGAAATTAAGTTAAAGTGTTTTGGGGGCATATTTAGGGTTAAACTAAGAAAATAGCCATTTTTTAACCACATCTAAAATTTGCGTTTTTTCACAATTCGCGGGTGCTCTAGGAATGTAACCCCCGTGAATTGTTAGGGTGCACTGTATGTAAATATATATGGAAATTATCATTGATGAACTATTCCTTTGCCTGGGTGAGAGAAACTGATAGACATGCAACCTGGCAGGAGTGTGGAGTTCTTTACCTGGCTGAGAGGACAATATATTGGATTATTTAATGAATGCAGCATCCCAGCGAGGATGGTCAACATTCCCTTTCTTGGTCGAGAGGTCAAAAGAACTGGGGGGCAGTGGTAGACTCCCACCCATCTGCAGGTAATTCTTCAGTACACTGGGTGGCCTCATGACTCTTGGTGAACCCTATTTGCTCACAGGAAGGAAGGCATGGGAGTTGCGATTCCATAGGGCTGTCAATTTGTCACAGTAATTCTATTTGTATATTCTTAAAGATTAGGGAAAATGAATATGACCAGCACTTAAGCTTCACATTTCATGTTTTGCAATTGTTCAGTGATTACTGCAGTTAGTAATACCTCATTACCTTTAACTTTGCTCACTTTATGTATTTGTTTCTCATTACATGGGAGTTTAACTTCACAGATAATTGTTTCAAAGTTCTTCCAGGCATCCTCAATCTTTTCCAGCATGGATGTGATGACGTCTTTACCATTCTTAAAAGTGTGTGATGTCTTTGTGTTTTCCTTTTGTTCTATGTTGCCAACCTTCCAGGTAACAGTGATACCTCCCAGGTCAGGGCCAATTATCATACAAGTTGCATTTAAGCTTTTGTTATGGAAATCATCTTCAACTGAAGGCCGAAGAAGGTAAACCACAGTGTTCAGAGATGAGTTTCTTAAATCTGAGAAAAACACATAAAAAGCAATACAAAGGTATGAAGTCATTTCATATGCAATTTGTTTCTTAATTGTTTATAAGAAAATTAGTTAAAACAGAAGCAATGATGTGATCAAAAGATATCTGTTATACAGTATAATAAAACACTGAGGTCTGTGTGCCCAGTCCCTTAGAGCAATCTGATTGGTCATTGGTCTGATTCCACGCTAAGCGTGTACATGGAACATATGTGAGTAATGGTGGCACAGACTCTGTCTTCCTCACATTTCCTTTTCCCAAAATCCGCAAAATGCTCCCCAAACATGTGTCTGACAATACTAACAGAAGGTGGGAGATGTTTTGTTGAAGAAACTAAAATCTACGTATCAGTACAAATTAATGAAAAATATGATAATAATAATAAAAATAGTAATATCTACTGTTGATCTTTGAAGTGTTTTTTGCATGTGAATATGCTCTGTTTGCCAGTTACTTTGTTTGACAAAAATGTTTCTGTAAATTTGCTGTGTAGCTACCTTAGACTAACTTTTTTTTTCTCAGCTTCCCATGATTCTTTTAGGCCAGCATGACATTGTAGAACCGTAGCAGCCATGTTATATGGGGATGTCACTACCTGATCCCTTTTGCATACTCCATCTCACATTGTACATCACATCCCGATCAGCTCTGCACATGCGTGATGTCAATATCTGCTATGTAGGCCAGCTGGCTTTACATTTAAGGTGTACACTACCTGACCATAAAGAGAATAGATTCGTCCCAACAAGTTCATTCATCCTAGACACCCAGATTGTCCAAAATAAGTCGAGATCCGATGGTCACTAAAGTCCTGATCTCCACCACACTACTTGGTCTACGGTTCTTAGTGTGAAGAAAAACTTTCTAACATTTGTTTAACATTTTCTCTTAACGAGTTTCCAACCATGCCCCCATGTTCTTGTTGTAGAATTTATTTTAAAGTAACAAATCAGATCTACTGTTCTAATTTCTTTCATAATTTTAAACACTTCAATCTTGTCTCTTCATAATCTCTGCTGCTTAAACTGAACAGGATCAGCTCCTTCAATCTCCCCCCACAACACTTATCTCTTACTCCTGGAAATAGACAAGTTACTCTTCTCAGAACTTTCTCAAGCGCTGCTATACCATTTTATAATATGGAGATCAAAACTATTCACAGGTGAGGCCTCACTAGTGTATTATATAACTAAAGCGTAACCACCCTCGACTTGTGCTCCACACATCATGATGTATAAACAAACATCAGATTAGTGTTTTAATCGCTTCTGTACATTGTCTTAATTGAGGTAGTGACGAGTCACTATGACTCCCAGGTCATTCTCATAACAGATATTTTCAAGTTTCAGACCTCCCAATGTGTGTTCAAATCTAACAATTTTAGATTTACATAAAATACTTTACATTTACTGTACTTACAATAAATTTAATCTGCCACATTTCTTCCTGCTGAATTAGGCATATTTATGCTCCTTGCTATGTAGCACAGATCTGGTACTGACAGGGATAGCCCCGGGGTATATAATTCTGATCTGTTGGATCACATGATCTGCCAGAACTCTGAAGCTGAAACAGAGAATTGCTGGCACAGAGTACCACATTTAGGGCAAAGCGATCCTTGAGTCTGTGTGCCAGATCAATATAAAGAAAGGATGTGGGCTGAGTTCATGCACAATTAGCCATGCTGTGTGGACGCAGTCAAAATAAGTCTTAAGGGAGCCCAGACTTTGCTCCTCTCAGAGCCAGAAAATATATGGGACCCTGTTAAAAAATGATACAAACAAAATATTTACTACCTTTTACAAGGCTTTTTATCATTTTGATTAACAAAGGAAGTGCAAAACATCTGCACAGATAGATAGATCAGTACCAAAAAAGATATGGCAGCTGGAACAAGTGAGTCCCTTGCCGATCCTTTACGGTATAGCCAATTAGTGCCACAAGGAATGGAACTTTGTGAGCACAATGGCATTTTCTTTACTTATTGCTAGTTTGTGACCATTTGTTGTATTTTCTTTGTGGTTGACGCTCTTCTGTGTCCTTTGTTATTTGAGGTATAGTAGCAGAGTAGTTAGCACTTTTGCCTCATAGCTCAGGCCACATTTTTGGCCACAATAATTGGTCACGCATAGCAGGCAGATGTTTCCCTACCACACTGGGACAAATAAAACAACATTGCACCATTATAATCCACTCAACACTAGTTCAGTTCCTCCTTCCCCTTTGACTTTAATGCATTTTAAAAGTTCAGCAAAGTTACCAAACATTTACGTGATTTTGCCAAACTCATGATGCTAGAACTCATCACTATTAATAACACATGTACACAACAAAGTTAACTCAACCTGACAGAACATACAATTTTTAAGACTGCTTAACTCACTGTCTAGAGGAGCTGGAGCCTATCCCAGCAAAACTGTACATAAGACAGGAAGAAACTTTGGATGGGGTGCCAGTTTTTCTCAGGACTCACTCAAGTACACACACACACTCTCAAAGGCAGAAGAAACGCACTCATGGCGATGGGAATGTACAAAGAAAAACAGGATGAAAATCTACAAAGAAATGTGGAAAAATGGCAGACTCTGTACAGGCATGACATGCTTGATCAACCAACGAGCAGTACCAATTCAACCACCCTTAATATCAACATTCCTTAGATTAATAAATACATGTTAATACAAAAATCACAATGGATCTCCACACAAAGAGCAGTCCAAATGCATGTAGCATTGTCATCAGAGGTGAACAAGAAGATTTGATCATCCTTTTCTGAGAGAACCTAGCTGTGTATGTGTAGTAAGGTGGTCCGGGAGGTCCACTTTTAAAAGTAAAGGTGGCTACGTGCGTCTTCAGAGGGATGTCATAGGGGAACCATTTTTGGTTCCAGAAAGAACCTTTATTCATTTTTAATCTGTAACAGGCTCCATGCAGTAGATAACCATGAATAGAAATACCAATGGCTCGTGATTTTAAAAAGTCTTTTGCTGCATACAATAACATAACTAGGGTTTCTTAATCTGTTATGGCGCTTTTCCACTGCATAGTACGGCACAGCACGGTTCAGTACAGCTCACCTTGGTTCGGCTCAGTTCGGCTCGGTTTGCGTTTCGACTGCAGTTTAGTACCGCTTTAGAGTGGGGGATTATTCACGTGTCGTTATAGTTGCGCCGCCTCTACTGCCGTGACACCGTGGAACTTTTACAACAACACACAGACAACGACAACACTTTAGCTCAACGAGCGCAAGGGTAAGCATCTAAAAAAAGCACATCACTAGCTAACTTTTATCACTGTTGCAAAGCAAAAAATGAACTTAGCTGTCAGTGTAACATTAAAATGCTGATTCTGTATATTACAGATCTTCCACATTTTGCAAAAAAGTCGCCGCAACAGACCATCTGTTTGGACATTTAACCGTGCTTCAGAGTGGTGGGATGTGATTGTTCCCGGTTTTACAAACACTCAGTGGCTGGAGAACTTTCGAATGTCTGAAGAAACATGCATCCACTTATGCAACAAACTGCGTCCAGCGATGGAGAGACGGGACACAAATTTCCGCGTGTGTGTACCTTTAAAGAAAAGAATAGCCAGTGACGCAGCAATGACGATTTTCTCCGGCCAGTGACCAGCAGAGTTTACACGTCACGTTTTGGTAACGGTTCGGCGCGCTTGGAACCTCGGCTGAGGTGGTACTAAAAAAAGGAAAAGGTACCAGGTACTGTTCCCAGTGGAAAACAACCTAAAAGTGAGCTGAACTGAACCGTGTCGTGCAGTACTATGCAGTGGAAAAGCGCCATTAGTGTCCTACTAGGTAGCTTACCATACATTAAAGATTTCAGGGGTTTTTTTCTACTTATTAGGAAATTTTTCAATAAACTAAGAAACATTTTCATATGCAAAGAACTCTTCCCAGAATGAAATGGTGCTTTGTCAAGCAATGGTGTTATGAAGAACCACACAACCCAGTAAAGAACCATAAACTAACATTAAAAAACCAGTAGTTTTAAGAGTGTAGGCATTGATGAATTCATAAATAAGATAATATACCTTGAAATGTGTCCTTTCTTCTAATACTAAGTAAAATAGGAATGATAACACTATAATAATTGGAAGACGAGAACATTTGCAGTGTTGTTTATAGAAAATTTAACTTCTGGATGATCTTTAGGGGAAGACAGACATTAACAATACTTAAGACATGACGATATAAACCATGTACCTCAATCATGGACAGAAATAGTCTAATTTTGGAAACGTTTCAAAGCTAGAAACATTATGTTTTGCAGATAGTAGTATTATAGACTATAATATAATATAATTCAAAGAAGAAAGTGAATAGGATTAGTTTTAATCATAAAACATAAACAGAGTGGACAAAGTATTTGGGTAGCCCTAAACAGTGATTTGATAACACCATCCTTATTTATCTGGACAGTTTCAAATCGGTTCTTCCTACGATGCTGTCTAACGATTGAGCTTCAATAGTTGATTAACATAACGTTGAAAGGACACACTGTACTGATACTAGATTTTTGCTAATGGGAAACAAATACAGGATGTGACAATTTGATTCCTCAGACGGCCGTGTGCTACTGAAATGCTGGAGATGTTAAAAGTTAGCTATGAAATAGTTGAGTGTCTTCGAGTGGAATAAGAGATTCAAGGAGAGGAATGAAGGTGTGAACAACGGCACCAGAAGTGGATTGTCCATCCTTACAAGGCCCCCAGCTGTGATGCATGCGCTCAGTGTTCAGAACATTTCAGCTAAGATTTAAACTACCAAATTCGGTCTTCACCATATTCACCTGAATTACTCGTAGCCCCTTGTGATTTTCGGCTCTTTTGAAAAATAAAAACAGCCGTGAAACAACAAAGATTTCCAGACATTTATGACATCAAGCATAATGTACCAAAGGAACTGAAAGGTCTTTTAGAAGCAGGTGTGTTTCCAGCGGTGGCATCAAGTCTAACTAGATGCATAGCTGTGAACGGAGGTGGCAGCAGTGCTAGTGCACAGAAGCACATTTTTTCTACAGGTTCATTCTGGGAATTCCATTGTCATACCTCGTAGATCAAAAATAAGACCAGACAGAGTTGTGAGCACTAAGGAACTGTGGAGGAGACATGGATAAGGTTTGATTAGCGATTCTCTAGGGGTAACATAGGGAAACACTCTTCCACTGAGATAAGAACAGAACAACACCAAAACAGAAGCCTAGGCTGAAATGTCTTTAAGATGTTGGAGTAAAATGTCATGAACAAAAGCAGCTTTCATATCAAGATGACTTGAATATCAAGAATGTGTTCTCATAAGGTAGTTATTGACATCCCTAACTTGTGCATTCTTGGAATTAAGAATTCTTGAATGTGAAATGGACTGGAAGGAGTTTTGTGGTTTGAGTGGCTTTCTCGTACCTGCAAAGTGCTGGATTTAAATCGCAACATGGGAACTGACTCTAGAGTCTACACACCATCCCTATGCCCACATGGGCTTCTCTTGGTGCTCAGGGTTCATCCCACACACTGAAGATTTGCAGGCTAAGTTGATGTGTGACTGTAAAATTGGTGCAGTGTGAGCAGGCGCTTTGTTTGCAGTCTTTCAAGTTTGTTTTTCGGGAATGCACTCTACTTTCACACTGCTTTTTTCAGTGTTTTTATCCCAGATCCCACCAATCAGGTGTATTGTTTTCAGGTTGGTGACAGACTTTTTTGAACTCTCCATTTATTCTATTTCCATGGATTTTCTTGAAGTGTCTAACATGCTAGTATTTTCTAGCAATATTTACACAATACACCAAACGTCTACATGCAAAGTCGATTATATTCACAAAGCATAAGACACATTGACAGATCAACTGCCAAAACATATAGTACATATAATTGCCTTTAATAATTGTAACATTTCAAAAATTGCACCCATCTGCTGAAAACTGTTTAGCTCTGATCAAAGTAACCAAAGATGGCACAAAAATAGGCCTACTCAGAGAACATTGCAGGCACCTAAAACAGCACAATGCAACAAAATATCACCGAATCAGCACACTAATTAAAAGAATGAGCTCAGTTATGGGATGCACTCTGGACCCCAAGGAGGTCCTAGGGAAGGAAAAAATTAAAACAAAACTGAGTGACATTATGAACAATGCTGCACACCAACACTGAGGACTTTAAGCCAATTAATTATTCAGCAGAAATGTGTCAAGACACACTATGGGGGCTCCTTTATACCAACAGAAATACATCTGTGTAATGCCTCACTCGGACTGCTTTCCTTTCTTTTTAATTTTGTTGCTTTGTAGACATACTGGTGTGTGTTCAGACCAAAGTGTTTATTTACTTATTTAAAGAGCTTCTGTTAAAAGCCATATTCCTCCGTAGGGACAATAAAAGTCTATCTATCTATCTATCTATCTATCTATCTATCTATCTATCTATCTATCTATCTATCTATCTATTGTGGAACGTGACCCGGACACAGACAGACGGACAACAGTTTTGCACCCAACACACTCCTATTTATTGTACAATATTTACAAAATAGTTCAGTGCACAACCCAGTGCCTCCAGCACCGATCCCCCAAAGTCCAGGCCTCACAGTTTCCAATGCCTTCCTTCTGGCCGCCTCCACTCCTCTCTCTCAGCTCTGTCCTCTTCCACCCAACTCTTGCTCCCGAATGAAGGGAGATGGCCCCTTATATACCAGCCCGGATAGGCTCAAGCTGCTTCCCGGCAGTCCTCCACGGACACACCCAAGTGTGGCGGAAGTGCCAGCTGCGCACCCGGAAGCCCTCCGGATGTCCCCAGTCTTCTTCCCCCCAGCACTTCCTGGTGTGGCGGAAGTGCTGAGGTCCAGGGTTCTTCAGGCACCAGGTCGCCCCCTCGTGGTCCGGAGGAGGCGCAAGCCCTCCTCCGGTCCTCCTGGGCATCCTGGCTGGGTACCACCCCCAGCTGCCCGGCACACTCTCTATAGAGTGCCTTTCACATCTATCTATCTATCTATCTATCTATCTATCTATCTATCTATCTATCTATCTATCTATCTATCTATCTATCTATCTATCTATCTATCTATCTATCTATCTATCTATCTATCATTTAGTATTTCAATGAAGGCCTCTACTGAAAAGCAAATCATCTAATGTGTGCATATCCTCAACAATGACAAGGTGATTTGTAAGTAATGAAGCTGCGGGTTTGTCTTTACAATAGTGCATTTTAGTGTGTCATTGTGTGGAAAATAGGCCACATGTTATATTTCTAAATAAAACACACCTCTGCGATTATGTGCACTAGGAATATTAATAGAATACATGGATTATACTCTTTAAGAAGCTGCAGGAAAGCACATAGACAAACTTAGAGGTGTCAATTAGGCTTTAGGGTGCAGCATTCTTTGTTTTCCACCCAAAACAAATCTTTAGTGAGTTTTGCGTTTTACATTTCTGAAATCACCTGCAAAACTAATTTCTGTCAGTGTTGTGAAAATGTATGCAAATTGAAACCTGCCTGTTTCACTCACTACTAGTCATGAGGGTCTTCTCCTGTATGAAGCAGCTGATGTCTTGTTCAATAGCTTCTCTCAAATGAGTGTATGAACCTTAAATAAGTCACATAATGTGCAAGTGCGCCACTGTTCGACATTATTCCACCAGACTTCTGTGCTTTGATAGGGTTGAGATATTTTATCAGACAAAATGTTTACTTTTTCACTAAGGAACATAAAGCATTATATATATATATATATATATATATATATATATATATATATATATATATATATATATATATATATATATATATATATATATATATATATATATATATATATATATATATATATATATATATATATATATATATATATATCATTAATTCTAGTTCCAACAGAGATGTGACTCACCTGTGCATTTATCGATGCTCTGACTCACGGGTTTCCCAGATTTCCCTTTTGCTTCACACTTGTACTTGAGTCCCATCTTCCATTCAGTGTCGTTAGCTATAAGCTGGCTAGTCTGACTGAAGAGCCCATCTTGACTCATTGTTGGCTTCAAGGTCGTCACCCTCTTATCTTCAGTCTGGTCGTCTTTATACCACTTGATGCTCAACTCTTTGGGGCTAAATTCAGAGATCATGCACAGGAGTCTTCTTTCATTTGAAGTACTTTCACTTTTGGAAGTTACAAGATTAATTTTTGGATCCACATTTTTGAAAGATGCTGTAAAGAGTAAAATATTTCAAATTAAAGTACCAAGTTAACTTGAAAAGCTAGAATTTCCATTTATGAAAACAAAGATTGATGAAATAATAATTTGCTTAATACATAAACAACCTACTGAACTGGTGTGACAACACAGTGGAGCTGTTCAAGCAGGGCCAGAACAGACTGTACTTGCTAAGGAGACTCAGGCCTTTTGATGTATGCAGCAAGCTGATGGAAATGTTCTACCAGTCCATAGTAGCCAGTGTGTTGTTCTAAGCTGCAGGGAAGCCAACTGAGCTCAAAAGAACCACAATGCCTGAATAAACTTATCAGGAACTTCTTCATCCCAGGGCGAACACTGGTCACACCGGAAAATGATGTTGAAAAAGAGGATGATGGTAAAATTGGATGCCATCCTGAAAATTACCCTGCATCCCCTCCAGGAGGCGCTCTCTTGGAGATCTTTTAGCCCCAGGCTCATTCCACCACAGTGTGCTAAGAAGTTCCTCTGGGTGTCTTTTCTGCCCATTGCTGTCATACAATTCAATACTTCCTCCCAATATACTTGTTAAATGTATTTTGATATAACACTTTGAAGTCTCTACACAATATTTATTTATTTTTACTAATGAATTGATTAATTGATGGCTTGGTTGTACTATTTGCCTGTCATATATGTGAAGGGGTGTCTGCCAGGCTAAGGACACAACCTGACTTTGCCCACGGCCTACAGCCTGCCTCTGGGAAAAAAGGAGACCTACAGTGGATTTAGAAACCATTTACACCCCTTCACTTTGTGCACACTTTATTAAATTGTAGACTTAATTTGAAATGGATGCATTTGCCATTTTGCCCGCTCATTACTAACCCACAATGACAAAGTGAACACCTGTTCTCAGAAATGTTACTTCCATATTAGTAAATTCAGTAGTAAATTCTATAATGTCATACACACGGGACTCAGGAGCTTCGTACACATAATCATTTCAAGATGGGTCTACCAGATGGGTGGGACAGCTTTCCTCAAAATATGAGATTCCCTTCTTACACTGGAAGAAAACCAGACAAAAGACGCCTGACGTCATATCCTACCCGAGCCTCACCTCTTCCGCTTGACCAGAATAAAAAGAGCGATGATCCTAAGCAGGATGTCATTTCATCCAAAGAACCTGGAGAGACAACTTGCTCTTTCACTTCTCAATACTCCCAGAAGTGGGTACCATCGCTCTACTCTTTACTTTAATAGAACAGAAAGTTCGGTCAGGTTATTTTCTGTGCTTCAACTCTTACATTTTTGTTATTTCTCGCATTAAATATGGTACTGTCAGGCAAAACCCTAAACCTTCATCTGCTTATCCTATTTTTTTATCCACAATATGCAATGATTTTGGCTGTTTAGCATTCATCGGGCAAGCGTCCTGGTCATACACGACACACTACACAGCATATAATGTGCTAAACATAACATCTAATGTCACAGTTTCAAGAAATCTTGTATTTAAGTGACGGTAGGTATACAGTTTATTTTAAACTGTCAAACTTACTAATATAAGAATGCTCAAGTGAATTAATTTTCGATTCAGGCTTTTTTTCTCCTTGAAGCTCCTGCCCTGAAGTGCCTCCCTTTTAAGATATTTTCCTAAACCTCAGTAAATAAGTAAAACTGTTTTTTTTTTGCTGGTCCTGCCATTCTATTCTAACATTCTGCCTCTACTTGGACCTTCAAACAAAATCTCCCCATTTTGCAGGCTGATCCTTCCATGGCTGTCTCTTGTCCATATCCTCCCTTCATCTCCTTCTGACGAACACCTAACCTACACAAACTTCTCATCTGCAGCTCACTTCATACAGGAGAGCCACATGCCTTACCGGGCACTTGGAGCTGTAACAGTGGGTTGCTGTATCAGTTCCAAATACATCACCAAATACTCTCATGTCTGGCTCCTCTAGTAAATTCAATATTAAACCACAGACCTCTCTCCTGTCTGAAACTCAAATTAATTGCACTTGACGTAGGAAACATCCAGCCATCTTCGAAGGTGAAACAGGGTGACGGCTAGCAGACCGTTTCAGGGAACGCATTTGAGCCATTAAAATGAAAGAACTTACAAGGCCTATTGCAGTCACCTTCACACCTTTGGTCACGGCCACTCTGAACTCAGAGACACTTTTCAAAGAAAAACCGGACACGCTAAGCTCATTCTCACCTCGGGTTCACACATTTCTCCAAGTCTTAAAGGGCAATTAACTTTTTAATTTCTCCCATCATCTTCTCTAATGACACCTACTTTCACCTTTTCTCATTTCAACTGGCCTGGCTTTGTTTCCTCCTAGCAATCTTTTTACCTTCTTTTTTATTCTGTTCCATGCCTGATGAAGGCCATAGAGCCAAAATGTTGTGTCATTAACCTCCTTTCCTTTTCAGAATGGACTAACTTTTAACCCTTTTCCTTTACTTATCCAAAATCGTTACCTATTTCTATGATTTATTTAGTCGCTACTCCTGATTTTGTTTTGATTCATTTACATAAACCATGTTTTTACCTTACTCCAAATTTCAGATTGAAAAGGATAACAAGACACACTGATGTCGCCAATTGAGACTAACCGATGACCCTATCATGTGCATCTTCGGGATGAAGGAGGACCACCAGAGCATCCACACAGTCATTGAAAGAACCTGCTAACTCCACACAGATGATTAGGTGTGTGAGCCAAACCCTGAAAGCCGGACACAGCAGCGCTCAATCTGTTTTAGGGTTACAGGTGGTTATGAAAGGCAGAAACATTACGGGGTCTGTTTACACACTCGCTCACACCAGGACTTATTAGTCAAACTAAGTGGCATGTCTTTGTGAATACTAATACACTTCTTAATGAAGAATAATGTATGAAAGATGCTGATTCGGCTCTACTTCAGTGTTTTTATATTACAAGCAAGCAATACAAAAAAATGTGCGAATATTTGTTTTATACATTTATTGGAAAATTTACATACCAAAAAGATTTGAAGGAGAAGCAACTTTCTGCCAAACATCTGAAAAATAGTGATTGACCATACAAGTGAATGTTGCTCCGCTCTTCCAATCCTCTTCAGTGATGTTGATTCTACTGACCATTGAAAAGACGTTTCCATTCAGGACAGGACAATCATTGATAAACTGTGTACTGGAAACATTTTTTTGGTTCTTCAACCATTTGACACTAATATCGCTGGGGAAAAAATTTGTGATTATGCAGATCAAATGAGCATGATCAGTCAGATCATATTCAGGAGGCCTCATGATTTTCAGTATTGGTGCACTTATGTTGGATACTGTACAAAGAAAATGAAAGGAGCTTGTTAATATTTGTCTAATTCCATAAAGGTTTAAAATTTATTAAGTTAACTAAAAGATACCTTTTTTAATTGTCTTGGTTTCTTGCAAACCACACGCATCTATCACTTGACACACAATTTCATTGCCCTGCTTCCAGTCCTCTGAAATATCCCATTTGCTCCAAACAGTTTGTGTGCCATTACCATTATCTTTTGGTTTTTCAGTTTGTGGGGTGTGATTAGGAGAACCCACCTTCCATGAAATGACTACATCTTCTAAGTTGGGACCGACAACTAAACAGGTTACAGTTAACTTGTTTGGTGGTTCCTCAAAGTTTGGACCATCAAGGTATACCACTGGCTTCACCTTTTGTCTGGTGTCATCTGAAAGTGAACATGAAAATCAGTCAGCTTTTGTGTTTTATAGCATCTTTCAGGGAATACGTCATTACAGGATAGCTTATGCAGCAGCCCCCAAATATAATGAGTTGTTTATCCAGTTTGTCCAGTTAAGGATGGAAGTTCAGTAAAGCTAAAAACAACATTAAGTGAGGTAAGAGGATCTAAAAATTATGTTAGTTTTTTAAATTCAAGTATTATGACATGTATAAACAAACAGTACATAGAAATATAACTTGCACATATCCCCATACAAACAAAAAGACTCAAGCACAAAACTATCTATCTATCTATCTATCTATCTATCTATCTATCTATCTATCTATCTATCTATCATATAGTGTCTTTCATATCTATCTATCTATCTATCTATCTATCTATCTATCTATCTATCTATCTATCTATCTATCTATCATATAGTGTCTTTCATATCTATCTATCTATCTATCTATCTATCTATCTATCTATCTATCTATCTATCTATCTATCTATCATTTAGTATTTAAATGAAGATTCTTTAGTGAAAAAAACCATCTGATGTGCACATATCCTTAGGAATGACAAGGTGGTTGGTAGTTAACGGTGGTATGGGTATGGGGTTTGGTGTGTGGTGGTGGTTTGTTTGTCACCAGTGACTTTCCATGCAGTTATTTATTTATTTTGGTATTTGGTACGCTGTATTAATCCCTGATGGGAAATTGTCTTTTTACTGCGGAGAAACCAAAATAATCTCTGCAATATTGCAGTTCAGTGTATCTTTGTGTAGAAACTATGCAGCATGTTATCTCTCTATTATAAAAGAAAGGTCCGCAAAACGAGACAATTGCCAAAATATTTTTTTAAAGTCCCGTCCTCCTATCTACCATATTCAACCATGCCCACGAGCCTCTCACATCTTATTCGTATAAATGCTTTTGTCAGACTCAGTTCCTGCGCTCTTGGCTCTTAAAAATTTTCCTCACTTTAAGTTCCCAATAAAAGAAGACTTACTATGTCCAAATCTTATTGAAGAATTTAATCCTGAAGGGTTATCAACAGAAGAAATGAGTACACGGGCAATCCTAGCACCAAGAAGGGATGAAGTCAAACGAATGAATGCAAAAATAATCGATCGATTACATGGCAAACTGGTTAAGTGCGTATCAATAGACTGTGCTGAAACAGTTGGTGGTAATGGTGCGGAAGCTGAAAACATCTCCACCGTTCTTCCACCGGCCGAATTATTGTTGAAAGAAGGATGTATCGTAATGTTATTGTGTGATTTATGTCTGAGTGATTGGTTATGCAATAGGAGAAGATTAGTTGTATTCAAAATTGGTTGAACAATTCTGGAATGTAAAATTTTAACAGGCGACAAGAAAGGTAATGTAGTACATCTTCCGCACATAACATTAGACACCAAAGGAGATCTTGATATGCCATTTATATTAAAACGTTTACAGTTTCCTGTTAGAATAGCTTTTGCTATGACAATTAACAAATGACTGGGACAAACATAAGAAAAAGTCAGTTAATTTATTAGAGGGAAAGAAACAATATTCACTCACGGGCAGTTATACATTGCGTTTGCACGACGTTAAGTCCAAACACAGAATCAAAATTCAAAGCTATATTGACGAAAAGTTAATTCAAAAGTTAATTCAAAAAATTGCTTTTACTGAAGTTTTACAGTAAAAGTGTAAATTTAAAAAGTATTTGACTGTTAATTTCAAAGCCAAGCAGAATGAAAACGTATAACGCAACGAATACCTCTAACGCAACATGAAACATAGTTTTCTTTAAATTGATTATATTTTACTATTTTGTACTATGGTTAATTACTCACCGTAATGTAAAATAGTTCTATTATGCATATGTAACAATTTCCATGAAAATAACAATCTGTTTAAATTGTGCATCCGCTTCCCCATGCGCGAGTGGCAGAGCTGCGAAGTGGCTAGCGCTTAGTGACCACCTGGGGGTTGGCAAGCGAAGCAAGCAGGGGACAGAACCCCCTAGTATTTCTAAAAAACAAACTGAACTTTTCTGTGGGTACCTGAATGTAGAGTATAAATAGAATTGATTTTACCAGACTGGTATTTTCTGCTTTATGCAGCTGCAGAAAAGAACACGGGCAAACTCAGAGTTGTGAATGAGGCTTCAGGACATAGCAATTCTATTTTTCCACCTAAGCAAAAACATTTGAAACTCAAAAAAAATTCTTTAATAAGTTTTGTTTTTTACATTTACTAAATATCCTGCAAATCTAATTTTATTTACTCTTTTGACAATGTGTGTAAATCGAAACGTGCCTGTTTTGCTCACTACTAGTTAATCGCGGTCTTCTCATGTATAAAGTGTCTGATGTCTTTCTCAGTGGCTTCTCTGAAATACGTGTATGAACCCTAAATAAGTCACATAATGTGCATGTGCTCCACCGTTACCATTGCGCTGTACTTCTGTCTTTTGAAAGGGTTGAGATATTTTATAAAACAAAATGTTTGCTTTTTTTCACTAAGGATTATAAAAATATCTAAGCTTTACTTTCTAGAGCATTAATTCTAATTACACCACAGATGTGACTCACCTGTGCATTTATCGATGCTCTGACTCACGGGTGTCCCAGATTTCCTTTCTGCTTCACACTTGTACTTGTGTCCCATCTTCCATTCAGTGTCGTTAGCTATAAGCTGGCTAGTCTGACTGAAGAGCCCATCTTGACTCATTGCTGGCTTCAAGGTCGTCACCCCCTTATCTACAGTCTTGTTGTCTTTATACCACTTGATGCTCAACTCTTTGGGGCTAAATTCAGAGATCATGCACAGGAGTCTTCTTTCATTTGAAGTACCTTCACTTTTGGAAGTTACAAGAATAATTTTTGGATCCACATTTTTGAAAGATGCTGCAAAGAGTGTGGAATTTTTAGTTAATACATGATCTGTCACATTTCTTTACAGAGATATATATACCTGTAGATATAGCCATAACAGAGTGAATTATTAAACACCAGTAACGGCACAATGCACGATAACGTGCAGTGAATACACTTGACTTCATAGTTTTCATCCTCTTTCTCTGTACGTTTATCATTCGTTTGCTCAGAGGTTGATGTGCTTGCTGCTTCCTGAGCAGCTCTTCTTTCCTCCACCCTAGCGGCCCACTTCTTCTCTTCTTTTGTCGGCATCTTTTCACATTAAAACTGATTAAGTCAGTGTTTGTGTTGCAATTACTTAGTACGTTTTCTTTAATTTTTCACTGAAGCACTGAAGCCTTCAATCTGTATAAAAAATGATTTAAGATATGAAGAGGTAGGGGAAATGGTGGCGAAGGTGGTAGGGATGAGAATGACACCCTTAAGCATGCGCCACACAGCCACCCTGCTGCCTGCTGCCGAGAGTTGATTGTACAATAAAAAAAAAATTAAAATAAAAACAAGAATAACCTTGGAGGTCAATCATCACCCAGATAGTATCAGATAGTAGACACCACATAGTATATATGTACCAAATTTCAGGTCAATTGGTCAAGCGGTTTGCAAGCTACAGGTGATTTAAAATCCTGGACAGACAAACAAACAGCCACGTAGCGTATTATATAAAGATAAGGAAAAGGACTGAAGGTAACTCAGGGGCTAAAGCTTAAGCTCTTGAGGTCTGCTTCATCTCAGAGAAACCAGCAACAGGATTTACCAAGGCTAGAATGAGATAAATAAGTAACAAACATCCCTGTAGAAAGTGAGAGTAAAGCCCAAACACCCCTCCTATGAAGCAGTGATAAGATCAATTGAATGATCCACAAACTACCCTCCTAAGGAAACAGTGTTCATAATAATGACTCAGATATTACTTGGGGTTTTATTTGAATAGAAAAGGTGATAAGATTCTGCATATTAAGAGACAGATGACGTGATGTTTTGGATGAGGTAATGGGAATAGAAAAGTATAAAAGAGGAAGAATTGTTTAATTGATTGCTCACTCCATGGTCTGAGACATTTGTGTATACTCTGTACAATATGTAAAGAAAAGTTTTGCATTTTCATCTGGGATCTGTGGCAGCCTTCTGTGAACATAAGGAACGTTTTTTTCCTAAACAAGAGTAAAACATTTAAAGTACTAAAGTAATTTGAAAAGAAAGAATTTACATTTATGAAAGAAAGAATAATGAAATAATAATTTGCTTCATTCATAACTGATTAAGGGAAGAGTCCTCATCGTCGATTCTCCTGAATGGTTTGGTGGGTAGCAATAAGAGAAGTTGGGGGCATGCGCTGAGAGCACGTTGCTGCACCCACCACACAACAAATCACCTGGATTGGAACCCGAGTGCAGTGGGTGACACTTCAGCACCGCGCTCGAACAGTGGGACGTTTTTTTATGATCCTAAGTTTTCCACGTAAGTTGAAGGACCTGCTTGCGGGGCTGGATACAGATTAATGTCATACCCAGGATAAGGCAATTGCACGTTAAGGGTCTTGCTCAAGGGCCCAATGGAGGAGAGTCACTTCTGGCATTTACAGGATCTGAGCCGACAAACTTCCAGTTGCTGACTCAGAGCCACCACCCCACCTTGATAAAAAAAGACCCACAACTCCTGATATTCCACAAAACAGGGAATCCACATAAAATATTGCTCGAGTCCAGAATATCACCCAGTTATTTTCTAACCACTTCAGTCCATTTATTGCTTAGAGAAAGGTAGAGGACGACTTGGCATCAATAAGTGGCAAACTGTACCTCGTGAGATGCCAACATTACTGAGAATCTTGTGCAGTTCTGGTGCAGTTTACAGACTTGCTTCGCTTTGGACAGTCTGTAGTTCTGAGAAAAAAAAAATGATCAGAGCCCACAGCAAGCAAGTTACATGAGACCCCCTGGCCTCAAACTGAAGGAAAAGGCAAGAATTACGAGGTGGAGATGTGCCCTTTGGTGTATATCTGTACCTTAAAATAAGTTTATCAAATACTCGTATAGAAAATTTACTTAGGGATTGATGTGCTTTAAAATTATTACAAATGTTTAAATAATATCAAATAATATGTTTTCATTTTTAAAGTAGCTTATAAGCCCTAATTTATTTTTCAGTATAAAGGCTGCCCTTTTGCTTGCAAGCAGCCTGTCTTTTCTTTCTTGCTGCTAAGTTTAAAACTTCAGTAAGATCGTGAAAAGTCAACCCTGTGTACTCTGAGAGAGCTGAACGGCCCATTGTCTTAAAATACAGCTGCTGAGATTTTAGCTTTAAGAGAACTAAACAGGGCACTATTTCATAAAATATATAGAGAGAATTTAAATCTATGTACTAATACTTTCTCATATGAATAGTGTAGCTGCCGGAGTGTAAGGCGAGTTCAAGCACGGGTAAAACGTTTACCAAAAGAAATCTCTGTCCAAAAGTTCGTTTTAAAAATATGTAGTGAAAATTCAAGGCAAATAATCCACTGAAGAATAAAGAAAAAAGTAGTTACAGATGCAGAATAACATGCAAAAAAAAGAAAAAAATGCATCTTCTCTAAACTTTAGCTGTTTCTATACTTAAAGATTCTTAACTTCTTATTCTGTACTTAAAGATTCCAAACTCGTCTTCTGTAAGTTTTAAACATACGGCGCAGCACTTTCAATTAAGTGATTTATCTTACATGTTACTTGACAAACAAAACACGCACACAAGGTACGCAAGGCACGAAAGGCACGGGTTAAAACCATGTGCCCTCTACACCTTACACATGGCAAGGCTGATCACTAACTGAGAATAAGGTTTAGTCAGATAAGCTAGAAACAGCTAGAATATACCAATTCAATTCAACTTACGGGGGTTATAGGAACCTCCCATAGATTATGCACTATCATTTAGTAAAATTTTTATGAATTTTATGTAACTAGGAAATGGCTCTTACACATAGTTTTAATATAGAAAGAATTTAAATCTATGAATACTTTCTTATATCAATAGTTTTAATCAAATTAAAGTAAAATGTGTTATATTAGCTAGCTTGAAGTGATCCAACCATCCATACATTACCATCCAGCCCGCTATATCCTAACTACAGGGTCATGGAGGTCTGCTGGAGCCAATCCCAGCCAACACAGGGCTCAAGGCAGGGAACAAACCCCAGGCAGGACGCCAGCCCACCACAGGCTTTAAGTCATATAGAAGTTAATTGTTAAAAGCTTATGTTTATTTCTGCCTAGCAGCTAAGAAAACTGCCTGTGCTTGTCAGCCCGAGGACACTTGCTCTGTCTGTCTGCCTGCTCAGACACTAGCATAAGGCGACGACAAGCCAAGGCTAGTGGGAAGTGTAAGAGAACTTTGCGCTCTTGTCTTAAGAGACGCATCTGCAGAAACCTGTAGCCTTGAGGATGCTTGTGCAATAAGTAGCCATTCATCTAAGTGGCCCAGTATCTTACTGTATGTGCGACTACTCCTGATAGCAACTTAGCAGTGGGAACTGATCGATAAGCAAGTCTCAGTCGCCTGGGCAGGGTAAGGAGTAGTCTTGGCAAGTTTTGGTCAGATGATGGACACAAGGCCAGGTGATGGGCATTAGGTAATTATGGGATTGGACATTAGGAAATGGTATGAAGAACAAGAAGGAGGAGAGCAGTTTGCATTGATGATAAGAAATGTAATATAAATCCTAGTTCAAGCACTCGCTCCATGGTCGAGTCTCTTTGTTACATTGCTGTGTAATAAAGATTTTTATTCTGCATTCCCATCTGGACTCCAAGACTGCCTTCTTTAAAGAGAAAGAGAACGTTTCTCCATGACACTCACCCCCTTACAATGGTAACAAAAATACTGCATGTCATATTTGAAACGACCTGACTTTGCCCAGTGCCTACAGGGAGAACTACAGTATTTAGACCCTTTCACTTTCCGCAGTCTATTTTGTTGCAGACTTAACTTTAAATTGATACATTTGCCATTTTTGCCCACTCATTAACCCACAATGACAAAGCGAAAACATGTTTTCAGGAAGGTTATTTCCATGCTACTAAATTAAGCAAAAAATTGGATATTTTCGTGTACAAAGTCGACGGGAGCCTTCTTCTCAAGGTAGCGGGAGGAGTCTACCAAATGGGTGGGACAGCTTTTCTCACAATATTCATTTTTCTTCTTAGAATGAAAGAAAACCAGATAGAAAACACATGACGTTATATTCCATCCAAGCCCCACCTGTTCCTCTTGACCAGGATAAAAGGAGCAATGTTCCTAAGCATGACGTGATTTGATCCAAAGAACCAGGAGAGACAACTTGCTCTTTCAGTTCTACAGATTCCCAGAAGAAGGTACCAGTTCTCTACCCTTTATTTTAATAGAGCAGAAAGTGCCGTCAATTTATGTTCTGTGCTTCAAAGCTAAATTTTTTGTCATTTCTTGCATTAAACATGGTACTGCCAGGCAAAACCCCAAACCTTCAACCGCTTATCCTATTTTTTAATATAATATACAATAATTCTGCCAATGTAATTTTTTATCAGGAGGCAAAGACTAAACACATGAAATGTTGTGCATACAACCAGAAACAAACCCCTAAATAGGAAATCGAAAGCTGCACAGAAAGTTGTTTCTCCAGGAAGCAAACAAAAATCTTAAGGGGAGACATCACTCTGACCATAAATATAACAACAGGTCATGTCACTTGCAGAAATTCTCAGTGTCATTATGAACAATGCTGCACATGCTCTCTCTGACACACTAACAATGAGGATGTTCAGCCAATGAATTATTCAGCAGAATTGCGTAAAGAAATGTCTCACTATGACTATGACAGCCAAGCTATAGGTCTTCTTTCTTTGATTTGTTTTGCTTTTGAGTTAACAATCTATCTATTATATAGTGCCTTTCATATCTATCTATCTATCTATCTATCTATCTATCTATCTATCTATCTATCTATCTATCTATCTATCTATCTATCTATTATATAGTACCTTTCACATCTATCTATCTATCTATTATATAGTACCTTTCACATCTATCTATCTATCTATCTATCTATCTATCTATCTATCTATCTATTATATAGTGCCTTTCATATCTATCTATCTATCTATCTATCTATCTATCTATCTATCTATCTATCTATCTATCTATCTATCTATCTATCTATCTATCTATCTATCTATCTATCTATCTATTTGTTGCTGGAGACACCTTTAAATAACCTGATGAAGCTAAGCTCATTCTCCTCCTGAGATCACACATTTCTCCAGGTCTTAATGGTCGATTAACTTTTGAATATCTCCCATCACCTTCTCTAATGACAGTGTTTTCACACCTACTTTCATCTTTTCTCATTTCAACTTCCTATGGCTCTCCTATAAATTTGCTCCCTACTTTCTTTACAGCCGCACACCTGACGAATGGCACATAGCGAAAACGTTGTGTCTTTAACCTTTATTTTTTCAGGGTGAGTATAACCTTAAACCTTTTTTCTTTACTTATCCTAAATCATCACCTATTTTTATAATTTATTCAGTGGCCACTCCAGATGGTTTTTTGATTCGGTTACACAAATCATGCTTATATATTACCCCACATTTTATATTAAAATGGGTGAAAAAGCTGCAATTAACTGCTTCCTTCTCCTTTCCTTTACTCGTTGTGCTCAGTTCATGGTCATGGGAACTGGAGCCTACCATGGCAGCATTAGTAACTCTGTTGAAACCAAACCAGATTTGGGTGACGGTCCAGGGTAGGGTGCACACAGAGACATACTGATGACACCCAATGAACCTATCATGCACATCTTTGGGATGGAGGAAGAACACTGGAGAAATCACACACATTTTAAAAGACCTGCAAACTCCACTCAGATGATTAGGTGTGTGATCCAGACTCTGGAAGCAGGACTTGTAACACAGCAGTGCTAACTATTGTGCCTCCCCATGCATGAAATATCAAAACATATTTTTTTATTTTATCATTCTCTAACCTGCTTAATCTATTTTCGGGTCGGGGGGATATAAAAGGCAGAAACCAGGCCATGGATAGGACAGCAATCCTTCGTGGGGTCTGTTTACACACACTCACA
This sequence comes from Polypterus senegalus, assembly GCF_016835505.1. Lineage (NCBI taxonomy): Eukaryota > Metazoa > Chordata > Cladistia > Polypteriformes > Polypteridae > Polypterus > Polypterus senegalus. The sequence goes on from NC_053154.1 coordinate 28,367,015, forward strand.
TTTGGGCCAATTTGGCAGCATTAATCAATCTAACTGCCACTTCTTTGGGGATAGAAGAAAATTGGAGTACCTGAAAGAGCAGGAAAGCGCCACACTAAAAAGACTAGACTAAAAACAGGATTTGAACAACAGGATGATGTGCTTATGAGAAACTGTGACTCTCCAGGAATGAAAATGCTGAATTTAACTATCTTTTGTGCCACGTGATCCAAACCCTGATAGCAGGACTTGTGACACATCAGTGCCTAATCTATTTGAAGGTCACAGGGGCCTATGAAAGGCAGAAACCAGCTCTGGATAGGTCACCAGTCCATCACGGGGTCTCTTCACACACACTCACATCCACCAGAACACTCACACCAGGGCTAATTTGGACACATCAATGAACCTAACTGGCACATCTTTGAGGACAGAAGAAAAGTAGGGTAGGGTAGACTAAGTGGCAGGATTTGAACCCAGGATGCTTGACTTGTGCCAGACCCAAGGATGGAGAACCTAAATTGATTTATTTTATTTTCCTCATCTCATTTCATCTAAATCAGATCAGAACTGGTAGAGCATATCTCTGCATGATTGAGTGGACATCAGGTGCCTGTCTTAGATGGGGCAAAGGTTCATTGTAAGGCTCATAAGTGGCACACAAAGGGCTAATTGGGGATCTCCAGTTAACCAACCACAAACATTTTTGAAATGAAAAATGCACAGAAACAGTGACTGGGCTACTGCAGTTCAAGGTCCAAATCCAGTCTCTGGTAGAGGTTTGTGTATCTCCATCACTTCCTACCACTGATTTACCAAGAAAGTTAGTAATTCACTTATTAATATAGAACAACGTATAAAAGATAAAAGCTTCATACATTGAGCATTTATCATATAAAGGGCTATTCGACTCATTTTCCCTTTAACTGACACATGCTGATTTGGCTCAACTTCAGTGCCTTTATATTACAAGTGAACAATACATAAACATGTGTGAATATTTGTTTTGTACATTTAGTGGAAAACTTACATACCAAAAAGATTTGAAGGAGAAGCAACTTTCTGCCATTTATCTGAAAAATAGTGCTTGACCATACAAGTGAATGATGCTCCGCTCTTCCAATCCTCTTCAGTGATGTTGATCCTACTGACCATTGAAAAGACGTTTCCATTCAGGACAGGACAATCATTGATAAACTGTGTACTGGAAACATTTTTTTGGTTCTTCAACCATTTGACACTAATATCGCTGGGGAAAAAATCTGTAATTATACAGATCAAATTGGCTTTGCCCTCAGTCAGGTCATATTCAGGAGGCCTCATAATTTTCACTATTGGTGTACTTATGTTGGATACTGTACAAAGAAAATGAAAGGAGCTTGTTAATATTTGTTTAATTCCACAAAGGTTTAAAATTTACAGTATTTAGTTAACTAAAAGTTACCTTTTTTAATTGTCTTGGTTTCATGCAAACCACACGCATCTTTCACTTGACAGACAATTTCATGGCCCTGCTTCCAGTCCTCTGAAATATTCAATTTGCTCCAAACAGTTTGTGTGCCATTACCATTATCTTTTGGATTTTCAGTTTGTGGGGTGGGATTAGGAGAACCCACCTTCCATGAAATGTCTACACCATCTAAGTTGGGACCGACAACTAAACAGGTTGCAGTTAACTTGTTTGCTGGCTCCTCAAAGTTTGGACCATCAAGGTATACCACTGGCTTCACCTTTTGTCTGGTGTCATCTGAAAGTGAACATGAAAATCAGTCAGCTTTTGTGTTTTATAGCATCTTTCAGGGAATACGTCATTACAGGATAGCTTATGCAGCAGCCCCCAAATATAATGAGTTGTTTATCCAGTTTGTCCAGTTAAGGATGGAAGTTCAGTAAAGCTAAAATCAACATTAAGTGAGGAAAGAAGATCTGAAAATGATGTTAGTTTTTTTAAATTCAAGTATTATGCCATTTATAAACAAACAGTACATAGAAATATAATCTGCACATCTCCCCATACAAACAAAAAGATTCAGGCACAAAACTATACTATCTATCTATCTATCTATCTATCTATCTATCTATCTATCTATCTATCTATCTATCTATCTATCTATCTATCTATCTATCTATACTGTATATCTTACATATTTAAACGTCTACAAATGGAAGTGTGTGTGTCTGTCTGTGTGTCTGCCAGAAGTGAGAGGTGGTTTAAGGGCTCCATCTCCGAGGATACTCAAGCAAGGCCAGCATGTCGGCAAAACAAAACCTCCGAAGAGAGAGTCACTCACTTAGCGGCTGTTACAGAAGCCAGACGAGTACATCGGCAAAATGAAACCTCCAAAAAAAAACCAGATGTGAGCACATCAGCAAAACAAAACTTCCTAGGAGAGAGACGCCCAGAGTGGTTCCTTTCAATTACCTGACATCTCTACATTTCAATTTTTTTTTCTGACGATTTCAATAGTTTCTAGGACCCTGTGCTTTTTACAGCACGGGCTTACGCACCTAGTGTATTATACAGGGGGTCCTCGGATTACAACGTCTCGACATAACGACATTTCGAGTTTACAATGCTCACTCCCATAAAAACTTTTAAAAAACTGAAATGTGAGTGTTTCGGCTTACGCCATTAGCGTCGTACTTACAGACTACATGGGCGAACTAGTTTGGTTGCACGCGGCGGAAGTACGCAGCTTTTGGGTGAGGGAGCTGGCAAACTAGTTTGGTTGCACGTGGCACAAGTGTTCTATTTGTGTGGCTTTGGTTGGCCTTACCATGGCTCCTAAATGAAAGTCAGTGTCTTCAGATGGTAGTGCTTCGAAGAAGAGGAAAGCCATCACGATGGAAGTGAAATTAGACATTGTAGAGATTAGAAGGAATAAAGGTAAGGAATTTTTTTTTACAGTCATTTTTGTCATTTGTTTCTGTTACTATAGTACAGTGTACAGTACAGTATATTTATGTCCTTTTCCTTTTTCTGTGGCTTAGTTGTGTTTTAATGTTCTAGATTATGATTTTGCAAATGTGTTAGGATAGGTAAGTGACGTAGGCTAGGGTTACATCATTGTTGTAGGAGCAGAACTGTGTCGTAACCTGAGGACCCCCAGTATATATTGATGGATATGAATGGACTGGCACCATGGCTGGGATGGAAGGTGTTGGTTTACCCAGGAAGGAGGCTGCTTTTATGAATGGTCTGTCAGCAGCCAGCCAAAATGTAATGTGTTCCACAATTGTAAGGTGCATGGAAAACCAAAGGTACATATTTAAACTGGAAAAAAAAATGTAAAGCATTCCTTAAAACAAGATCCTCAGATTTGTGGTCGCTGGCATTGAGTATTCACTCTGATGCATGGTGTTGTGCCGTGTGGAGATTCACGTGTGATGAATAGAGGAGCGAGGTGGGCTCGATATCCCAAAAATGAAATCCGTGGTGTACATCTGCACTTAAAACATTCTGAAGTGCATAGGTTAGTAGCTGTTATTTTCTCAATTTTTATTTTATTTCTTTAATTTTGTAATCTGTTAAATAAAGGATTCTGAATTGGTTAAAGCATTAATTTTTGGCATCTTTTATTTTTTAAATTTGTGAGTAAATGTTTCCACACATTTATATAAAAATGTATTCATAACCAAAGGTGTTGTTTTCATTAGCAAATTATACTTTCTGATGCATTCAAGATTTTGTTGTTTTCACTTTACTTCTAACTTTGCATGACATTGAGCTCCTCGGCTTTCCCCAATTGAACTGCAATTCATTAATTTACTTTCTTTCACAAAAAAAAAAAAAAGAAATTCCTATTCAATTACATGCATGCGTATGGATTGAAGGCCAGAGGGCCACATGACCGTCATCATCAAGTTCTTCCATGTGAAGCCTGAAAACCTGAGGACTGATTGAGGTCATTTATTTTGAGTAGAATGCCTAGTGGGGACTGGGTGGTCTTGTGGCCGTGGAACACCTGCAGATTTTTTTGTTTTTCCAGCCCCCTGGAGTTTTTTTTTTTTTGTTGTTTTTTCTGTCCTCCCTGGCCATCGAACCTTAATTTATTCTTTGTTAATTAATATTGAATAATTTTATTTTTAAATTTTTTCTTTTTTCTTTCTTCATCCTGTAAAAGCACTTTGAGCTGCATCATTTGTATGAAAACGTGCTATAGCAATAAAAGTGTTGTTGCATCATTGAACAACAACAACATTTATTTATATAGCACATTTTCATACAAACAGTAGCTCAAAGTGCTTTACATATTAAAGAATAGAAAAATGAAAGACACAATTATAAAACAAAATAAATCAACATTAACATCGAATAAGAGTAAGGTCCAATGGCCAGGGGACAAAAAAAAAAACTCAGACGGCTGGAGAAAAATAAAATCTGTAGGGATTCCAGACCATGAGACCGCCCAGTCCCCTCTGGGCATTCTACCTAACATAAATGAAACAGTCCTCTTTGGATTTAGGATTCTCACGGAAGGGCTTGATGATGATGATGGTCACGTAGACTTCTGCCTTTTAATCCGTCCATCATTGTTGGAGCATCATGAAGCTTTGAGTAGGTGGAGGTGGCGCAGGCCACCACCACAAAGAAACCGGAAAAAGAAACAGAAAAGAGAGTAGGGGTCAGTACCGATTTTAGAACCACCATGAATAGTTATTATGATGAATTGAGCATATAGAGTATCAGGATTAAGATAAAGTGGAGTTATAAAAAGGCCATGTTAAAGTAATGTGTTTTCAGCAGTGTTTTAAAGTGCTATAAGCCTGGCGAATTCCTATTGGCAGGCTATTCCAGATTTTAGGTGCATAGCAGCAGAAGGCCGCCTCACCACTTCTTTTAAGTTTTGTTCTTGGAACTCTAAGGAGACACTCATTTGAGGATCTGAGGTTATGATTTGGAATATAAGGTGTCAGACATTCCGATATATAAGATGGGGCGAGATTATTTAAGGCTTTATAAACCAGCTAACATACACACACAGACATGCACCCCCTACACCCCTCCATCTTGTATTGGCTGTCTAACAATCTAGTCATTCTACTCATAAAATTAAAAAAAAAAAAGAAATTGCAGGCACAGAATCAGTTTGTAGGTCAAATTATGGTATTAGCTTGTGTATTCTTTTTCAAAATGTCTTACCTGTGCATTTACTGATTTTGCTGCTCCTGGTATCGTTTGCTTGACATAGCAAGAACACTCCTTTATTCCACTCAGTGCTAACGTTATAGAATTCAACAGTCTGTGAAAACAGGCCATCTTCTTCTTCTTCTATTTTAGATAGATTTGCTTTTTTTCCATATTCTTGACTCTCACCATCCTTAAAGCATTTAAATGTGATTTCCTTGGTTTTGAAACCAGAAGCTTTACATTGAAGAACGGTCTGTGTTTGGTTAGGTTTGACTGTGAGAGTGACACTTGGGTCCCTAATTGTTAAAGAAGCTGTAAGAAAACATTGAAAAAACAGTATATTATAGGGTCATTGCCTTAGGGAAAAAAACAGAAAAGATCATATTTTGATAATATTAATGTAGGAAGCCTTCAAGTGAAGGAAGATTTAATATGGAAATTCTAACATGCATTCTCAGACCCATTTAATGCAATTAGGGAAATGACAGCTCAGAACCAGCCCTGAACAGGGTGCCAGTCTCATACACGGGGTCCATTTGGAAACTAACCTGTATATCTTTAGGGGAAAAGGAGGAAAACTGGAATACCTGGATGAAAATCCACGCAGACATAGAGAGAGAGAGAGTGGGTAAACCCTGCAGAGACAATGACTGGAGGTTGTGTTGCAATCCATAAGGTAGCAGTCGTAATACGGATACCACGGTAAGAGGGTAAATATGCAATTAAAAAGTTAATGCACAAAGCATTAATTTATGAATTGCATTTTCTTATTAAAGGAATACTCCCTCCAAAAATTATATTTTTGTATTTGCTACTTTCCCCATATACTTTGTAGTTGTGACAAAGTTAAAAAAAAATATCAGACCTTTATGCAGAAAAAAGAGAAAAAATGAATGACAAAATAGAAATGGCGAGTAACCAATACTGTACAATGGCAAACAATCTAAAAAAAATCTAAGAAAAATTATTAAAAAAATTCACATAACCACATATCCATCCAGTCTTATGTACAAAACACAGGCTTTCTTGCTAAAATATTGTTCAATTGTTTACCACCCAGTGGTAAAAGGGACTACTAAGGAGGTACTGAGTGATTTGGAAATTGTAGAGGGAGCAGGTCTGCTTAGATTAAATAGGCTGAAATCAAGCAAATCTCTAGGATCAGATAATATTTACCCTTGAGTTCTTAAGGAGGCTATCAAGTGTCACACACACATGTTTAGGGGACAACTAAGGGGCCTGAATAGATGTAAGTCCACGCCAGACCAGGGGGTGGTGAAGTCCACTGATTTTCTCTCTCAATTCCTTGCAGACCATTCTCGGGAAACCCGCCCGGTTCTGGGGCACCATACGACGTCACTTCTGGTTCCGGTCCTGATGACATCACTTCCTCTGCATGCCTTTAAAACTGCCATCTTGCTTCCAGTTAATCAGTTCTGTTTTGGACTCTGCAGCATGAACATGTCTATTCTCTTTGAATGTTTTTGCAGCCGGGAAATATCATATGGGTGGCTGCCCCAAACCTTACCAATGGCTCTTTGTCATTCTTGTGACACAAGATACATATATAAAACCATAGTTTTAGGAACTCACTGCGCACTGGGGAAATTCCAAAGGACTGGAATATTGCAAACATTATATTTAAAACGAGTGACGGGGCAGATCCAAGTAACTATACGCCAGTAAGCCTTACATCCAGCCCAGGTAAATTAATTAAAGGAATTATTAAGGATTGCGCAGCACATGACAAGAACAGCAGTTTTACTGAACAGTCAGCATGGCTCAGAAGAAGGAGGTCATGTTTTATTAACATGCTGGAATTCTATGGGGAAGCAACAAAGGGGTATGACCAAAGTGGAGATTATGATATTTTTTATCTTGACTTTCAGAAAGCATTTGATAGGGCGCCACATGAGAGGTTGGGCATCAAACTAAAAGAAGCGGGAGTTCAGGCCATTGTGTATAGATGGTTGCAGAATTGGCTCAAACACAGGAAGCAGAGGGTGATGGTGTGAGGAACCTTATTAGAATTAGCCAATGTTAGGAGTGGTGTTCACAGGGTTGAGTGCTAGGGCTGCTTTTATTTTTAATATATATAAATGATTTAAATAAGAATATAAGTAACAAGCTGGTTAAGTTTGCTGATTATACCAAGATAGGTGGATTAGCAGATAATTTGGAATCCGTTATATCATTACAGAAGGCCTTGGACAGCATACAGGCTGGGGCAGATTTGTGGCAGATGAAATTTAATGTCAGTAAAAGTAAAGTATTACACATAGGGAGTAAAAATATTAGGTTTGAATACACAGTGGGAGGTCTAAATATTGAAAGTACATCTTTATGAGAATGATTTAGGAGTCGTAGAGGGCTCTAGACTATCAACTTCCCAACAGTGTTCAGAAGCCATTAAGAAACCTAAAAGAATGTCAGGTTATATAGCGCCTTGATGTGTGGAGTACAAGTCACAGGAGGTTCTGCTCAATCTTTATAATGCACTGGTGAGGCCTCATATTGAGTACTGTGTGCAGTTTTGGTCTCCACAAAAAGGACAAAGCAGCACTAGAAAAGGTCCAGAGAAGAGCGACTAGGCTGATTCCAAGGCTACAGGGGTTGAATTATGAGGAAAGATTAAAAGAGCTGAGCCTTTAGAGTTTAAGCAAAAGAATATTAAGAGGTGACATGATTGAAGTGTTTAAAATTATGAAGGGAATTAGTACAGGGGATCGAGACTTGTATTTTAAAATGAATTCATCAAGAACAGGAGGAGAAAGGGTAAATTTCACACAAACATTAGGAAGTTTTTCAGTGAAGTGGTTCAATGTACCAGTATGTAAATATAATATACAGAACAAGCATATCACATAGCGAAAATGTATTTTTAGTACATAAAAGAAAACTTTTAAAGTGAATAAACTGGTGCAATTTAAGGCAATATATATTCCATGGGCAAAAAGGAAGTCTTTGTTTCCTTAAAGGTGAGAGCATTTTAAATTATTCAATATACAGTGTCTTCCATAATGTTTGGGACAAAATCATATTTTTCCTTGATTTTCCCTCTGCTCCATAAAATTATAGATCAAACAATTTAGAAGCGATTTAAGTGCACATTGCACATTTTAATTTAAGGCTATTTGCATACATTTTAGCCATGCCATGTAGAAATGACAACACTTTTTATACACCATGCTGCCATTTCAGGGCACCATATTTTAGGGACAATTGGCATGACAGATGTTTGTCATTACTCAGGTGTGTTTCATTGTTTCATTAGCGCAGGCATAAGATAGCTAGGCTTGTTTCTACCTTCTGACTTCCTCTTGGAGTATATAGTTGCTATTGTTCAACTTGAAGATATGAGACCTACCAATAAAAGTCAAAGCAGCCATTCTGAGGCTGAAAAGCAAGAATTAAAACAATAGAGACATCGATAAAACCTAAGGAAGAAAGTATGCACTGGTGAACTTAGTAGTTTCAAAGGGACTGGTAGTCTAAGAAAGAATCGTCACTATGGTAAAGAAAAAGCCCCAAATGCCTGTCTAACAGATCAGACAGAGTCTTCAGGAGGCACATGTGGACGTGTCAGAGGTGACTATGCGCAGAAGACTTCATGAACAGAAATACAGCAGCGACATTGCAAGATGCAAACCACTAGCCACAAAAACAGGATGGCCGGATTACAGTTTGTGAAAAAGTACTTAAAAGAGGCTGCAGAATTCTGGAAAAAGGTCTTGTGGACAGATGAGATGAAGATGAATCTGCACCAAAGTGATGGCAAGAGAAAAGTGTGGAGATGAAAAGCAACTGAAAAGGAACCAAAGCAGATCACCTCATCTGTTAAACTTGTGTTAGGATGTTATGGCTTGGGCATGTATGGCTGCCAAAGGTACAGGCATACTTACTGTATCTTCATTGATGATTTAACAATGAATTCTGAGGTGCACAGAAACATCTTATCTGCTCAAGTTCCAGCATATCCCTCTAACCTCATTCGATGGCGCTTTATCCTACAACATAATAATGATCCCAAACATACTGCTAAGGCAACACAGGGGTTTTTCAAAGCGGAAAAATGGAAATTTCTTTAATGGCCAAGACGGTTGGTTGGTTGGGACCATGTGCTGATAGTGCAATGCCACGCCCACCAAACACCCAATTTAAATCCAATTGAGCAGGCCTTTCAAATGCTGAAGAGAATATGTAAGAGGACAAGCAGAAACTGATGATGGCTGCATTAGAGGCTGGCAAGGCACCACCAAAGGAGAGCAGGAAACAGTGTATGGTTTGGGATTACTGGTTTTGCTAAATGGATATAGGCAGCCTCTGTTTATTTATATGCTAGAAACATTCTCATTAATAAAGCTACTGCATTATAATACGTATAGTAATAGCAGAATGTGATATTCAAACCTCTTTAGCAGTCTAACTACAATTATATAAATCCTATGTACAATACATTTCAGTTACTATTGTGTCCAACCTGAGCCCTTAGGGTTCTTATCAGTTCTGGGGATTAAACAACTGGAAACACTTCATAGCATAAAAATAAAGATGTAAACAGGAAACGAGGTTAAAAAGGTCCATCTCAAATTTTTTCCATACCATCTCTTGATACTACACACTACAGCAATATTTTTTCTTCAGGGCCTGATTTTTGAGTATAAGTAAATTCACATACTAAGAACAATAAAGGGTGCATACAACAAGTAATTGAATTAGGAGCGTGAAGCATAAGAATATTACATCTGCATTAGCAATAAAATGTTGTTTGTCTCCAGAAAAGGAGAGTTCTTTTAATTGTGTGAGAATTATTCTACTTCCAGCAGTCAATCAAATGAACAATCAACTACTTTTATGTGTTCATAGTTCATTTGATATAATGTAAGAATTTCTATGACATACAGTATGTAATATCTTCACAGGTATGTTTGATTGTAAAATAATTCTAATGTTATGTTGGATCTTGTTGGGCTCTTTTCAGAAGGATATGTTTCTGTATGTGGCTAAAATAGCCACAAGGCCTCTGTGGTTTTATTATGAAGCGCACACTAGTTAAACAGCACTTGACTTCTGAAGTAACATTTTAAACTATTAGTTATATTCCTTTCCAGGTGTATAAAACGAAAGCTTTGCAAACAATAGTAAGTCAAGCTAACTGAAATATTACAGTAACTTTTGCAAATATAAAATTGGTCTTTTATACCAAAAGCATTACATTGGGCTCAAATTAATGGCCTCTGCTCCCATTCCGTTGTTGGTTAGGAGATGTGAGGCTGTAATGAAACTGGATGAGTTTCTAAACTCATGACCACGTTAAAAACGCCTACAAGGTCAACTGGAACCAATAAAAAACATTGGAAAGATAACTCCAGATAGATAGATAGATAGATAGATAGATAGATAGATAGATAGATAGATAGATAGATAGATAGATAGATAGATAGATAGATAGATACTTTATTAATCCCCAATGGGAAATTCACATACTAAGGCAGCAGGTATACTGATAAAGAACAATATTAAACTAAAGAGTGATAAAAATGAAGGTATAACAGACAGACAATAACTTTGTATAATGTTAACGTTTACCCCCCGGGGTGAAATTGAAGAGTTGCATAGTGTGGTGGAGGAACGATCTCCTCAGTCTGTCAGTGGAGCAAGACGGTGACAGCAGTCTGTCTCTGAAGCTGCTTCTCTGTCTGGAGATGATACTGTTCAGTGGATGCAGTGGATTCTCCATGTTTGACAGGAGCCTGCTCAGCGCCAATCGCTCTACCACAGATGTCAAACTCTCCTTCCTACAATGAGCCTGCCTTCTTAACAAGTTTGTCCAGGTTTGAGGCATTCTTCATCTTTATGCTGCCTCCCCAGCACACCACCGCGTAGAAGAGGGCACTCGCCACAACCATCTGATAGAACATCTGCAGCATCTTATTTCAGATATTGAAGGGCGCAAACCTTCTAAGGAAGTATAGTTGGCTCTGACCTTTCTTGCACGGAGCATCAGTATTGTCAGTCCAGTCCAATTTATCATCCAGCTGCACCCCCAGGTATTTATAGGTCTGCACCCTCTGCACACAGTCACCTCTGATGATCACAGGGTCCATGAGGGTCCTGGGCCTCCTAAAATCCACCAACAGCTCCTTGGTTTTGCTGGTGTTCAGTTGTAGGTGGTTTAAGTCACACCATTTAACAAAGTCCTTGATTAGGTTCCTATACTCCTCCTCCTGCCCTTTCCTGATGCAGCCCACAATAGCAGTTTCATCAGCAAACTTTTGCACATGGTAGGACTCTGAGTTGTTTTGGAAGTCTGATGTATGTTGGCTGAACAGGACCGGAGAAAGTACAGTCCCCTGCGGCACTCCTGTGTTGCTGACCACAATGTCAGACCTGCAGTTCCCGAGACACACATACTGAGGTCTGTCTTTAAGATAGTCCATGATTCATGCCACCAAGTATGAATCTACTCCCATCTCCGTCAGCTTGTCCCTAAGGAGCAGAGGTTGGATGGTGTTGAAGGCGCTAGAAAAGTCCAGAAACATAATTTTTATAGCACCACTGCCTCTGTCCAAGTGGAAGAGGGATCGGTGTAGCATATAGATGATGGCATCCTCCGCTCCCACCTTCTCCTGGTATGTGAACTGCAGAGGGTCAAGGGTGTGGTGGACCTGTGGCCTCAGGTGGTGAAGCAACAGCCGCTCCATGGTCTTCATCACATGTGACGTCAGAGCGACAGGCCGGAAATCATTCAGCTCACTAGGATGTGATACCTTTGGGACTGGGGTGTTGCAAGATTTTCCAAAGCCTCGGGACTCTCCCCTGTTCCAGGCTTAGGTTGAAGATGCGCGGTAGAGGACTTCCCAGCTCCAATGCTCAGGCCTTCAACAGTCGTGGTGATACTGCATTTGGACCAACTGCTTTGTTGGCAAGAAGTCTCCTTAGCTCTCTGCTTACCTGGGCTGCTGTAATTGTGGGTGGGGGAAAACTCTCTCCTATGCTGGTATCAGCAGAAGGATGGGTGGAGGGTGCAGTACTGGTGAGAGTGGGTTAGGGTGGTCAAACCTGCTGAAGACGTTGTTCATCTGGTTTGCTCTCTCCACGTCTCTCTTGATGGTGGCACCCCACTTCGAGCTGCAGCCAGTGATGATCTTCATCCCATCCCACACTTCCTTCATACTGTTGTTCTGCAACTTCTGCTCCAGCTTTCTCCTGTACTGCTCTTTCGCCGCCCTGAGCTAGACTCGGAGTTCCTTCTGCACGCGCTTGAGCTCATGCTGATCACCGCCTTTAAAAGCCCTTTTCTTCTGGTTCAAAAGGCCCTTGATGTCACTTGTAATCCATGGCTTGTTGTTAGTATAGCAGCGTACTGTTCTTACTGGAACTACAATGTCCATACAGAAGCTAATGTAATCAGTAGTGCAGTCAACAACTTCCTCAATGTTCTCAATATATGACCCCTGCAGGATATCCCAGTCTGTAGTTCCAAAGCAGTCTCTCAAAGTCTCTCTGCCACAGGGGTCCACTTCCTCAATGAGCATGTGGTTGTAGGTAGCTCCCTCACTCTTGGCTTGTAGTGAGGCTGAAGCAGAACCAGGTTATGATCTGCTTTCACAAGCGCAGGCAGCGGGGTGGCGCTGTATGCGTCTTTAACGTTTGCATACAGTAGGTCGATAGTCCTATTTCCCCGGGAGTTACAATCCACATGCCGGGAGAAGGCAGGTAATATTATGTCCAGCGTCACATGGGTAAAATCTCCAGCGATTAGCACAAGTGCCTCGTGGTGCTGTGTTAGTAATTTAGCCACATCGGAATGGATGACGTCACCTGCTATCTCCACGTCCACCCGAGGAGGGATCTAACTACTTACAATATTTAGCAAATATGTTTATATGTTTCAACAGAGTTTATTATGTCTAAATAACAGGAATCAAGCATCTCCAAAGTTTCAGTTGGAATCAAAATGATGGAGACAACCACAAGAGCTGGAAAATAAAGTTACAGCAAACCATTTCATCAAGATCTGCTGCTACAATATGTACTAAATCAATAGCTAATAGGAACAGGAGATTTACTTTATACAATTCTGTTCAATCAATCAAGTGTCACGCATGAGCACATCGAGAGCACTTGAAAGACGAAGCGACACCGCCATAAAACCACCCGGAATAAACAACGGTCTCAATTCCAGGTTCCTTTCTTCCATCTGGTCCCCCAAAGATGACGTCAAGCTCCCATAATCCATCACGCCTTCCCAGCAACCATCACGTCTGATTTCCGGTCCGCCCCTTTATATTGTCCCTCCAATCTGCCATTTTTTGTCTTATGATTTCACACAACTGTTTCGTCTGAAGAAAAGACATGTGCAACTAATTTCTGTTACAGTATACGGGGCGTAAAATTTTTATGTGACTCTGTCTTTTTCTTTACAGTGGCGTAGCCAGCAGGATAGAAGTCCGAAAAAGATGACTGAAGGGCAATACCTGAATATGGTGCTAAACACCCTGGCCACCGAATTGCAGGCACTGAAGGTGGAGCACGCTACCACGAGGGCGGAGCTTACAGACGCAAGGAGACGACTGGCCGCGGCAGAAATGGTAAAGCTGGAGCCTGTGCGGCCTCCACCTCCTCCTATTTTGCCGTTGTCTGAGGCAGATGACATCGAGTCATACCTCGCGATATTTGAGAGGACGGCCACCCGTAATCAGTGGCCACATGCAGAGTGGGCCGCTATTTTGGCCCCGTATCTGAAGGGTCCGGCGCAGCGGGCTTATCACGACCTCCCTGAGGAGGAAGCCGTCCCAGTACACCCTCCTGAAGGCCGAAATTTTCAAGCGCTACAGTGTAACCTCCGACTAGCAGTTGAAGGAGTGGTGGCACTGGCAGTTCGACCCCAATGGCCCTCCTAGAGCGCAGGCCTTCGAGTTCTGAGGCAAAATCGGGTGTCAACCAGGCCCAGCAAGTGGTAGAGCTGGATGTCTGTGAGGCTTTTCTTTATGCCATGCCGGAGTATCTCGTCCAGCAGGTCCGGAGATATCTGTTTAATAACATGGACGGTCGGGAGTTATTCGAGCGCCAGCTGGAGGTGAACCGACTCGGGGAGCGGAGAAGTCAGCTCGCAGTGCCCGACACGGACGTGTGGCCATGCCAGAGGCTCTGTCTAAACCACGCGACAGACCCCCCACCTTGCCGCACTGTTTCAAGTGTGGTGAGGTGGGGTATATCATTAGCTCCTGTCCCCTGAACCACGAGCCGATGGACTGCAGCTGGACCCGGGGTGAGAGGTACTGTGCTCTGTTGAATCCCCTGGCGGTAAAGAACACGGGAGTGGTGTTTATAATGGGCACTCGGTGATCACATTGTTTGACTCCGAGAGTAACATTACCATTGTTGCTCGCCGTTAAGTTTTGCCGCGACAGTGGGCTGCTCCGAATACAAAAGTCACTTGTATACATGGGTAGACCAAGTCTTATAGGTCCCCATATTGCTACATAACCTGGAAAGGGGAGCCTAAGAAAATGTTTTCTAGAAAAATTCAGGCCCATCCTAAAGGAACACATGTCCAAGGCTCAAGCAGTGCAGGCCCGCAACTACAACAGGAACACGTCCCTAAGTGAATTTCAGCTGGGGGATCACGTAATGGTACTCGTGCCCACTTCCCATTCCAAATTGTTGGCCCATTGGCAGGGCCCGTACAAGGTAAAATAGAGGAAAGGGCTTGTGGACTATTTGTTGCTTCAGCTGAATCGTCAACCGAGCGAGAAGGTCTATCATGTGAACTTGCTGAAACCCAAGAGGGACAGGGAAGAGCCGCCCCTCCCCGGGCCGACCCTCTCCCTTTTCTCAGAAAAAGACACTCTTAATCTCAACCCCAATTTGAGTCCCCAACAATGACAGGAGCTCCTTGGAGCGATCCGGTTGGTCCTGGAAGTGGTCAGTGAGGCACCAGGGCAGATCGCGCTGATTCAGCACGACATTGTGACAGACCCGGGGGTGGTAGTCAGAGAAAGGCCTTATCGCCTCCCGGAAACGAAATGTACAGAGGTGGAGCTAGAGGTACAGCGAATGTTGGACATGGACATTATTGAGGAGAGCCATAGCCCCTGGTCCAGTCCGATCGTCCTCGTTTCCAAGCCAGATGGGTCCTGGAGGTTCTGTAATGACTTCAGATGACTCAATCAAGTCTCCAAGTTTGACGCCTACCCCATGCTCCGGATAGATGAGCTACTCAAGAGGCTGGGGACGGCCCATTATGTGACTACCCTGGATATGACCAAAGGGTACTGGCAAATTCCCTTAACGGCATCCGCAAAGAAAAAACAGCCTTCAGCACCCCTAGTGGACACTGGCAATACAAGGTCCTCCCATTTGGGCTGCACGGGGCACCAGCGACCTTTCAGCGTCTGGTAGACAGAGTGCTACGGCCCCACCAGTCCTATTGTGCCGCCTACCTGGATGACGTGGTCATTTTTTCCGGCACCTGGGAGGAGCATTTATTACAGGTTTACACGGTCCACCTGACACTAGCGAAAGCCGGCCTCCGCATCAACCCTCGTAAATGTTATTTTGGTTTGAGCAAGGCCAAGTATTTAGGCTACCTTTGGCTAGTGAAACCACAGTGTACTAAAGTGAAAGCCATTTTAGAATGGCCCCGTCCGGTGGTCAAGAAGCAAGTGCAAGTCTTCCTGGGATTAGCCGGGTATTATCGTCGGTTTGTACCTCGGTTTTCCGAGAAGGCAGCACCCTTGACGGAATTGACAAAGAAGCGGGCCCCTTTTCAAGTGGTGTGGAATAGCGAGGTGGAATGAGCATTCAGTGACTTAAAAAAGGCCCTTAGCTCGGCACCTGTTTTGAGAACATCTGACTTTACTCGTCCTTTTCTCCTCCAGACCAATGCTTCAGACACAGGTCTCGGCGCCGTGTTGAGCCAAAGCATCGATGGTGTCGAACACCCTGTCGTGTACCTGTGCCGGAAACTGCTGGACCGGGAGACCAGATATGCGGCGGTCAAGCTGAAAGCCTTGGCCATTAAGTGGGCGGTAACGTATCTGCGGTATTACCTCCTGGGTTGAGAATTTGCCTTGGTAACGGACCATGCTGCTCTACAGTGGATGGCTCTACATCGGGAGTCAAATCCCCGGGTCATGAGGTGGTTTTTGGACTTGCAGCCCTACAAATTTACTGTCACTTATCGCCGGGGTGGCCTGCAGGCCAATGCTGTTGCTCTCTCCCGGGTCCATGACCTCTCGGTTCGGTCCGCCCGACCCGATGGGTCTGGGCCGAACAGGGAGTCATGTCACGCACAAGCGCATCTGGAGCCGTTGAAAGACCTGACGCGCACCGCGATAAGACCCGCCAAGGGACGAAGGCAGCGTACTAACCTCTCTCTCCTTTTTTTCCTTAGAAAAGATAAAGCGATGCCACCATAAAACCACCCGGAATAAACAACGGTCTCCACTTCCGGGTTCCTTTCCTCCCTATGGTCCCCCAAAGATGACGTCAAGCTCCCATAATCCATCACGCCTTCCCAGCAACCATCACGTCTGATTTCCGGTCCGCCCCTTTTTATTGTCTCTCCAATCCGCCATTTTTTGTCTTATGATTTCACACAACTGTTTTGTCTGAAGAAAAGACCTGTGCAGCTAATTTCTGTTACAGTATACGGGCGTAAAAAACTCCAACCCTTTAAGCGACTCTGTCTTTTTCTTTACACAAGCTACAATAATATAAACCATCCATACAGTACATTTCAGTTGATTAATTATTTGTTGCGTTATTTAATGGTACTATTTCCTTCTTTATGACTGCTGTAGTGCTGCAGGTGGGTATAGCCGAAATACTTACAGAGAGACACATAGATGTGGCATGCTGTTATCTCAGTATGCTCGTCTCCTTGCACATATATGCATTTGCTCAAAATGTGAATGACGATCAACATGCACAAGTGACTTGCCCATTTACACCCATTCATCCATGAATTCTGTTCCGCAGATGTGTGAAACATGTAATCTATACCACACCAGTACAATCAGTTCTGTTCTCATTCACATCATTGTGGAGGAATGCAGTACATTTTTTAAAAATGTAACATGCTGTATATATTTTCCACCCTTTTACAAATTACTGTGTTTCCCACTGCCAAACAGCCACCACCCCACCATTACCTAGCACAGCATTATCCTAGCCGAGGACATGCTCATTTCCAATGTTTTTATTTTTTTTTTTATTTTTGTTACAGATCTTTATTGAAATATTAAATGACAGGTAGGTGCATGAAGAGTTAATACATGAGAAAACTACAGGAGGGAATTACATTTTTCACTGGAAGCAAAATGCAGTTTATTTTGCAAATTTGTTTGAGAAGTAAAACACTGAGTTTTTCCTGAAAATTCAATTTCACTTGAATTGTTTCACTCATCACTATGCACCTCCATGCTCCCTACTTCACATTGCGATTTGGGTATCCCACTAAAGAAGAACTGGAGTCCTACATTTAGGTTTTAATCTTTAGTCTAAGAGCCCCTCATTAATTTAACGGTTTACACTGCTACCTTGCTTATCACATTTCCATGGTTCAGCCTACATATTATCTGTACAGAAATCACATATTGTTTTCCTCAGGTTGCTTTCCTTATCCTGCACAGGCTGGTTTGCCTGGTGGCTCTAAATGGACATCATGTGAATGAGCGTATGTGCGCCTTGCTATGGACTCATGTCTCCTCCAAGGCTGCTTCCCCTCTCACCTGATGCTATTCTCCTCACACCAGTGCTGTACTAAGGGGGAAAGGGACAAGAGAATGAGAGAATCTAATACAATTAACACTAAATTCCTCTATAATATTTTAGATTGTTGCCATCTTCAAGGGAGGAATGATTATATGTCATTTTCTGGATGCAATATATAAGTAAAATTACAATTTATAAAGAACAAAATAATTTCACTAACCTTCAATGCCAGTTGGGCTGTATTTCCTCGATAAACATATATCAGTTATCGAGCAGTTGATTACTTTTGCTGTTTCCCATTTAAGATCAGGCAGCATCAGATGGCTAACAATGCCACTGAAAGTTGTCTCATTTTTGTGACTGGAAATATCATTTTCATTGAGTTTCCAAGACACATTGCCAGTGTAAGTACCATTTATAATGCATTTGAAATGTACGTCAGACTTGGCAGACTTGTTTCTGAAAGGACCTTTTATCATAATGGTGGGCTCCTGACTGTAACAAGCTGAAAACAAAGAAGAAAGTTACTCTGTGCATTCGCACTCTTGTGATTTAGTCTTCCACAGACATACAACTCATTTTCCATAATTTTATAAGTCTATAATCTTTAGTCTATTATCAAAAACGATTTTCACATGGAATGACAATCTTAATACTTAAAGATTAATAAAAGCCTAAAACATTATTTAAAAATCTTATTTTAGATATCATAGGAGGCTTTTCTATATTTTTATCAACAAATGTATTTAGAACACATGAATTAGGTGTACTAAACATGGAGTGATCAAAACATTTGACCAAAACCTATTAACCGAAAAACTAGTCGCACTAAACATGTTTTAAATTTCCACATAATCCCTAATACAAACGCTATAACACTTATTTTATTTTTTTTTTTTCTTTGCAACCTATGTAAAAAACATCATCTTGCATATGCAACCATCCCTTTGCAGCAGACTTGATGTTTTTGTTTCTAGCATGGCATGTCCCACAGATGTAGTTGTTCAGATTTTGGAAGGAACGGTTGTCACATACAGGCCTCTGTGGAGAATAGGCTGGGGTGGTATCTCCTCAAATCCAGTTTCCCAGAGCAGCTTTTACAACATGGATATTTTTAGTGAAGAAGAGGGGATTTCCTTGTCTTTTCCTGACTAACTGATGCAAAGACCAGAGCATATTACAGTAGAGTCTCGCTTATCCGACATAAACGGGCCGGCAGAACGTCGAATAAGCGAAAATGTTGGATAATGGCAGGTGTTAAGAAAAAGCCTATTAAACGTCAAACTATGTTATAATTTTACACATTATGAACCTAATAATCATGCTTTACGACAAAACAACAGAATAAATTAACTGAAAAAATGAACTTACAGTTACAGAATTGTCTGGAGTTAAATACAGTATGTACTGTACTTAAAAAGTTCAGTCCTGTGATGATTTAAAGACATTTTTGATCGTAGTCTGCTTTCCTAATGAGTGCCGTTTCTTCGCTGTCTAGTCTCGCCATCTTTGCAGCATCATTATGTTGATTCCTGTAGCTTCTTCTTGTTGCTCAATGTAATTAACTGCAGTTTCTAGCCTTAACTCCGTCACTCATATAATCAACATCCGTATGAGCGTATACTGTTTACTACGGCATTGTGACTGCGTGTGCTTGTTTGTGCTGTGACGTGCGAGTCCCCGTCTTGCACCCGAAAATTTAAAGCTGAGTCTCAGTACTTTTAGCAACACTAGCTTTATTAAGCTTGAAACAGCAACAGCGCGGTTATTTATTGTAGCGGGATCTGCCATTCTCCTATACACTGACACAGCAGTCAGGCAGGGTCGGGGGGAAAGTAACACTGTGCCCTGTGCATTTATAATGTTCCTTGTTCCTTGTATCACCCATCGATGGCAGACGCTTATAGTATGTCCGCGATCTTTTCGGATTCGCTTTTATGGCGAACTGCTACAGCGCTGGGAGCCTAGGGTTGCATCGGGATGCTTTTCCGCGTATCGTCCTGTTGGGTGAAATCCCACAAGAGTTTAGAAACTCACTCACACCAGCCATGATTCTTTTCAAAGGTAAAGTGCAGGTTAATTTGCTTTATTTATTTTTACTTTATATTATTTATTCATTATTTTTATATGAATAGTTTTGGGTTGTGGAACGAATCATCTGAGTTTCAATTGTTTCTTATGGGGAAATTCGCATTGATATACAGTACGAGTGCTTTGGACTGCGAGCACATTTCCAGAACGAATTATGCTTGCAAACCGAGATTCCACTGTAATTAGCTGCGGTAGAGTCGGGAGCAACAAAAAACAGACTACGCTCACGCTCGCAACTTGCAGTTCTTGTTGCCGATTAATGCATTTTTTTTTTTGGAGTGGGACGTCGGATAATACGGAATGTTGGATAAGCGAAGGTAGGATAAGCAAGACTCTACTGTGTTATAATATTGACCCGTTATGTGGACCCTTTGAGATATGTAATCAATATACAGTATACTATGCTACTGATGAACAAAACAGGCAAGTTTCACTTTGCAGGACTATATGAGTTTACTGTTTTTTTCCCAGTACTACATACTGCAGGCAATCTATAGCTCACTGGCAAAATCAGTTCTATTTCTGCCTGTTATTTACATTACAACATAGAAGCACACTGTGTTTTTTTAATTTAATGTGACATTCTTTATGTATGCTATAAAAAGACACTCGAAAATGCATCATCGTGAATATTGCTGCTTTTCTTCTACAGGAAAACGCAGTAAATAGAAAGCTACAAACAACATCCCTTCTCCCGCTGTTGGCTAGAAACTTGGGTTTCCTTAGTCTTGATTCCTGCAGGGGAGCCTCAGGATGCGCACACTCCAAGTGCCATGAAGATGTAAATTTCTGGTCTGTCTCTAGCACATCTTTTTTTTTTTAACATTTTATTGAATTTATTAAAATCAAATAACATTCCATACAACCAAGTCAAATTTTACAAAATTAGGTTCAAGTCGAGTCAAGTCTCAGGCACATCTTTAGGATTGTGATCACCAAGATTGTCATTCTAATGGAAAACTGGGCATCACACCACCACAGCAATCACAACACATGTCCAACAGCTCAATAAAATATCTACTTGTGTCAGAAATGAGCCCATTTTTCATTGCAAGTCTTTTTTTAAGTAGTAAATGACAGGAAAGCATGAAAAAGGAACCAAATTGTATCAATGGCACAAATTTACCTGGAAATGAACAGCCAAATACTTTTTGTAATGTGAAACTTTTAGTTCCACTGCAAATTCAGATTTGTGCAAATTGTTTTATTTTTCACTATACCACACTATACACATCATAACAACAATATGAACATAATTGTGCCAGAACTAAACTGGAGTACGGATTTCTACAATGTTGGCATTGCTTCTGTTGTTTCAGTTGTTGTTTGGTCCCTGATCCACAGTTATGTATGCAAGTTGCATCTCCATTTATAAAATGCTTCTTAAATTTCTGTCAGTCTAAAATGATTAGCTTGAAATTCCAGTTAGGACACAAAATCTGGTGATACTTTAATTTTAAAATTTTAGACACCCAATGAGTTCAGAGTCCTGATTTAAAATACTGTTGGGGGATTTGCATCGGGCAGTACATACGAGAAAATCCACAAACTTCTTGCAAATGAAGGAATTTTGCACAGTGAAGTAGTCAAAAAATTCAGAAGATCGATGTCAGAGACTGGTAGACAGTAATGCAAAATGACTGCAAGAAGTGTTTCTGCTAAAGGGGGCAACACCAGCTTCTGAGGCCAAGGCTTTAATTTCTTTTTCAAAATCTATTGATATTTTGGTCATAGCCAGCAGCCCTACCACATTCACGTCAGAAGAGGTGATCCACCTGACTTTAAGCATTCTCGGGCCCAGCCAGTACTTGGATGGGAGACCATTCAGGAAAAGCATGTGTTGCTGCTGGAAGAGGTGTTGGTGAGGCCAGCAGGGGGCGCTTACTCTGTGATCTGAATGTGGATCCCAATGCCCCAGTGCAGTGACAGGGACACTGTGCTGTAAAAATGCCGTCATCCTTCAGATGAGACGCAAAATTGAGGTCCTGACTCTTTGTGGTTTTGAAAGATCCCTGGGCATCCTTCGTAAAGAGTTGGGTGTATCCTGATATCCTGGTTAAACTGCCCACCACAGCCTATTCATTCTGGCCTCTTACCCATCCCCTGTTTCTAACTGGCTAACTATCTCTCACCCCTTAACCACCTAACACCTAATGTCTGGTGAGCGCACTGGTGCAGAAATGGCTGCCATTGCATTACCCAAGTAAATGCTACACATTAGTGGTGGTTGAAGTGAATCCACGCTGTCTACGTAAAAGTGCTTTGAGTAGTGAGAAAAGTGCTATATAAATGAAAAATAATAATAATTATTATTATTATTATTGTTATTGATGAATAAATGATGAAAAAGGCAAATTTTCATTGTGTGTTTTATTTAACCATATCACCTTTATCTGGGGTACTTACTTTTTTACATGACCGTTTATTAAAATTACCCCCTGATTTTAGTTTGGTGTCAGCAAGAAATGCATCGATTTTTTATTGTTGTTGTCAACTTGGTAAATGAAGGGAACTACACTTATTTTTAAGATTTAGATAGTGAGATTATTTTTGAGGTATATTCAAAATAATTGTTGAGGCATAAAACTTGAAAGTGTTAATAAATGACATACATTTTAAAACTGTTATCCTTCACAAATCCAATTATTAAATTATTAACTTACAACAAACAAAATATCTTACCTGAACAAAAGCTTGTTTCCTTCATGACTGGTTGCTTTAATGATGCATGGGACACATTGCATGAGTACTTGTTTTTCAGCCAATCTTCATGGAGAATTTCAATTTGGCTCCAAAGGACGGATGTTGCTTCAATTTTGGTGTCTTTCATTTCCAATTTGGAAGATGAAGTCAGATTCATTGAATTCCATTTAATATCGGTGCCTTTTTGGTAATTTAAAACCATGCATGCAAGTATTGTTTTGTTTAACTGTGACATTTCATTACAAGGTGGAGTGTACAGGAATATTTCTGAAGGAACTATTGGTCTAGTAGCTGAAAAGAAAAGAAAAAACAGTTGTACAGTGAACATTTCATCGTACAATTGTGAAAAACTGAGGGGCTGAAGAGGACATCCAGCAACGTCACCAAATGATGATCACCAAACACAGGTCAGTTACCATAAACATTAACAAACAGTGTTATATTTAGGGTTAGGATTAATAATCTATTTTGCAC
Organism: Polypterus senegalus; assembly: GCF_016835505.1. Lineage (NCBI taxonomy): Eukaryota > Metazoa > Chordata > Cladistia > Polypteriformes > Polypteridae > Polypterus > Polypterus senegalus. Next base: position 28,390,116 of record NC_053154.1, read on the forward strand.
CCTCCTCAGTTTATGATTTACTCTGTTATTTGTCACACTTGCCTTACTATTGCTGTAGAATCAATCAATTTGTAAACGCTGCAACAAGCAAAATACAGCAAGAAAAAATGGTACTTTGATTGAATAAAAATAACATAGAAAGGCCAAACAAAGAATAGATAATTAGAATGCAAAAGAATGAAACAACGACCCTTCTGTGTATAACTAAACAGGTCTTGTGCCCCTTCTACCAGGTGAGGTGGCTCTCACACCTACCCTACTCAACGTGACACCAAACATTCCCTTTACTTCACTTATTTTCTCTCTCCAAACCCTGGCTTTTCTCGCTCTTGATAGCTGAGTATTCATCCCACCTCCTGTTACTTAGTTCCAGCCTCACCTCCCATTAGCTCAACCATTTTTTTCCAGAATAGGTTCCCAGAGAACCAGAGCCTATGCTGATAATTCCTGGGCCCAAGTCAAGCAGTAATAATGAATGTGACATAAAGTCTTTTAAAGTGCACACTGTGCACAAACTCTCATGTATCTGATTCTAGCCAATTTAGAATCACTAATTAATAACACAGGCATGTAGTAAAGTAAGAGGTATAATGTGCAAAGTCCACAAGTGAGTTGTGTGCAATGTTTAATCGAGTCTGACTTCCTGAAACACTACTCCATGCTGAACCTACCTATCCAGTCCATTTTCAAAAGTTCTTATTTTAAATTTTAGTGCTGGGTCACCTTCATGGACTATACTCAAACATTGTACTTGACATAAGGTTTTATTCTCAACCTTCAGACTGTAGCATTATCTACTTACAGAACTGAGGAATTCCACCACTGGTATTTCATATGCTGACAAGCATTTAGGTTTACATGTATTCACTTAGCAGATGCTTTTATTGAAAGTGACTTACAAAAAGGTCAACATCAGTCTGGGAGACTGTTTGGAATGAGAGCTACAGTGAAAGGTTGCAAAATTGATAAACACAAGTAAAGATCTTTAAAACAATCAGAACACAAAACTACTTCATTGTCCCTTAGTTACAAGAACTGATACAGGATCTTGTAGGATAAAGTGGCCATTGCCCATTCTGCTATGCTTTTGTGGCACACCTGGCCTGTTAAGAAAACAGATTTAACAGGGATGCTGGCAGCCAGCTGCACTTTCCACTCTTTCATTCTAAACTAAGTGACTGAACTCCAGCTTGCACCAGGATCTGCCTGGACATCATCTGATAACAAAAGTGTAAATCAGAAGTGACAAAACTCCAGAGGCCTCTCTGCAGACTTGAGGAAGAAGGTATGAAATAGAGTCAAGCAAGGACAAAGGCCTATAATTCAAGGGATGACAACTGAAATGGATAGAAGAACTCGCCTATTAGCAGACACTGATTTTGTAAATAAAAGTGACTTTAAATAATCAGGGGAAGTAAAAGAGAGAAAAACTCTCTCCACCATCCTGAAGAAGTTTTCTAGGAAATTTGCTGGGACACCATGGGTATTCTCTCAGGACACCCTTTCTGGGGTTCTCTCAAGGCGAGGGAAATATTCAAAATGATCTTCTAAAGCAAGGTCTGTGAAACCTAAGAAATTATAAGCCGCTTTTCCCTGGAGAGCTGAATCCAAAAAATTCTTATCTTTGTGAACCTGAAGCTCTCAAACCAAAGGCTGTATGCCGATAGTCTGATGAGGATGAGAAACCATTACTTTAAGAAGGGATATTCAACATCTAAACTCTTGGGCCAGAATGAGTAATGCCTATTCCCTATGAAGTGGCAAAAGACAGCAGAAGGAAAGCTGAGGAAGCAGCAGCACTACACTGATGCAGCAAGAACAAAGAGTGCACTCCAACGCATGAGGAATTGTCCACTTGAACTTGGGCAACAACAAAACCACAACTCCACACAACACCAGACATCATCCATAAAGACTTGGTATCGTAAAAACTATTTACCACTGCCAAGATAATGTAAAACTTTTAATGCAAGTAAAACAGCCTACCCATATCATATACAGTATGTTTGTCTGTTTAGTGTGTCTACGTCCAGTCTTATATATCATTATATAATAAGACTATATATACTGTATATACTAGCTATATAAGCCCATGCTGTAAAAAGCCCAGGCTCCTAGAAACTATTGAAATTATCAGATAAAAAACTGAAATCCAGAGTCTGAAATTTCGTTTTGTGGACGTGCTCGCCCCTTTTGTCTATCAGCGGCTCAGCGGGTTTCTCTCTCTTCAGAGGTTTTGTTTTGCCGATATGCTCACCTGGCTTGTGTATTAGTAGCTAAGTGAGCTTGTCTTTCCTCGGCAGTTTCACTTTGCCGATGTAGTTGCTTTCTTTCAGCTTCATGCTGTAGCCGAGCACCTCCGGGCTGGACTGACAGACACACACACTTCCACACGTAGATGTTTATACATAACACTAGCCAATCCTCGCATAATTATTTATTGATGGGTGAACACTTCCTGAAAGACACAGTTGTCCAAATGGGGTGGGTTTGAGGATACAACTGTGAGTGAATGAAAAGATGGAGCTCTGGAGAGAGCAACATACAATTGTCCGTGACTGAAAACTGGTTTTGGCAGATACAGGCATATCTTTTTAACAGTTTGGCCCTGTGTCTTATTAATTGTCATTGCAAAGGCCAATCTAACAGGAAATTGTCTGCGTGTAAAAGTAAAAGGCAAATTTGAGTCTAATTGGGTCAGGGAAATCCGGGGAATAAGGACATTTTGTGAGGTAGCAGCTGCGATAGTTTTACACTCCAGTACATTGAGGTGAATGCTGGTAACAGAAAGTCTAGTGCCATTACAGAGACCATTTGCTGGCATGAGGTTTCTGAGAAGCATGACGACTGAACCAATTTTAATTTTGAGTTTATGCGGAGGCATGCCAGTGGGAGTAAGACTGTTAAGAAATTTTTCGGGGAATGAAAGTTGATCTGCAGGATTGTCTGTGACGATGGAGTCAACGCTGGTGAAAGTTACTTCGTCGGTAGGGATAAGTCCTCAAGAGTGAGGGTGGACGCAGGAGGAGGGTTAGAGTTGGTGGGCGGGGCTCTGTCGTGCGTTCCCCATGATGTGGGAGGAGTGTCAGAGTGGGCAGGCGGGGCTCTATCGTGCGTACCCCATGTCGGGCGACTTGGTCGATTATATATATAGAAAAGCAGCCAGAACCGAAAAGAATAATTGAAAGTCAACGTGGCTCAGAGGTGTATGTGGACTGTAGCAGAGACGAAAGCGACTGAGGCTGTGTTTGGTGAGGTGTTGCATGCAGGCACATGAGCAGGCAGTGCACATGCCTCGAGAGCAAGTGTGGATGCGGGAGGAGGGTTAGAGTTGGCGGGCGGGGCTCTGTTGTGAGTATCCCATGACGCGGGAGGAGGGATAGAGTTGGAGGGTGAGGCTCTGTCGTGTGTATTTCATGGTCTTAGAGTTGGTGGGAAGGGCTCTGTGAGTTGGTGGACATGGCTCTGTTGTGTATATCACATGGTCTCTGTCGTGCGTACCCCATGGTCGGGCGACTTAGTCAATTATATATATAGACTAGCAAAATACCCGTGCTTCGCAGTGGAGAAGTAGTGTGTTAAAGAAGTTATGAAAAAGAAAAGGAAACATTTTAAAAATAACAGAACCTGATTGTCAATGTAATTGTTTTGTGACTGTTATGAGTGTTGCTGACATCAAGGATTTGATTATCATTATTTCTTTCAATCAGGTTCGTATTTGGAGGACGTGTTGTGTTCAAGTTACATTCCGTGTTTGTCAACCATTGTAAACATAACAGGTTTCATTCATCAAAGTGTTCACTACCCAAATTGCAAAATGCAAGGAGGCGTATTTTGAATGAAAAGGGAGAAGACAGCGAAGGAGCGGAAAAGTGAGAAGGAAAACTATTTAAATAAAGAGCTGGGAAGGTGAATGGAAAGAAGGAGCCAGCGGTAAACTAAGGAAGACTCTGTAATAAGGACGTTTGGGTGCATGTAGAAGGTGTAACAACAGAATTGTTAAGCCTTATGATAATGTTCTTGCACGGAGGGTTTAGAGAGTAGAAGAGAAGCAGAGAATAGGGAACCCTGTGTGACTGTTCTGCTGTTCATATTTGTATGCACCTCTCTAAACTTGCATCACTGGTTCCGCACACAATTTGGTCACATATAAGGGAACTTTTAATCTCCCCGAAATTGCATGTGCCTGCTAACACTCTCAGATCTGTGACTTAGTTGCCTATATTTTCTCCCTTTGCCTGATTTCTTGAAAAAAAATCTGTACCTCTCTACAGTTTCGTTTATTTTCGGGTTGTAATGTTCATCAAATTTACATATCATCAAGCTCATGGTTAACTCATCAGGTCTTACATCACCGGTCAGCGCCTGACACAATTCTCTGACGCTCTCTCCAATAAGATAACAGAATAATCTGACCTTAGTGTTTTCCTCTGCCTCCGGCATTGCAAGTTCTGTGAATAATCTGAACTCGTCCTTCCATGTTCTCCATGACTTTGCTAGGTCTTTAGCATCGAGGCTTAATGTCAGCGGCAGTCTCAGACCCTCCTATTTCCTTTTGTGTGAGCGTCTCAGCATCCTGAACTTTTAACAGCAAACTGGCGTGACTTTCGGTGCACTTCCGTTACGTACGTTGCCACCATGTTTCTCTCTCGAGATTATTAAAAGGCACAGACTCACGCTTCCAGTTTATGTCTGTTTATTTCGCAGTAGTTAAAGCCAGAACGAAGTCAGTTCACATGAGCTGCTCGGAGTACATGCATCGAAGCTTCTCAGCTGTGCTTGTGCTATCTCGTGCGATCTATCTCGCGAATATCGTATTCGTCGTGGGCATGACAAACGCCAGCGGCAGCCTGTCTATGAACTTAATTTAAACTTAAGGTTTACACCGTACTTTGTTTCCAAAGTAGCTGCACTAATGAATATGCTTGTATGCGTCACTCGCTTCATATTCTTTTGTTGCCTTCTCAATTGTGTAATGCGTTTTTTGAACAGGTTTCATTCATCGAAGTGATCACTACCCAAATCGGTACTCGTGAATCTAAGATGTTTAACAGGCATTCCCGGTATTAAGTTGTGGATTTGCCTGCGAATATTTAGCGGCAGCGTGTCTATGAATGTAATTTAAACTTAAGCTTAACACCTTGCTTTCCTATTCATATGTGTACAAAGGCTTGTTTAGTGTCAGAGGGTTTCCGCAGTAGCTGCACTTATGAATATGCTAAGCACAGTCCTTCACCCGCGAATATTTACCTTATATGGGCAGGCACTGAATTACGTGGGAAGCGTGCTGATGCGTGACGCAACTCCGCCTCACACCGCGACCGAGCTGCTGGCTATTGCCGTATATATGGACGAAAATAAGTTCCAGTTATGACCATTACGCGTAGAATTTCAAAATGAAACCTGCCTATCTTTTGTAAGTAACCTATAAGGAATGAGCCTGCCAAATTTCAGCCCTCTACCTACATGGGAAGTTGGAGAATTAGTGATGAGTCAGTGAGTGAGTAAGTGAGTCAGTCAGTCAGTCAGTGAGGGCTTTGCATTTTATTAGCGTAGATACTGTATATGTATATATATATATATATATATATATATATATATATGCTTTAAACATACTTCTATAATCCTTGTGTTTGTCAATAAATTCTATTATTCTGTTTCTTAATGCAGCTGTGTTTCAGTTAACTTAATGTTAGGCTAATGGCCAAAGACAACCACCTCCAACAACAGGGAAAGTAAGGGCAAATAAAGTAGGAGTCTTGCCAAATTATTTGATTAATTACCAATATTATTACCATAGGAAAGACTTGTTTATTAATTAACCAAGTTAAAATTTCTTTGCAAAAATCCCACATTATTACGGCGTTCTCCTGGGTGGCGTTTTTAACATTTTTAATCATAAAATTCCTACAGTCTTCAAAACCTTCTTAAACTCATTGAGAGAGTCTGCACTTCAGATGGAGGTGGGCGACTCATTCCAACAGATAGGTGCTACTCTAATTGAGATTTAATGTCACATAGAGCAGGTGCTACCAGACATTGGTTACTAGCAGAACTGAATGGGCAAGAAGGATCATAGGACCTAACGAATATAAGTGCTGACCCACTAACTACTCTGTAGGCAAGCACCAAGTTCTTGAAATTAAAGCATGCTGCTGCAGGGAGACTGTGTAACAACCTGAAAGAAGGTGTGACATGCAACCATCCCAGCTTTTTGAACACAAGAACTGCCACCGCATTTTGAATTATCTGAAGTAGCTTAGTAGCACATGCAGGTGCTTTTGCCAGTAGAGTGATGCAGTAGCCAAGATATGACAAGATTAATGCCTGGACCAGGAATCGTTCTGCATACTCTGATCTTGCAGATGTTGTAAACAATGAATGTGCAAGAATAAAATAGTTGCATCTTGGTCAGTGAAGGATAGCTGGCGATCAATCACCACACCAAGATTAGGTACAGACTTAGTGGCTGTTAGTGATAATGAGCCGAGCTGAACAGAGATGGGGTGATGCATAGACGGAATGTCTTCGCTAGTTTGAGATGGAGATGGTGCTCTTACATCCTAGTTGATATATCAATGAGATTCTACCTGAAAAAGTGTTGACCTTTGGAGGGAAGAACAGGTACAGCTAAGATTCATTGACATAGCACTGATATGAGAAACCACAGCACAGGATGGTGAGGCCTAGAGAGGAGGTGTACAGAGAAGTGAGAAGAGGACCGTAAAGGAAAATGTACTTGAAAGTGCCTGCTCGTTTAACACGGACATCCAGACATCATTTGTACAAGCACATTTTAGAATTCAACTTTATATTTTGTTTTCCTTATAACAGTTTACATATAAGAAGTACTATTTCTGCTTCCTTTTAGACCCTGAGCAAGTCACTAGACCTGCTTGTGCAACTGGAAAAATTACTGTAAATGAGGTCCTGATCTTCATGTAAGCTGTGTTAGATAGAGATATTAATTGAAGAATTAAAAATAAGCATTTTTTTAATGGATTGTCTTTCTAAGAAATTAGAGGGACATTAATGAACAAGGACAGCCCCCCAATCACACAATTTTATTTAAGCCAGTGAGTGCCTTGCTAATCTGTTTTAAATAACTACTTTTGCATCAACATCCAGACTCATGGAGGTATGGATTATCAATGTTTTTGAAAGCTTAAGGATCATAGAAAAAAGAGTGTATCAGTCATACCAATAGCTGATTTCATCTTCATCTCCTTGAAGTTTCAATAGTCATTTCATTAACTGTCTTTGAATCAACAGCTAAGAGGAACTAAGACATTTAGATATTTGGGTATACTTTGGAATACCCAACTGGGATTACCTGGTGGAAGGTGTAGGGGTCGGAGTGCACAGCGACAGAGAAATGGGAGTGGGAGGTGAGGAAGACAGAGAGTGCTTAGAGCTATGTGTTTAGTGAAGTGGCTGGGCCAGTCTAGCAGTGTATAGTGTTTAGTTTTGACTTCAAGGCTTTTTTTTTTCTAGTAACATTGTGAAAATTAATATATGATCTTGATGACCCTCCTGTCTACCCTAAAAAGAACTGGGCCTGGAAAACCACAATTTGTACAGCTGTAGGGCCAACAACCTATCAGTAAAGTAATTTAAATTGCAGAAAGCATGTAGACATGAGGACGGCATGGTGGCGCAGTGGGTAGTGCTGCTGCCTCGCAGTTAGGGACCCGGGTTCACTTCCCAGGTCCTCCCTGCATGGAGTTTGCATGTTCTCCCTGTGTCTGCGTGGGTTTTCTCCCACAGTCCAAAGGCATGCAGGTGAGGTGCATTGGTGATTCTAAATTGTCCTGTGTGTGTGTGTGTGCGCCCTGCGGTGGTCTGGCACCCTGCCTGTGGTTTGTTTCCTGCCTTGTGCCCTGTGTTGGCTGGGATTGGCTCGAGCAGACCCCTGTGACCCTGTAGTTAGGATATAGCGGGTTGGATAATGGATGGATGGATGTAGACATGAGAAAGCCAAAAGATATTCGCATACTCACATATGCCTATGACCCAAAGGCTGATCGAAATGGAGTGGGAGGTGAGGAAAATATTGATTAGAGCTATTTGTTTTGAACAAACGGGAGGAAAAATATCCTTTTTATGATTTTGCAAGGTTTTTATTTTATTTTAGGATTAATGTTGTATTTTTGGATCTTTTAAAACATTTTGGGTTAGATAACATGCTGAATTTAAATATGTACTTGTTTCAGAGTAACTTCCCTTTTTATTTCTTTAAAATGGTGTAAATGTACTGTATCGTTCTTTTATCATAGATGTAAAATCATTCATATGCACTAGGTGGCAGAAAAGACTTACAAATGTTTGGCTTTCACATAAAATCGGTAAAATGTCTGAAATCGGAGGAGTTTGTGCCTTCTGTACTAATTAGTATATATATGTACTTTTCCTAAATTTATTCCTTATGTTTTAGAGTTGCAGTGACCTGGATCATACATATGCAGCACTGTATACAAAGCAGAAACCAGAAGTTCATCACAGGGCACATGAATACACAAGACCCATTTAAACTACATGTGGATATGGATGAAATGTTCAAACTCCACACTGGAAGTGACTGAGCAAGGACTCAAACCCGGGTACACTGAACGGCAAAAACTGCAACACTTTGTGAATAACTATTGTGGATGTTCCATGGCGCTGGTGAACATATAATCTGTTAAATTGTGTTTTACAAATTTTTCTTAAAGATCACAATGGTGATTAACACAGGCAGATTATTCATGTCAGGAAATGATACTCAGGTTGAATCCCCCAAAATGTGGTTGTTGTGGCCAAGTCACAATCACAGCAAACACTGGACATGGTGAAAACAGGCCAAAACAACTGAGCAACAGATGGACAACAAGGCAAGATAGATAGATAGATAGATGGATAGATAGATAGATAGATAGATAGATAGATAGATAGATAGATAGATAGATAGATAGATAGATAGATAGATAGATAGAAAGATAGTACTGTACTTTATGTGCCCCTACAGGTAAATTTCGGCATTGTGCCAATTCTGTGGGACGCCCCTCCATTAGAGAAAGTGATTGGATTTAAAGACATGGTATATAGAAGAGTATGCGGGGCAGAAGACAGTTTGCTCCTTAGTTATTATAGATAGAAAATCAGTTACTTGAGTTTTTCACTACAACTGCCTATTTTAAATACCAATGAATAAAAAAACTTAGTAAACAGTAAAAGTAAAAAAGTAAAACATAATATAACAAAATAAAAAGTAAATAAAAAATTAGATTACATTAACACCTCAGTAAAAATGATGTTATAAATTACTTTTTCCTCCAACTTACATTCTATAAATGCTGTTTTTATGCATTTCTCTTTGCATATTGTTTTGGATATTTTTCTCTTTTATGTTTTTTGGATGATTCTCTTTATTCTTGATCTTTATTATATGCAGCTCTTTTTTGTTCATTTTCTTTTTTTTTACTTTTATTATCAGCTCTTGCCACTCTTTTTTCTATCGTGATCTAAAAGTTGGCGTTCTTGAACAGATCATTTGCTTTTCTGTCTTGATGCATGCTCAATAATCCAGGCCGTGTGATCAATGATATATAAATTGTCCATTGATCAATGGCCATGAGTACCATTCACAGAGAGTTGGGGATTGGCTGCAATCACAGCATTGTAAGATGGTGATCAGTGATGAAGATGTGCACATCCTGGACATGGAGGAACGCTGGTTTGAGCGAGGGGTAAAGGAGGCCATTTACATTTAAACAGAATGACCATTTCTGAACTGAGGAGGGGGCCTAAGGGTGCATCTTCCACCATCTTACAATGCGGTGATTGCAGCCAATCCCCAAGTCTCTGTGAATGGTACTCATGGCCATCGATCAATTGACAATTTGCATATCATTGATCACACGGCCCATTGTTAGTCAGTGGTGTTAGTTTCGGTCATTAGGCCAAAGTACTGTTGAGGAAACCTGCAGTCAACTGAGACTGAGGAAGTCACCTGGATGAGTGATGTAACATATCTCCCTGGAAAAGAACAATGTCCAGATGAACTGAGTCGACTTTCTAAAATTTGCTTTGCTGCCTTGCCATTATAACCAACTGCACTGAAGGGCGAGTTAGCACTGAGAGTGTCATGGGGTGGTACAGAGAGAGGATGTGTGCAGTAGGAGTAATGATTGGGCAAGCAGTATGGAGGGGAGTGGTCAAGACTGAATAACATGGACATGATGAATCTCATGATGACCTAAGCACATCTCCATTTTGTGTAAGAGTTTTTCTGTCGTATTATTTTTTAGTTCACTTTAATTCAAGGGTGCCGTCGCTTTATGACAAACACACCAGTTTGCCAAGCGATCACGTTGCACACTGCGTGACATCAGTGTAGAGAAGATGAAGGTGAGCACAATGAAGCATCTGAACCATGATCAAACAAAGAAAAGACTTTCACTAAAAACCTGTTTCACAAACAATAAATAAAACAAACTAAGACTGAAAGATTTATCAGCATTAAATATGACTTCTTTTTTTTTTTACAATTCTTCTAATGATCTTGATGACTCTCCTGTCTACCCTAAATAGAAAATCCTCTGAAAATCACTACCTCGTACTATACATTTGTCTAACTGGACATTTTTTTCATCCTACTGGACATGTTTCTTGTTAAAAAGCCTGGTAAATGACATTTTGCTGGCAGATGAGGAAATAGTGAAGCTGCAGGGCCAACCACCCACCTGTAGATGAATTTGATTACAGAAATTTCCATAGAGGCACCTAAAAGTCTTAATAGTCTTAGAGCAGACAAAGAGAACAAAGATACACTCCAACAAAACCAATACAGAGGACAACATACGACACAAAGGCTGATCAAATTGTTCTCAACAAATGTGTCCCCAAGATAGGTACATGGAGTGTACAAGCATTGTATCAAAGTGGAAAGTACATACAAGTAGAAAAAGAAATGGCCAGATGCAATCTTGAGATATTTGGACTTAGTGAAACTGGATGGGACATATGGGGACAAATAATAATTGCCATTGTCACAAATAATAACTGACAACCCACATAAGACAGGAGTTGGATTTATGTTGATTAAGAATGCAAAGAAAACACTCTTGAAATGGAGCCCAGTCTCTGAAGGAATTATTATGGCTAAGTCTGACACAAGACCATACAACCATCATACAACCAAACGCTCTCACAAATGAAAAAAAGTAAAGGAAGGCTTTTACTCAATTCTAATTCTTGCAGTATACCTTAAAAAGCGACACTCCCCACGAGCACATAATGAACATAATGATTTGGGACATTTGTTAATATTCCAAAACTAGTTATGCCAATATAGAATGTGTGAAGTCTTTCTTTCCCAGCACCACTGAGTGAAGTTCAGGTCCCAGCCTGGACAGGGTGCAAGGCCGATGCACATTCTGAACCAATTTAGAGTTGACCTCAACCCCAAAGCCTGCACACCTTTCGAATGTGATCAGCTCCACTCTCTCATTTCTTCAGATTCCTCTTGACTCACACGTGTACTCAGTGTGTACAACGTGCACATTCTCTCTGTGGCTTTCTTTGATTTCTCCCTCGTTTAAAAGATGCCCTGTCTTTAAACTAATGCCTTGTGAATGCTTGCGTGTGTCCATCCATTTGCTTTCCATTCAGGACTGATAAATGTTGCTCTCCACCATCCTGAACTGTATTATGCGATCTAATAAAATAAATATTTAATTAGTGACTCTACAAGATGCTTCATTAACACAGCAAGAAACTCTGCGACTTCAGTCTGGACACTCTCCTAATGAGTTTTTAAGGATGGAAAGGTTTGATGAAATGAAGCACCCTAACCCTTCTACAATTAACCAACTCTCAACCACACTTTGCTTATTTTTAAATGAAATTAGAAAATAACTCATTCATATAAGATAATGTATCTAATGTATGACACAGTAAGTCATAAGTACTTGTGTGTATGGAATATTATCTTGTACTTAGGAGATAGGAAGCTGATTTTCACCTCACAGCTGTCTCTGATTTTGCAAATTCTGAAATAAATCCAAATTTTACAGCAACAGCAACAAAGTGGAAGTATTTGTTCAATATTTCAATAAACCAATGGACTCTGTTATATGTTACTAATCTACATTCCATGCTCCTCCTGTTGTCATTCACCCTGACTGGCTTTGATAAAAAGATGGAAAATGAAAATTGACGACTGATGCTTGATGTGTGCAAATTGAGTACTTTTGAGTGATGGCATGATGGACAATAAGTGAGTAGTGAGGTGTGATGAGCGACTGTTGTGTACTGATAAGGGATGCCTGATGATCTGCTAGAGAGAAGCGAAGTGTGCCTGGTGATGAGTGACTACTGATACCTGATACAGAGTAATACTGATGCTTGACGAGTAGTCAAAACTGTCCTAAAATGGGCACCGTATGGCGAAGGTATCGAGAAGCTCTGGGAAACGACTCAATTTTCCAAATTTCTAACATGTTGCAATGAAAACAGCCCTTGACATGGTGCCAGTCTATTGCAGTGCCTACTCGTGCACACACCAGTCAGGGGTCATTTTGGAATTACCAGTTAATGTAACTCATGCCTATTATAGCTATGTGGGAGAAAAACTGGAGTAACGTGATGAAAACCCATGCAAACACTGCAAAAAATGTACGGACTACACACAGAAAACAGCCAGACACAGAAGTCAAACCTAGAAGAGCTGATCTCTGAGGTGCACACTTTACTATTGTCCTGCTCAGGTCACTAACCTTGCATATTATAAACTAAAAAAATTTTAACGCTAACTAACAAAGTTTCTGTTTGTTTAAATTGCTTTTAATGTTCAGGATGGAAATGTTCTGATGATTTTTTTGTTGGAATATTTTGCCCAGTTTTTTCAACACCATTTTTCTGCTTTTCCCAAAGGCCTTTTATAGTACAACCAGATATATTATAATTCATTTGACCTCACCGGGAAATTCAAAAAGGAGGCAGATGACAGTCAATCACACTGTGAAACACAGTGGCAGCACAAAGTAGAGAATTTTAGAACACTGATACATGGAAGCCTTAAAATAATCATAAAAAACACAGCCTGTATATTTTAAGCGACCAGTGGCAGACCTGAAAGGTGCTCTCGTGTGCAATAATGTAGGGCTAGTTAGACTTTATTTGGTGTACTTTAAGTAATCACCAAGCTATAAAAATACAGTATATCAACAACTAAATCAATGATGACCAAGTGAAATGAAGGGTATGTCCTTCTTAGAATTAACTTAACTATTGAAGACTTCTCTTATCCTGTGTGAAGACCTAATTTAGATCTTCTGAATTCAAAGAAGTCATCAATCAACTGGATCTTCCATTTAAACAGCAAAAATTTGCAATATTTACCCAGGATACAGATTTGTTGAAGGCACAAGAGAACACAAGAAGCAATAGTTGAAAAAGTCAACAAATAAATCAAAATTTTGCAGGATTCACTAGGGCCATGAACGTTATAAATTCCAGTGTGGACTTATTATTTTGGAGAATCGGGTTCTTGTCTCAGGTCTTTCTCTCATGGACTGTGCAGGTTCTCCCTGTATCCACATGAGTGCTTTGGTTTTCTCCCACAGTTCAAAGACACGCAGGGCAGGCGGACTGGCAATGCTAAACTGGCCCCTGACGTGTCTGTGTGTGTTTTCACCCTGTGATCGGCTGGCACCCCACTAGATGTTAGCTCGGATAGACTCCAGCTTCCTCACAACCCTGCTTTGGATAAGTGGAAAACGAAGGGAAGGCAGGCTATGTTGGTGCTCACCATCAAATGTCAACGTATTTTTAAGTAACTTTTTCAGAAGCTACAGTACAAGTCATTCAAATAAACAACTTTTTTTATTTCACCTTACTATAGAGCAGGGGTGTCGAACTCCGGTCCTGGAAGGCCGCAGTGGCTGCAGATTTTCATTCTAACCCTTTTCCTAATCAGTGACCAGTTTTCACTGCCAATTAACTTCTTTTCCCTTCATTTTCATAGCCCTATTTTTAAGGATTCAGTCCTCTGAATGTATTCCTTTCTCCATTAAATGACAGCTGAACCGAAATGAGATGTGAAACGAGCCAACAGATGACCAGCTAAACTAGGATTTCAAACACCAACCAATTTCACTCCAACCAATCTCTTAATGAGAATTTGATTATTACTTTTAATTAAACCCGATATTTAATTCCATGGCCTGTTGCTGCCCTCATTCTGCCACAAAACTGTTATTTTTCTGTTTCTTCTAAACACATCGTCAAGATGTTTTGGTGATCTGCGAGATCAACATTACAGAGACCTTCACCATTTTTTATTTTCAGATATTATGTGATGGGCACAGGTGAGCTGGTCATGTGGCGGCTCGTTTTGTGTCTCATTATTGTTTGGTTGCTAATTAAGGAAAGAGAAACAGCTAAGGTGGCCTGAGTCAAGTTAATTAAAACTGAGGCAAAAGAAGTTAATTAGCAGCAAGAACTGGTCACTAATGAAGAAGATGGTTAGAATGAAAACCTGCAGCCACTGCGGACCTCCTGGACCGGAGTTTTATATCCGTGATATAGAGAAACACCATCCCAAGATGCTTCAGAAATTTTAGCACAATTACATACTTGCCTTAATATTTTGATTATACATATTTTTGTCTAATGGCGGCCTACATAATCAGAATGCTTTACAATTTCCATGTGAATTTTCTGCCTTCAGGACACAAGCACTCAAAGGGCGTTGTTTGTGTTCAAACAGTGAGTCAGCGGTGGGAATTACACTCATAATATAAAGGTATAACACCCAGTGCCTTAATCTGTATATCCAAATGGCCTCCATATTCATTCATTTTCTGAGGTTCTTTATTTTAACATGAGGTTGGAGGGGACTGGCACCCACGAATTGGAACCCCACTTAAGATAGATCCACCAAACCTGCTCCTCTTGGAGATGGGGTGGAAAACTGAGTACCTACACTGAAATGGAGAGATCATGCAAACTGCACTTGAACATTTCTGAGGCAGGAAATTGAAACCAGGACCTGTGAAGCAGCAGCGCTAGCCACGCACCAAAGTGCTGTCCTGTATGAACGATCATTTTCACGCCAATGTGCATACAGACCCTGTTGAATCAGAGCAAGGACTGAACTGTGACTAAACACTATGAAAATCTAATAGCTGAGTCAGGGAGAAGCACCTAAAAATGTGTGTCATTGTCTGGATCTTACAGTAAATGTGGAGCATTGTCTGAGGCAATGAACTTTAAGTCTTAAGAGTCCTGGAGAAAGTCTCCCCAATGTTCTGTGTGACCCTGAGTGAGTCACCTAACTTGCCTTTGCTTTAATTGTAAAAACAATACACGTGTAAGCAATTGTGAAGTTTCCTGATTATGAAAGTTATCTTGGCTCTAACCATTAGGCATCTATGATAAAAATAATAATGCAATCTGACTGAAGGCTGAGTCTCTGAAACATCTATTACATGTAATCAGCTTGAAAGGTGAGCTCCATTTTAGGTAAGATAAAAGGCCAGTCAGACTTCATTCGGAATACTTTGAGCAACTTTGGTCACTAGAATTAGTGCTGACCAAGTGGGGTGAATTAGATTAGGTTAGATTAGATAAACGTTATTAATCCCATAGGGAAATTCAGATATATCACACATGATATGCCCCACTAAATAAGCCAAACTTTGTCACTCTTGATTACAGAAGACTACACATGTACGGAGACCTAGTCTACATCTTATACATTCAAACAAACCATCCAGTTAAATAGTAAAGGATTTGCTTGGGAACACATTTAGGAAATAAAGGGCAATTTTAAGAACTTGGGAAGTCAGGAAGCAGCAATTCATGTGAAAAGATCACACTGACCACTTTAAAGAACTTGCTGGGGTCATTTAAGTATTACCCACTGAACTGGACTGAATGACCCCCCTGCCCCTCTGCCTCAATAAATTTATACATTTCAATGTATCAATACATCCATCCATTTTCCAACCTGCTGAATCCGAACACAGGGTCACGGGGGTCTGCTGGAGCCAATCCCAGCCAACAAAGGGCACAAGGCAGGAACCAGTCCCAGGCAGGGTACCAACCCACTGCAGGACACACACAAACACCAAGCACACACTAGGGCCAATTTAGAATCTAAGAACCTGCATGTGTTTGGACTGTGGGAGGAAACCGGAGTACCAGGTGGAAACCCACACAGACACGGGGAGGACATGCAAACTCCACGCAGGGAGGACCCAAGAAGCGAACACGAGTATCCTAACTGCGAGGCAGCAGCGCCACCGTGCCGCCCTATACCAATACAGTACACCTATATTCCTAACAAGTAAATTTACAAACTGACATTTGAAACAAAGGCACAAAATAAGTAATCAAAGTGAAAATTAAATCTGAATGATGTTATTATTCTGTGCAAAATGCTGCTGCAAGACTCCTCACCAGGTCCGCGTCCTCCGCTCATATCACCCCTATTTTAGCCTCCTTTCATTGGCTGCCAGTTAGTTATAGGATCAGTTTAAAATCCTACTTTTAACCTTTAAAGCTGTGAACGGTCTGCTCCAGTGTATGTTAAAGACATGCTGAGTTTTATCATACAGGTAGGCCTCAACCTCATCTGACCAGTGCTTACTTGTGATTCCCCACACCAGATTAAAGATCTTTGTTATGACCCCCAAACTCTGGAACTCTCTCCCCCTTGATATCACAGCATCTAATTCTGTAATTACATTTAAAACATTATTTTAGCCAGGCATTTCTTTCTTGCTTTTAGATCTTTCTAATGTGTATTTTATCTATTTGTTTTAAGCTATGATGGCTTACTAATTTTATTCTTTTTTTGTTGATCCAATTTTATATGAAATCTTGTAATGTTTTTTTATTTTACTGTTATTATTCTTTATTATGCCTTTTTGTGTTGTCATTGTAAAGCACTTTGTGTGTACAACTTGAAAAGTGCTCTATAAATAAATAATACATGAAATGAAAGTAAATGAAAATTATTCTAAATAGACGGTATATTTTTAATTTTATTCAGTTCTGTTTCTCCTGGAGGGCTGCAGTGGCTGCAGGTTTTTGTTCCAGCCCAAATTCTTAATGAGAAGTATTATGATAAAGAACTTATGGCTCAAGTGACATTTTATGCTGCATTTTAGTCGTCTTGCCTGTAAACATTTCTCACCCTTAATCACTTGTCTTAGTTTTAAACATCTGCAGTTATTGTTTTAATTACTCCTTATCAAAAAGATAAAAATTACAAAAGAACCAGCAGTTGTCCACCTAACTTGTCTCCATTCACACCTGCGTGTATTCATCATGAACTCTCTGGTTTAATAAAATGGTGATGGACTGAGAATTTCTCATTCATTTAAGGCTTCAAATCATTTGGATGATATCCTAAAAAAAATCTACAATGTAACAATGACCTGACCTGGCAGAACACCAACAAGCCGTGAAATGTAATAAGATCTGTAATCGCTAAGGATTGGGTTCTGACTAAGCAACTGGGTTGGAACAAAAAAATAAAGTCACTGCGGACCTCCAGCACCTGCACTGCTCACAGCTGTCGTAAGGATTATCAGAATGTTAACAAGTTTACTATTCAATTATTTATATTTGTGTTAAATTAAACATTTTTTATATTACTATATTTTTGTGAAATTCATTTACTTTAAAACAATTTTCTGAAATGCATTCATCACATAGACATTTTTTTAATACCACAATCATTGATAGGCTTTCATTTTCCATTTTCCACTAGCATTCTTTAATGGTTTGTGAAGTAATGAATAAAATATCAGTATTTAGATAAAGCTGTTTGAAATTAGATAGATAGATAGATAGATAGATAGATAGATAGATAGATAGATAGATAGATAGATAGATAGATAGATAGATAGATAGATAGATACTTTATTAATCCCAAGGGGAAATTCACTATATTATATTATATTCAATAAACAGTTTATTAGAATTTTAGGTGCTGAAAAGGAGCACTTATCAAAAGGGCAAATGATGCTTGTCTAATTTGGGCACACAATTAATATTAATTATTAGTTTTGTGTTTATTTCTCTGTTTTTAGCACACCAGGTGCGTTTGATCAAAAAGGAAATGAAAAAGAAAATCTCTGTGAGACTGAGGAACTGAGAAAAGAGACGACCGAAATATCAAACAGAAGCTTATCAGTTATGTTACAAAATGCAAATGTGGGTTGAAAACACCAAATTCAAATGAGCAGAAGAGGAACTGAAACAGTTACTGGACTGCACCTGGCCGACTCCTCAAGATGTGATATCATTTAAACAATGCATAGAATTAATTTAGAATTCTTGGTAAAATTAATATCTAATACATAAATATATACATTTATATATACTGCATATGTATAAATATATAGATGTACTGTATATGTACGAATATATATGTAAGTATGAATCTATATATATAGTATATAAAAATGTATATACATAAATACATATAAATATATGTATACACAAAGATAAACATATACTATATACAGAGACAGTAAACTAAATATGTACTCTATACAGTAAATATACATGAAGAGTACACTAAAAGCAATAAAAACACCTTCACATTTCAATTGCTGACATTTTTTGTTTTTCTTTCTACACTGAGAATGCCCAAATACTTATTAACACTTAAACAGAAAATTTAAATACACGAAATGTGAAAATAAAATATTCTGATTGAAAATTTTTAGTTTCTCATACAGAAGATCTAAATGTAAACTTTCAGAAAGTACGAAATTCTTCTGAAGATGAGCTAGACTGTTGATTCCATGACAGTAATAAAATAAAAATAAATGGTTTATCAAAATGTTTTCATGAATGACATAATTCTTTAAAACACACAATTTCACACCAAGCATCCTAGTATGTTAAGTTCTACACTGCGTTTTGGGATTTTGAGTTTAGACACTTTCCACATAAAGGCAGTAATAGTTTTACCAAATCATCCTTTCAATGTTTTCTTTTCCATATTTATTAACTGCACCCACAAGATGTTGGTCTTGTTGATATTAAATGAATAAAGAAATCTAGTGAGCAAGGCGGAGGCTTTTGCTTTCAAAAGGCCTTTACAGGCTCCACTTGAAATCACCAGTGACATTTACTCCACCAAAACAATAGACAGTGGCCTGTCCTCTGATTGACTGCCGAATGCCCAAGGAGGGACTGGGTGGTCAGTTCATCAGGAAGACTTTGTTGTGTCTTTTTCCAGTGGTTGTGGGACCCCCAAATGTTTTCTTGACCTACATTACCAGTTATTTGTATGTTAAAATTCTTGCGCAATATGAATGACATTTAATATTAACATAAGCAAAATAAAGTGTTTGCAGATATATACAGACAAACAGTCGAGCTTGAAGGGACTGAATGATCTCCACTTGTCTGTCAGGCTTCTTCATTATGTACAGTAGTGCATCTCTGCATTTGTGTTACATAGGACATGATATTGCATGTTTTATTTTTAACACTACTGTCTCCATGTTCCATCTCCCTTTTCTCCACTCCCTGTCTGGGGTTTGCTCAACCTCCTCGTGTTCTCACACATTTGTGTGTCCCAATGATTCATTCCTAATTACCAGCTTAAACCTGGTCGAGTTGGAGTGTGAGTGTAAATGTGTGTGTGATGTGTGTGTGCCCTTTACTAACAATCCTGGTGCTTTGTGTCCAGTGTTGATAGAAACAGTTACTCTAAAAAAGGACAAAGTTGGTTCAGAAAATGTATGGATGAAAATGTATTACTTTATTCATTGTGCACAGAACTCTGAATTTGAAAATAGGAAGTAAACACTGAGTAATACTGACCTGAATCAAACAGCAGAACAAAACAGAAAAGAGTGTAACACTAACATTTTTTCAGTAAAAAAAATGAAACTAAAAAAAATCAGTATTACTTATTCTTGGAATTTGGATTTTCATTTGTCATTAGGCAATTCATTCATAAGATTACCAAGTGAATGAAGGAAAACATGTTATGGATTAACAGAATATCTATAACAAAAAATAACATTCTCAAACTTGCTTTATCCAATTCATGGTTGTGACAGGCCATCCAGATTCATTCCTGCTTTGTGCCTAATGTAGATAGCAATAACTCCATCTCCCCGTTAACATAAACCTAAATCTATCTATCTATCTATCTATCTATCTATCTATCTATCTATCTATCTATCTATCTATCTATCTATCTATCTATCTATCTATCTATCTATCTATCTATCTATCTATCTATCATTAGTATTGCTTTGTTTATAATTACTACTCGTCATTTACTGGATACTGTACTGTATTGCTCCTGCATGTTACTTCATTAATGAGACAAGCAACAAAATCTTTTCAATGTTATGTAAGGTATAGCAACAATAAAATTAATTAAACTAAAAGTATTATTTTAACAGTAAATATGAAAAAGTATTACATTTAAAGCAATAACAGAGTGTTCCTACTTACAAATAAAAACTTCACAATTAAAATGCCTTCATTGTCTTATTGCCAAATTAAACATCAACATCAACATTTTATATAGCTCCTTTTACTGAAGGCTCCATTACAGAGAGTCTGTTAAAAATAAAGTATCTCCAAAAGTTCCTTTAAGTTGTTAATCTACCAATAAAACTTTAGACCACAGATGCACATGGATGTATTTACATTATATAAATATTTGAAAAGTGTCTTGGGATGGTGGTATATGAAGTAAAACTTTTTTAATTGTAGTACACATACAGTATACTGTATTTTTTTCCCATTCTCTCAGTATTCAACTGGGTGCCCTCTGCTGGCCAGGAGCTTGTATTGCATCTTTTAGTTATCACCCCAGCTATTAACTTTTAAACCAGCGTTTCCCAAAATCAGTCCTATGGCCCTGCGGTGGGCTGGTGCCCTGCCCGGGGTTTGTTTCCTGCCTTGCTTCCTGTGTTGGCTGGGACTGGCTCCAGCAGACCTCCGTGACCCTGTAGTTAGGATATAGCAGGTTGGATAATGGATGGATGGATGGGTCTCGGTGTCTTATAAATGCAAAAATCATGCTGCTGTGCTTTTCTGAATGTAGAATAAAAGAAAAAGAACACCAGCTAATTACATGAGATCAGTGCTATCAGGTGTTGTCACTGATTAGGTATCTGGTTGGAACAAAAACCTGCAGCCACAGTGGATCACAGGACCGAGTTTGGGAAGCACTGGTGTAAATAAATCACCAACTTGACCTGCGACATTTTTGTATGTAAGCAGCCCCACTACCACTCAGTTTGCATTAGCAGTTTCATTTCATTTTATTGTCTTATTTTTATTTTTTCTGTCATACATGTTGTATGTTTATATCTGGTTCATTATCTTTCACTTTGTAACTATAACATATTAAATAACATTTCATGATTCTATAACCGTAGCACATCATTAATTAGTCGTTATTGCTCTGTTTAATGATTTGTGTCCATCATGTCTTTATACCACTTCATGTAGTGCATATTTAATTCCCAGATAGGTCAAGCAAAAAATACTTTTTTAGAACTGTAAAATTCTAATAATTTGATTGAAACTGATTTGAAATATATTCACCAACAAATTAAAAATTCAAAGTCACCAGAATTTAGGTAAAAAGGAACATCCATGTCTACACTGGTACTTTTTTTTAATGAACTCAAAAAGTACAATTTTATGAGTTCTATAACAAAATGTTCTTTTCTGTCTGCTTTCTCAGAACAAAGTCCTTTCTGCTCATCCCCAACAGAAAATAAACTTTCTACTTGATTTAGAGATTACTTTGAAATACACAGTAAAATCAGGAATGATAAATGAACACTGCAACATGTGAATGTGGGTCCTCAGATTAATTTAAGACAAGCTGTGGAGTGTTCTGGTGGGCTGTGATTAAATACTCATCAGCATCAGCGTGGCATCGTGTTAGCGCCTCTGCCACTGAGAAACAATAGAAAATGTCCATCGATTTATCTGTCTGCAAATGGTCTGAGGTAGCTATTAACATGCAGGATGCCAGCTTGTATGCCTACAACAAAGGGTACAAATCATAAACCCACCACAGACTCAGCACTAATGCGACATGGCGCTGATTGACTCACATACCAAAACACAGCCATACTGAGAAGTGTCCTAATAAATGTGTCTAGCTTGGCTTGTGAGGCAGCAGTGCTAAGCAACGTGCCTAATAAAGTAAATAAAAAATGCATATATATTTTATGAGAAAATAAAGGAACAATAATTAACTACATCAAATGAAGCAGAACGGGCCAGCTGACAGAACTGGTGAAGCACCTCGAAGCCACCCTCTGTTTTCATGGTTTCTCAGTCATGTAGAGTAGCTAATTTAGACAAAGACTCATTCTATGTTGTTACATTTATTAATGCAGTTTACTTCGTTGTTTTGAAATAACATTTTATTTATTTCTTCATATTTGTAATATTATTGATGACAAACCTTTTGAGGAAGTTAAAATTCACCAAACCATGACCAACTAATAGATAACTCATTTGAGTATGTTTGTACTTGCATGCACAGTGCATTATGAAATAAACCTTATTTTTGTTCTTTGATATTTTGCTGTTTTTTTAAGCTCTATATGAATAAATGAGATTATATTTCAAGGCATCATAGTAACACTAGTTAGATATAAAGCATGTTTATACTCTAAATCAAAAGCTTTTTCACATTTTAGTATCTGTTGTTAGTTCATATTACATTTTTCTCTTTTATGGTTGTATAGAGGGGTATGTGACCTGATTTACCGTATATATGATGTAAAGACGTTTATGCAATGAAATGAAACGTTAAAGTCAATAAAATGTAATACAAAATATGCAGGGAAAGGTAAATATCTCTTTCATGCTACATATTGTGTAACCTATTACACAGGCAAATTGTATTTTATTTTTTAGTAAATTTACTTTAGTGGTAAATTAGTTGCTTTAGTGGTGAATAGTTTGCCACTGAATGCAGTTGACATGAACATCCTCTATTTAAATTAACACATTGAATACAAATACAAAAAATAACTATTTTCCCCAACTTGCTTTTTTCATTACAATAATAGTAACAATAAAATATGTTTATTTACAGAGTATCATACTCAAAGCACTTAGGGAAGCTGAAAGCCAGTTAAAGAGGAATACAGCATATAAGGTGAAAGATGACCCAAAGAGATTTTCAGTATTTTAGTAGTAAAAGAACCATCAAGGAGGAGGTGAAGTGCATCAGGAATAATAAAGGGGAATTTTAAAATACGGACAGTGAAATAGCAAATGCTCTAAACTTGCATTTTCCTGAGGTCTTCACATGTGAAGAAGTAGATAACCTTATAGGGGTACAAGAGAATACTGAGGAGGTACTGAGGGATTTGGAAATTGTAGAGAGAGAAGTGCTGCTCAGATTAAATAAGATGAAATCAAACAAATCACCAGGACCAGATAATATTTACCCTCGAGTTCTTAAGGCGATTAACGAGTACTTATAGAAACACTTGATGCATATTTTTAGGAAGTCACTGTGTACTGGACAGATCCAAGCAATTATAAGCCAGTAAGCATCACAGGTAACTTAATGGAAGGAATTAAGAATAAGATTGAGCAGCACATGGCAAGAACAGGAAATTTACTGAACAATGAGCACATCACGTTTTACTATCCATCCATCCATTTTCTAACCTGCTGAATCCGAATACAAGGTCACGGGGGTCTGCTGGAGCCAATCCCAGCCAACACAGGGCACAAGGCAGGAACCAATCCTGGGCAGGGTGCAAACCCACCACAGGACACACACCCACAACAAGCACACACTAGGGCCAATTTAGAATCGCCAATCCACCTAACCTGCATGTCTTTGGATTGTGGGAGGAAACCCACGGGGAGAACATGCAAACTCCACGCAGGGAGGACCAAGGAAGCGAACCCAGGTCTCCTAACTGCGAGGCAGCAGCGCTACCACTGCGCCACCGTTCCGCCCCACGTTTTACTAATATGCTGCAATTCTATGAGGAAGCAACAAAAGGATATGATCAATGTGGTGCATATGATACTACGTATCTTGACTTTCAGAAAGCATTTCATAAGGTATCACATTAGAGGGTGGACATCAAAGTAAAAGTGGGAGTTCAGGGAGCAGTATGTAGATGGGTGCAAAATTGGGTGA